>NW_026087510.1:0-400471 GCF_022539395.1 Myiozetetes cayanensis | reverse complement strand
AGAAACAAGGGCACCCATCAGCAGCGCAGGATGGTGATGGGGCCGTGTCCTCCATTTTGAAGTGTGCTGTGGCCTCCGTCTTAAGCAATGGAGAGCTTGTCCTTCTGTGACCTTCAGAGCCAGCTCATCAGCACAGAGTGGGAGACGTCCAGCAGGCCTGTTGGGAAGGCTGTAACCCCCGAGCACCTCAGCCCATGGAGAAACGGGGAGGGACCAGCCTTCCAGGGAAAGTGGATAACAGAGGCTGCCGTCTCCACCAAAGGTGAGAGACCTCACCGTGGTGTGTTCAGGGAACTCTGCCTTTTATTTCAATAAAAGTTTCTTTTTTTAGTTAACTCCTCTGTCTCCTGACTATTGAGGCATTACCCAGTACCTGGATTGATGGAATAGAAAAGAGAAGGAGCAAATACAGCCCTCACTGCTTCCAATCTTGCTCAGGCAGATCCTAATGCCAGAAGGCCCCCTGGGAACACTCAGGACGCACTCTGTGCACAGTTGAGGGGATTGGGAGGGGCAGTGTTCGCATCCAGCAGTCCTGAAGCTGTAGGAGCAGCAGGGCCCAACAGACCTGCCCTGCCCCTGCCAGATTCCAGGTACCCACACAACACCCAAGGATAATGAGGAACCAAACCTTTTAGGGAGAGAAGGAAGAGCTTTAGGCGTTCCCGAGGCTCAGTGCACGGGCACAGTCAGGAGGGCTGCGATGGCTGATAGTGGAGTCACAGTCGGAACAGAGCCCAGGAAAGGCAAAGCAGGGATGGATGTTACCTACTTACCTGTACGATCCCACAGACAGAGCCTCCCTTTCCTCAGAGATACAGGAGCTGAGATACCTCTTCCCTGGGACAAACACATCCGGGCCTTGGGTCTGAGCCCAGTCGAAGACCCGGAACCAGAGTGGGCACAGGGAACAGTCCCATGATGTGCCACCGTTAAACTCCGATCCACTGCCCAGGAGAACAGCGGCCCAGGAAAATACCTGCTGGGACAGGGCCTGCTGGGTAGAGTATGCTGGCTTTAGACATTGCAGAAGGAAACCCATGGTGGCAGCAAGGAGAAAGGTGGAGTTTTGGCTATGGCATTGACGATTACCAACCAGACAAAAACAGAGACGTGAATCTGACAGAAGTCATGTTACTGGAGAAATTAATTGAATTGCCACTCTTAGTAGGACTCATTTATGTGTTATATGTCCTCCCAGAAAAGAAGTAGAAGGAAGTCAGGACGTAACCTCTAAGGTTTTAAGAAATGAAACCTTCATCAGTCATAGAATCCCAGAATAAATCAAGCATTTCAGTTATTAGGAGCCTCTGCCTTCCCCAGGACTGGGAGAACCCAAAACGTTTTTGGTTAGAACAGAACTTTGCTCAAAAGCTGTCAGTGTAACCCTAGAACAGCTCTGGGTATAATAAGAGACAGGGTACTGAGAGTGTTACCACAGGTGAGGGAAACAAGAGGCTGCAAATGAAGTTAAGAAGTGGCACAGTCCCTAGCTCCTGGAAGTCTGAGATTTTTAAGTGGACATCTGCTTCTCTTTGTCACTGTTATGTGCTATCTGTGCATCAATTGAAGGTTTTGGGAGGGCGGTTTCCAAGGAAAGATCCAAGTGAGCTGATACTTAAGGGAACAAAGGGGCAAGGAATATCTGTTCCCTGCACAATGGAGGAGCTAGTGCACCTTCAGCAGCCTGAACCAGAGGTGGAAGGAAACATCTTGCAAACAAAGCTGCAGAAATGAACAACTTCAATGAGCTGCCACCAGAGCAACAGGACATTTTGGATGGCTTCATCCTGGAAAGGAGACTTTCCCTATTTCCATGGGAAAAGCGCGTACATTAAAGTAAAAAGCATCCATGACAGGAAAAAAAAATACCACTGTAGTTCCATTACAGTGTCAAACCACCAGATAATGGAAGCCACGAGCTCGTCCAGTGGTGCTTGTTCAGGGTGTGACAGATGATGTGACGGCAGCTGCGAGTGACATCTTGGTGGCTCTGGCCCACTCCTGCTGCCACTGTGCTGTGTCCAAGCTCCAGAGCCACCTGAAGGCCATGGGGAAGGGCCCGGGTGAGACCGTGCTCCTCACCTTGGGCAAAGTGGCCACAGCTCCGGCACAGCACTCTCGGCCCCCTGGTTTGGGCAGGGGTCTGCGGTCATGGGGAGGTCTTTCCCTTTCCCAAAAGCTCCGTGTTGGACTGGGGGGCTACAGAGTTGCTGTGACTCCTTGCTCTGAGCCAGAGCCAGCCAACTGCTCTGCCTTACCAACCCAGTGCCAGTTCCTACAGGGTAGGAACCCACTGGGAAAGACCCACAGGGTCTCTGCCCCTCTCTGTCTTCCTCATTTGCCTCAAGGGTTTCTCTGTGTCCCCTTTAGGGAGGCAGCTCTCCCCACACCCTCTGGCTCATCCCGCATGGCCCAGCAGCCCCAGCCTTGCCAGGGAACAGCCCCAGTCTCCTGTGTCTCTCCCTACTCCTCTCAGTGCCTGTCTCTGCCTTCTCCACAGCCCTGCGGTGCATCCCCTTCGTGGGAACGCCCCTCTCGCCCTGCCGTGCCCAGTCGGGTGTGGAGGAGCCGGATCCTGTGCGCCGTCAGCAGTGCTGAGTGTTGGCTCCTTGGCTGGGATCCCGAGGACAGGGGCTGGAATGGCCTCGGATGCCTCCCTGTGATCTGAGAGGGAACATGGTGAGTGCCAGCCTGCTGCAAGGTCAGGCTTTGGAAATATCGAACTGCTGTGAGTGAGCAGAAGGAGTGGGGGAAGCCTGGGAGGTTTCTGTGGGCAGGATGTGGCAGTGCTGTGTGTGGAGGAGCTACAGGGTCCCCTCCCCAGTGCTGCCTGTGAAGGAGCTGCCGAGTCCGTTCCCAAGTACAGGAACTCCTTGGTCCCTTCCCATGGCTTTGTTCCTTGGCCTTGCTTTGGAGTTAAAAGGGTGAGTACGTGGGAGGGGAAGTGCAGGGGTGCATTGGAAGAGGCTGGAGGGAAACAGCCACTTAGGAGGAAAAGGTGTGATGGGCAGGAGGAGACAAATAGCGCAGTGTTTGAATCCGGATACCTTGGGGCACACGTGGGCTTGGATTCAGAGCTGGTCCTGGGCTGAGCCTGGGACTGTCTGTAAAGCTTGGCTTGGGAAAGGGTGCAAGGAACCTTCCTCATTGCAGAGTCTCGAGTGCTCCCTTTTCTCTTCTCCTGGCACACTTGTGAAACAATAGTCAAAAGGGGTCAATATGTATTTCTGCAGCCAGGAGCAACATCCCTTCCCTGGCAGCTGGGAATGCAGCTCTGTGAAGACATTTACCCCATCTTCCCTTACGTGCTGGTCAATTGGCTGGGCTGCGAGCAGGGAGAGGAGAGAGGTGCTGCTTCCCAGGCCTTGGGCTGCAGCTGGGATGGTCACGCCTGTGGGTCCATCTGTGCCTGGTGGGATGTGAGGAGAGGGGGGCTGGGAAGGGCTGTCTGGGTGAGAAAGCACCCCAAGCCAGGAGCCTGCCAGCACCATGCCCGAGGCTGGGGGCTCCCTGCAGGGACACAGCCAAGTCCTGGGCCCCTTCTGCAGGGAGGCCTGGGGTGCCAGCATGGGGACAAGCTGCTTTCTCTGCTCTGGAGGGAGACCTTCTCCTGCAGGGCAGAAGAGAAAGGGAAACCCCCCCCAGCAGGGAGGACAGACCAACCTTCAGCCCTCCCAGCAGAGCCTGTGCTTTCCCTTTCCAGGACAAGCAGGATGTCCTCAGGGTGTGACTGCTATGACAGAGGTCCTTCCACATAAGGAGCAGCACCGAGAGCAGCCCTGGGAGCAGCTCCTCCGGCTCCAAGACCGGGAGGGCCGAGACACCCCCAAATCACTGTCGCAGGTGGGAGTGGAAGGCTTAGACAAAATTTATTACTGAAGCCCTGCTGGAGTCACGAGGTGCAAAAAGGAACCCCCCTTGCTTTCAAAACTCATTCTCGGAGAGCAGTGTCGGTGTGGCTGGATGCAATCTTAGCCTCAGATCATGTTAATGGTTTAAATTTGAGGAATTATAGAGGTGTGATTGAACCACTTTTGTCCTGCAGGATTGAATGATGACAAACTGAGACTCTTTCTATAAAATGAATCATTTCTTAATACAAATGATCAGACAAATGAACCGATGAGTGAATAGAGGGAAGATCTTAATCAGAATTATTTACTATACAATATAAAGGCTAAAACTACTACTAGTATAGGGTAAGATAGGATAGTGCACTCTATTGAAGCAATTATATTCAAGCTAGCAAAAGAGAAATAATCATTAAGCGGAGATTTGATGTAACTCACTCGTACCAATGCTCTTTTGCTCAACCTCAAGGAGTATTCTTGGGGGGTCCCCAGCCCAAGGGAGGAATCTCCACATAAACACCCCAAGAAGGGTTATGTTTGAAGAACCTGACTGTAAGAAAGTGGACTGGACTTTTATAGTATAAAGTGATTGACTGCTAGCCACAAATTTACAAGCCAGCCATCAGCTTTTCTGCCACATCTAACTTCAAAAAGCAGGATGAGACTTTGGAGTTTGGTGAACCAGGTTAATTTTAGCATAATTCAACTCCAAAACCCATCACCATGGTGCCACCAGTAACTCATCAGACAGCTTGCATGAGAGCTTGCGCTGCGTGCACTTTCCGATGGGATTCCAGGCTTTATCGGGGTTGGCCCTCCTGCCACAGCCCACCCCTGGACTACAGTCAGTCATCTTTACCTCATGAAGTGGTAGTGCAGGTACCTCTTGCCTCAGTGCTATAAAAGCATCCACTGCATAGGGGAGCCTTATTGCTAAGTATGTTGAGATACATCAATATCCCAAGTTTTACTGTCTTCTTTAACTCATGGAGTTTAAAAGGGGCCTAGATCCCATTGCCATTACTTGGGATGGCACATGTGTAAGCAGTTGTTTCCTTTCCCACAGTCTGTCACTGTGGCAGGTAGCTTGGATGAAGAGGAACAGTTTCAAATGTGGAAGACAGCTGAAGCAAACACTGGCAGAAACTTACGGACCTCTGTGAAAAGCAATACATTGTGACAAAACCCATATAGAGACAGTTATTTAAGAGGCATGGTTTTGTTATTGTTAATGCATGCAGTGAGTTAAATGTACCCCAGTTTTTATCGAATTTTATTGTATTTTTCCTCTCACGTTTATTCCTGTTTTCCTATTGGTCCAAGTTTGCTGCATTGCAGTATTTCCATTACTCCTCCCCTCACTCCTCCCATGCTCTCCTTATTTGGTCAAAACCCCACCTACTTTTTTCCATATATGGCAAGCACCACCCCCTGTTCCAGAACCTTCCTTTACTGACCCTATAAATGTGACCCACCTCCTCTAATAAAGTGCCATAGCTGCACAAGCCTTCTATTCATCTTGAACCCCTTTGGTTGTTGCGTGATCTTTTCCCAAAGCGGTTGTGGCATGCCACGGTGGGGGCTTTTGTTCAGATGGATGAATGAGGAGGTTACCCAGATCTGCCTCACCATCTGCCTGGAATGAGCGCCTTCCTCTTGCAAAGTCCTCCCTTCTGTGCTTATCTCAAGTTCTCACAGTCTGCACAGTGGGGATTTTTTGTCCAGCGGCTTCTCTGACAATAAGTTCCTTCTGTGGCTTTGACAGGGTTTTGAGACAGGCAACTGCCTTTGAGTCCTTACACCACCCTGTTATAGTCAATAGACCAGAGATAATTTTTAAAAATTATAAAAGAAATTTATTGAAGGCAAGTAAGCAAAACAGCGCGCTGGGCGACCGGAGGAAACCCCTGTTCCATCAACGGTCTGCAACGTGACAAACCAACGGTCCATCTTTTATACCCCCCCTTTTTTTCCACCCCTCAAGTCTCTTTTGATTTCTTTATTGGTTTTCATTTCGCGGGCTTCCCCGATATTGGTCCTTGTTTCGTGGGCTTCCCTGATATTGGTCCTTGTTTTCACGGGCTACATCTCGCCACCTGTGTTCAGCCAATGATTTGGTTAAACCATAGTCCTCAGAGGCTGTCTTGTGGAAGTTTCCAGATGGGGGGGTAAGTCCTCTCCTTTGGTTCTTGCTGTTTCTTTCTATTTTCCTTCCCTATGACTATGCTTAGAGCAAACACTTGTATAATAACAAGACATACAAATTCATAACAATCGTGTAGTTAATCACTTCACCACCACAACATTGTAGTTTCCCTGTTTGTGACTGCCCAGTTCATAACTTGAACAAAGCCTTTGCCAGGCCTATTGTAACAGGTGTAATTAAACTTAATTGCTTATTTAATTAAACTTAATTTGATGAGCAAATTATACTTTTTGTTTTGGGTCACCTATTACAACCCCATGGCTCAAACACTGTCTTCCAGGGACTTTTCCTTAGTTCACAGGTTTGCCATCAGAGTGTATATAGAAAAGACAGAGGAGAAAAGACAGAAACAGCAGAAACAACAAGAGTAATCATACCACATACATCAGCTATTCCAATCATTAAACATGTAAATCCACTTGCAGCCATCAGCCCAATTCTCATTAGCCACTCCCCCCACCCCGTGAGTCCCAAGGATTAGAATATGGACATCAGCCAGGAACTGGGGCCAATTCCTTGAAGCCAATACTTGGGTTGGAGTGATTGAAAAAGTTCTGATGTTTGATCAGCCATTTCTTCCATTTTGGCTCATGTTTCTTCAATTGATGCTGTTACACTGTGAATGGCAATACAACATTGAGTAAGATTTAGCATTCCACACGTCCCTTGTTCCTTTAACAATAACATATCTAATGCCAACCGATTTTGTTAAGCCATTTTTGACACTTTCTGGACTCTTTCAGCTCTCTGAACACACACCTGGACCAGTTACTGAGGGCATGCACCTGACATGTGGTATTTTCCAAGGCCCACTAGTGTTGTGTTATAACTATAGAAGGTGTAAAAAATACCCAAAGATGAAAATCTATCTTTTGCCCGACTGTGTAATAATCTGGGGCACGTACAAAGTTGATCCAGTCTCAGCTTTCTTCAGGACAACTCAGTTCTTGCCGTGTCCTTCCTACCAATGGGTAAGGAGAGACACAATTTGGGCAAATGGATGGGAGCACTACCCCACACCTTAGACCAGCGTGATGGGTCAGGAAAACCCCCAAGCTAAGCCAAGTGGTGCAGGAGAGCTGCTTATCTTGCAAGTCCAGGTGTCTATCAAGTACATTTGGGGCTTGAAATGAGTCACAGAATTACCCAGCGGGTATTGATTTTTAAATCCTATAAAGGGAGATCCTCAACAAATATATGCCACGTGTTAAGACATATTTTTCAGCCAAGCCTCAAAGGGGATCTCCAGGTCTCATAGTAAATTGGTTACCTTTGCACACCGGAACAAGTGTGAATGGGTTTGTAAGGAGATGTGTTCATACAGTCCAAAGGCTTTAAAATAGGGTTTCCTCTTGGCCACATCCACACAGAGTTGGAAGAATTTTTAGGCAGTGTTCTTGCCCCACTGGGTAATTCTAGATACCATGAAAAATTAACTTTTGGCATACAAAGTTCTCATACAAAATACAAAAAAGTTTTCATATAAGCACATCTTTCCATCGGGCCTATACTCCATTCTCCAGGGGATAGAGTACAGGGGATAGCTCTGTTGTCATTTAGTCTTGACGCAAAACAAAAAGCTGTGGCTTTACTGTTGGTGGGGTTATAAATGAAATTAATTCCCTTCCAAATTTAATCATACTATCCCAAGTTGCTTTTCCTTTTTTATTTTTTTTAGCAGGCAAATTACTCTCATCACATTCCTTTATAATTGCTGCCACAATAAACTGCACCCAAAGTTTAGAAGCATGTGGCATGCAGAATGTACTATAGTTATGATATTGTTTAGCATAAATAAAAGAAGAGATGCAAAGTAAAAAATCTGCTTAGGACACATGGTAGGAAACCCTATAATACATCAGACATGTTCAAGTGAGAATACAAGTGTTTCCAAAACTGGTTACAGGTCTTGAGAGCTGGTAAAAGGCCTTCCTGTATTTTATCCATGTCCCATTTGCAGTCCGTGACCATCCCTCCTCCTGGTTTAGGAAGGGGCACTCAACCATTCCCCGTGTAATATTTTCTTTTGCTTTGTTAAGATTATTTAGTTCACTCATTAATATCTCTGAAAAATTTAGCCAAATCATAATAAAACTAAATCCTTTTGAGGCAGAACAGGAAGGTTAACACCTATTTATATGATTCCAAATATGCGTAAATTCTTGTACCAACTCCCAGGCTAAATTTGATTGAGTTTTCTGAGACAAACTTATACATCTGTAAGATAAAAGCTTTCCCCACCCCATTCTTTTTAGTAAAAAGACAATATAAACTTAACAAAAATCAAACTGGCAATACATAGAATGGTTTGTCTTATATAATCCTACTAATATTTTTAGTTCTCAACAAGTCACTTGCAGTGAAAACACAAACAAATCACAAACATTAATAAACTGACAGTATAAGGAATTAGGGGGCAGTTAAAAATTCCATCAGTTTCAGGCAGCTGAGTCTCACCTGTCAGCAGGTTCCTATAAAAAGAAAAGTGAAAATTTGGCCTACTAGACCCATCATTAAAAAGAAGAAACAATGTCTTCTCTGGCATGATGCTACTAAAGCAGCAAGTAACCAAAAGTTAAAAGGGCCTAAAGGAAAAATGATTATCACATCATGATAAGGCTCACTGTGAGCCTTCTCAGGTAAATCCAAGGCAGCTGCCCTGCTTGGAACTCGTTCCTCTGATCTCAGTGGGGGGGAGTGCTGGCATTCCTGGAAAAACAAAACAACACAAACTTCCCTTGTTTTTCGGGGGTTCTCCTCTGGTTGGCAGAGCAGCCGTTAAAGGCCAAGCATTGGTATTTAATTGTTTGTAATAAAGTGCCCAGGTAAGAGACGGGAAGTGTGAGACCACTCCTCCAGTGCTGAAGCACAGGTGTGCTGGTACTGTGGTTCCTAGGTTTGCAACATTTAATACTGCAGCTGTTAGGGGAGCCAAATTAGCTCTGGCTTCAGGAATTCTATTCTGTGTTGCAGCAACACCCCAGCACTGTGAGAGCACAGTCCTTGCGTTTCCTTTAGGGTTAAGATTAACAGATTTCCACTTCTCAACTAGGAGCCATAAAGTAACCTCAGCAGTCTAGCAGATCACACTTGCTCTGTTTACTGCAGTGATCCGAACTCTTTGCTACCCGGGAAGCACACTGGCCTCTCAGCATCCCACTGCTTTAATACTGACCGGATTTCAATCTCACCTTCACATCTCCATAGCTGTATACAGCACCATTTCAGTACCAGTTTGCTGACCCTGACAATCGTTTGTGTTTTCAATTTTAATTATGGGTTGTAATGTTACTTCCTCATCATCAGATGTCAATGCAAACATTTGGTTTTGCTCTTTGTGAGAATCACCATCTCCCAGCTCCTCCACTGAACACAAAAGGTCTGAGTCACGGGTTCTACATCCTGCAATTCTTCCCTCAGATTCTCTCTCATGCATATTCCAAAGCTCTGTGTGAAGCTTTCCAACATGGTGCTCACCAGCAGCAGCCCCTGTACCTGCATTTCTTTCTCCTTCTCCTCATTTAACTGAAAGTACAATTCTTTCACCAAATCTTCTAAAGAATGTATTAGTTCATTTTCAGATTTCTGAGTAACCAATCACTCATTATCCCAATTTACTTGTTCCATTTCCACCCCAAGGTGGAACCTCTGGGTCTGGAGGTTTCCCACACTGCCTGGTGGGGACACATCAGCTCCGCGGTTCAGGCAGGGGAGGGTCCCCAGAGGGGGCCCCACGCCAGTGCCCCACCTTGGCCAGGGCTCAGCAACTGGCTTAGAACTGGTGTGGACCAGGGGAATCCGACTGTTTTGCTAAAGCCAAGCATGGCGAAGGCCCGCGGCAGGGGTTGATGCGATGTGATTTCTGCCCAGTGCTCTGGACGTCAAAGTGAAGAAATTCAATGAATCACGAGTAAACGGCAGGAGGAACTATGACTCTCTCGAGATGAGAGAATAATTACTAACTGGGCTCATCTTCAGGGGTCCCACCTCCTTGTGGTCCCACTGGATACCCCTAGGGGTAACTAAGTCCACCTCTGCCCCAGCTTAGAAGAGAGGTTAAAGCTTCTCCCTCCCTATCATCTGGATTCACTACCCAGCAATAGAATTAAAACTAAATTAAAACTGAATTAAAACTAAAGTGATGCAAGTTTTATAGGTGACAATTTACACAAAGCCTGTTACCCAAAGCCTTGCCCACAGGCTATAGTTGGGCATAGGTCAATAGGTAATGAGGGAGTACTATCGACCCTGACATCCCTCACACTGACTGACAAAACACCTGATTTGACAAAATGGGACAGTCAGTGTGGCTTATGTAAATATTGATGGCCACCCAAACCAATCCTTTAGATTGGAAAGTCACTTTAGCCAAACAGTATTGTAATAGGGTGAGTTTGAAAGGATGCCGAGATTGAAAACCAAGACACTGCTGAGAGCTCAACAATAAACCCAATATTTATTACAAAAGTGGCCAAGTAAACAGGAACCCGAGAGACAGGAAAGGAGAGGAATAAACTAAGCCCTCAGTGAAACCCCCACTCACACAGGTGTGTTTTATGAGGTTGTCTTACCAACCCCAGGATAACCAGAATTCCCCAGAGCAGAGGCTGCATCCTCGGAGGGTCAGTAGGCTCACAAAGATAGCGGTGTCCCCACAGAAGGCAATGTTGTCCTTCATGTGAAGCTTGAGAGACCCAAGCACAAGCCACCTGCATTTTTTATCCAATTAGGATAGGAAGATGAATTTCCAATATGTGCAATGTGGTGTACAGAATCACAACCATCATAGTGTTGCCTGCCACTCTCCGTGGTGAAAAGGTCCTACTGAAGTGGTTCCACCTGGAGAATGGACCTGTGAGGAACACAGGAGGAGCTTCCAATCAAAAATAAGCCTGGGACAGCACAAAAGGCTGTCACCTGGAACTCAGACATATGGAAAGAATTGCTGTTTCCCGCCATAAAAGTGAAATTGGCTCACAGAGCACACCACAGGTGTTGGTCAAGAG
Source organism: Myiozetetes cayanensis (assembly GCF_022539395.1). Classification (NCBI taxonomy): domain Eukaryota; kingdom Metazoa; phylum Chordata; class Aves; order Passeriformes; family Tyrannidae; genus Myiozetetes; species Myiozetetes cayanensis. Next base: position 389,405 of record NW_026087510.1, on the reverse strand, counting down.
AGGAAGAGGAGCTGCTAGAAAAGCTGAACAAACAATATGAGGGGAAGAGGAACATAAATAAATTAATTGCTGAACATATTCCATCTAAGACAACAAAAGCGATAAAAGGTGGTGTATGAACCGTGTAAGAAATAAATGAGACGGTTTTCTTACAAGTTTTTTTTACAATAACACAATAATGGTGTTATTACAACACCATTTCCATGGTGTTGAGGAGCCTTTTTGTGATTGGGAAGGCAGGGTCCTACAGTTGCCTATGGCTGCAGATCTGTTGCAGCTGCAGCTCTGTTGCAGCCTTAATCTGCTATAGTTACTAATAGTTATAATCCTGTTACCATTATAGTGACTGTGTGAAGGTGGATGGGGAAGCATGTAAGACAATGAGACCAGCCAGGGCTCATTGCCAAGGGACCACGCGGCCAGGACAGGGAAACAACCTGATAGGTCGGTTAAGACAACCAATGGACTGGAAAAGGGAGGTGTGAGCTGGCCTTGAGAGATCCAGTCGAGTTCAAGAAGAGGGGCTGTATCACCTTTTATGGAAGAAAAGGAGCAGGGCTCACCATGTAAATCAAGAAACCTTAAAAGGACTCATCCCTCCCATTCCGTGTGTGCTCTCAGACTCTGGCACGAGGCTGACCGCACCCAGCGCGCTGAAAATAAAGTTCTTTGTTTCAATTTGTTTGGTTGTCTTTGAAAGTTCAATAGAGATATTTCTCACAAAGCCTGTACAAAGAGAGAGGGAAGACTAGGAAGTATATGTACAAGTAGAGAAAAGAAAGAAAGGTCAAACAAACATAGAACCATCAAAGTCAGGACAACTGAGGACCCATTGCCTGAAAATTATTATTATCAAGGAAGATAAATATTTATCAGGAGGCATTCCAAAAGATAATTGAGGGTCAAAAAGATATATATGTAGTAATTAACCCTGCAACTGAGAAATGTTTAGGGATGCCTCAGTGCAATGTGCCAAATAGGAAAGATAACAAATTTAAAACAAAAACACAGCACAATCAAGAATGCACAAAGTAAGAGAGCATCATAAAAAAATTGGATGAAAAAGAGGACCATCAAAAAAGGGCAAGGTTCCAAGAATTATTCCATATAGATAGAGGGAAATTGGCAAGGATCATCCTTGATGATATAGAATCTGTGAAATGTGAGATACCACTCCAGGAAGTGTATTCTGTGTTTAAGTCAAGACGGGAAACAACTGGAACATTCAAAGGCCTTGGAGAATATCAATCTAAAGGACAGGAGGAGAACAATACCTTCCAAACCATGATCATGGCAAAGGAAATTTCCAAAAACATCAGGAGATAAATAAACACTCTGCTCCCAGGTTGGATGACATTACGTTAAGGGGCCTTACCAAAATGGACCCCAGTTACTCCCAAACCACAGAAATTTTCAATCTATGGTTAACATCTGGAAGATACCGGACATGGTAAGGGGATGCCGAACTGGACTAATACCCAAGTCTAACTAATACCCAAGCCTGATCGTCTTAATGACATCAATAACTGGAGAACAATTACCATTGGGTCAGTCGTTCTAGGCCAAGGCATGCCAAGGCTGGCCAAGGCATGCCCCATCAACCCATGGCAAGGAGGCTTTATAAAATCACCAGGTTGCCTGAAAATTTAGAATTATTACAGCTATTAATCACGAGTGCAAAAAGACAGCACAGAGAGATGGGGGTAGTGTTTGTGGACATTGTGAAGGCTTTTGACACCATAAACCACCAACACACTATCACAGGTTTAAAATAGAAGGGTTTCGATTTTCATATTATTAATCTAATTAAAAACATGTATGAGAACATCTACACTCATATTGACACCAAAAATGAAAAATGAGAACCAATTCAAATGCAAATGGGTGTCAAACAAGGTAATCCTGTGTCTCTATTGTTATTTAATCTAGCCATAGACCCTCTACTATGTGAACTGGAACAGTATGGTGAAGGATTCCATTACAGAAATAATTCTTTAACAGCGATGGCCTTTGCAGATGATCTTGTCTACTTAGTGGATCCTGGAAGGGCATGAAAAGAAACAGTGAAATTCATGAGACATTTTGTAATCTAACTTGTCTCAAAACACAAGGTAAAAAGTGCCACAGCTTTTTCATCAAACCTACAAAAACTCATACACTATCAATGATTGTCCATCATGGACTATTAATGACACATCCCTCAATAGGGTTTGCCCTGGTAGTTCTGAAAAATATCTCAGCCTTCAGATAGATCCATGGACAGAAATAGCCAAGCCAAGCCAAGATTTTTATCTCTAAAAATAGGAACTAGGCTAAACCGCCTCACAAATGTGCCACTCAAACCACTACAAAGAGTGGACATCTTAAAAACATATTCTATCCCCAGAATAATATACTTAACAGACCACACAGAAACAAAAGCAGGCTTCCTCGAATCTCTTGATCTGAAGATTCCATCAACTGTTAAAGAATGGGTGCATCTTCCATCTAGCACTTCTGATGCCACCCTCTATTCCAGCATTAAGGATGGAGGTTTAGGCATTACTAACTTACAAGCACTGATCCCAACCACACAGCCAGAAGAATACACAGACTGGCCCAATGTTCTGATGATGCAGTTAAGGCATTTCTAAAGGAAGAAAACATCAATTAAACATATGAGAAATTATGTGTTAAAGCTGTGAGATGAGCTCTGGGTGACAGAGCCTCAGACAAAAGACCGTGAGCTGCCGACCCTGGAGCAGCCAATGGGACCTGATACTTGGAGACACGGCAGGAGCCCAGGACTCAGCAGAAAGAACGTTTTATGTGCTTGGACTGTGAGGAGATAAAAGCCCATGGAGTTTTTTGTTAGGGTTAGGGTTAGGGGCTGTTTTTGTGCTTCTTCACAAGAAATAAAATGGTTTATTGTTTTTAAGACATCACAGACTCTGTCATGGCAAACCTGGGTGGAAGCAGTGAGGAAATCTGGTCTGACTGTGAGAGTAGGGGGTGTGGGGAGTCACAGGGGAGCCATCAGGTCACTGGAGATGCTGCTGCTGGGAAGGGGCCTCAGTGTCAGCAGTGTCAGTGTGGGCTGGTGGGAGAGTGACTGCCAGGGAGTCTTGGGAGTGGTGAGACTGGGAAATTCCCTTAAGAGTGTGAGAAGGATCTCGTGTGCAGAGACCCCCAGGAGCCCTCTGAGCCACTCTGCTCATGTTGGGGGTGTGGCCAGAGAGGCACCGGGTGTGCAGGAGCTGGAGAGGGGAGGGGACACACATATAGGCATGGGGACACACATGGATGTGGGAACGCACACATGGACATACAGGGCATTTGCTTTGCTGAAGGGGTTTCTTTATTGATCATTTCAGGGAAATTCCCAGGGCACTCCAGGGATCAGGGAGGTCCTCCAGAGATATCCTCATACCGCTGGAGGGAAACAGGACATGGGTGTCACCACCAGTTCCAATCCTGAAAGACAGAGCCCAAAATGGGAGAAGGGCTTTGTCCTGACCCTCTCTCTGCAGAGACCTGGAGCAGAAGAAGGGAATTGGAACCCTGGATATACCCGGGACAGGACTTGGCTCCCAAGATCTGTGGAACCACCAGAGCCTCTCACCCTGGATGCCCTGAAATCTCCCAGAGCCCCTCACGGCCCTCACAGTGACCCTGAGGGTCTCCAGAGCCCACTGAGTGCAAGGAAACACTTGGAGGCAGCTCTGTCCAGTTCACCCTGGACATGGATCCAGGACAGCCCCCTTCGTGTCCCTCTGCTTTCTCCAAGCTCTGCCCACCCTGCAGAGCTCAGGGATCCCCCAGGACCTCCTTCAGGATGCTTTGTGGGGAAGAGGACCCTCCATTATTTCTCACCTGGAGAGGCAGCTCCACCTGGTCAGCCACAGGGGGCTGGGAAGAAAGGTGGGGTTAGAGATACATTGGGGTGTACTGGGGCATACTGGGGCACACTGGGATGCCCTGGAGCATTGTGGCCTTGACAGGTGAGGGTCTAGGCACAGAAAAACTTGGGGTACCCACCTCAGACCTCTTGGCTTGACAGGCTTTGATCTCTCCCTGTGGAGAGACGTGAGGTGTCACTGTCCCTAATTCCAGTAAGAGATCGGAGGGGACCCTGAGGCATTACACTAGGGGAAATTGGGGACTCTGAGGGATGGGGACAGGGGTGTCAAAGGGACTGGACTGTGGGGGATGCAGGTGAGGAGGAAGGAATTCTCACGAGGACATGGGTGGCGGGGGAAGGCAGAAGGGGCAGGGAACAAAAATTGAGGGATTGGATGGGGTGTCAAGGAAGGGGATTTGGGGACACCACTGTCATGGGCAATGGGAAAGGACTGGGGAAAAAGTGGGGAGGAAATGGATGGGAAATGATGCACTGAGTGTATCCTGGAGTGTACTGGGATGGATGGGATTACAGTGGGGGACCTGAGAAAGGGGAATACTGGGGTGCATTGTGGTGCCTTGGAGGGTCATGGCCATGAGAGAGGAGGGTCTGGATCCAGAATAACTCCTGGTACTGGCCATTTGTCTCTCCCCCGATGATGTCTCCCTGTGGGGAGACAGTGAGGGGTCACTGGGGTGTCCCCAGTCTCAGTAAGGGATGGGGGGACCAAACTGCCCCCCAGTTCCCACACTGCATGTCCCCCAACTCCAGGACTTACCAGGATGCTGGAACCCCAACCTGTGTGGATGATGGTCTGGGGAAGGAGAGCAAAGGGTTGATCAGGATTTGCCCTTGTGGACCTGCAGGGGGACACGGGTGTCCCCACCCCCACCCCGCCCATGGCTGCACTCTCATGTGAGAAAGAAAATCTGAGGGAACAATGGAGGGGACCCTGGATGGTGAAAGGGAGACACCAAGTATTTTCCTGCTCACCACCATGATCCAGTCCTCCACCAGAGCTGAAGTTGGGGTGACAAGACCTGTCCCTGAGCCCATCCCTGAACCCTTCCCTGAAGTGATCCTGGTTGGAAGGGAAACCCATCCAGGCATCTGCCAGGGGGCTCAGCAGGATGATGAAGAGCAGGGCCACGCTGAGCACAGAGACCTTCATCTTCCTCTCGCCCTGGGGAGCGCTAGGTGAGGCTGCACAAGGGGAGGAGCACATTTATCCCTCCCGAGACTCCTCTCTGCCCCCTCCCCAAGAGCCCCCAGGGCAAATCCTGGCTGGGTTCAGACCCCAGCCCTGGCCACAAGCCCAGCCCTGGCACAGAGTCCATCCTGCCTGCGTCATGGATCCAGCCACCTTCCCCAGCATCCGTCCAGCTTCCTGCACGGGGCAGCTGCCCCTGGAATGGCCCAGGTACCTGGTGGAGCCAAGGGAGGTGGGCACGGAGCTGAAAGCAGCTGGATACCCTGTGGGGACAATCCCCCATACAACACAATCCATCCACCAACAGCCCCCAGAGCCCACTTCCCCCATGTCCTGGTGCCCCTCCCATCCCAGAGCTTTCCCTCTGGGACACTCCAGGGCTGAGCCCAGCCCCAAGCTTGATGTTTGACTACAGTTTTCTCACTCCAGCCCCGTGGGGAAAGGAGAGGGCAGGCACTGACCAGGATCCAGGAAAGGATCTCTAGGTGGGAGGACAATGGGGGACATGGGCCATAGGAGCAGACAGGTGACTGGGATCTCCAGGCACTAGAGGCACTGGAGAACATTGGAGAATGTTGGGCACCTGGAGACATGGGTTAGGCTTGGGGCACTGTGTGGGTGTGGCAGTTCCCAGATCCAGTTTCCAGCCCCAGAGCAGAGGTGAAGATGCTCTACCCTGGCCCTCCCTTTGTCACACCTGAGGCCACCCACATCACCTGGGTCCCGCTCTGCAGAGTTGCCCCACATGGGATTCTGAGGGACCCCATCCCCAACAAGGCTCCAAGTCCAGCTCTGTCCCTGGCTGGGTCTTGGCCACAGCTCCCCACAGACCCTTGTCCCCACATAGTGTCTCTCCAGGGCCATGGACCCACACCAGCACTGGCCCTGGGCAAGATGTGGCCATGCAGAGGGACAGGGTGAAGAGGGTGCTTGTCCCCAGGCAGCCACTTGGAGCTAGTTGGGCAAACAGAGCTTCCCTGTCAGCAGGAGGGGTGTTTGTCTTCTCCCAGGATGCCTGATAAACCCTGTTTACCCATGGCCTGAGGCAGTAGAAAGCCATTCCAAAATCCTGGGGCTTTCCAGCCCTCTCTGATCCCGGCAGTCTGGGAATGGGGGAGGTTAAGGTAGCCTGGACACCTGGGCTCCCCCTAGGCCTGGCAGAGCTGGGGGGACGGGCAGGAGCAGGTCCTGGGGCACCCCACACACCTGGGGCTCCCTACTCACCTGGGGCTCCCTTGCTGCCCTCAGGACAGGCTGGAGCCCAGAGGTGGGGGCAGTGCCCAAAGCCTTGCTGAACTCCAGGCACACAATACCCACAGCTCTGCTCTCAGCCAGCCAGCCATGCAGCTGTCCCATCCTAGATGGCAATCAGGTGGGTCAAGCAAGACTGTCCCTTGGTGAATCCATGCTGACCACTCCTGATCCCCTTCCTGTCATCCACGTGCTCAGAGATGGCCTCCAGGATGAGCCATTCCAGCCCCTGTCCAGGGATGGAGGTGGGGCTGGTGGGCCTGCAGCTCCCTGGGTCCTTCTTGCCCTTTTAGAAGAATAGGATGACGCTGGCTTTCTTCCAACCCTCAGGTTCCTCTCCTGACTGACAGAGCCTTTCAAAGATGATCATCAATGGCCTCCCTGGGGTGTCTTCCTCAGTTCTCCCAAAGGCATCTGACAGAATCTACGGACTTGTGGAGGCTAAGTTTGCCCAGGAGATCTCAGCCCAAATCCTCCTTGAGCACAGGAAAGTCCTCCACCATTTCACTGCTGTCCTGGGTCAGAGATTACTCAGGGCTGGTTTTCTATTCCAGAAGGAGGAACTCCACCGCTCCCCCTCCTGTCCTGCTTTGCTAAAAACCGCGGAGCCATTAATGACCCTGGAGCCATCCCACCATCTCTCTGGGAGATCCAGGTCTCCCAGCCACACAGGATCTCCAGATCTCTGTTTCTTTCCCTGCCTCATGTAGAGGAGATGATCTCGGTGAAGAGGAATCATATGAACAGTGGAAGGAAAGATTTATTAACGGAAGGGACACAGAAACTACCATTGTTTAATGGACTTTTTTATAAAGTGACTTTTTGGCTCAAAACCTATTGTTGGGTTGAGGCCCCATTTTTAGTTGCAACATTGGTTACCATGGACTTTGCTCCTCGGAGCTAGCAGTGTGTTGCTATTGGGCAGTTTACATTATCTGACTGTCCCAGCCAATCCCTGTTCTCCCCAGTTACGTCCTTGTTACTACCCTTCTCCCTCATGTTTATGCATTTTCCCTCACCCTATCAAATGTCCAAGTTTTGCATATCCCTCCCAGTTTCTAGAATCCTCCCCAGCCTTCCTTATAAAAAGCCCACCATTTTGCTAATAAACCAGATCAAACTCGGGCACTGCCTAGGGAGATATGCAGTCCTGTTCAAGAACCCCACTGGTCTCTTGGTCTTCACTCCCATACCCTGTCAACCTCATGCTTTGCTGTCCAGGCACTTCACTGAGGTGTTGGAGAGGTTCTGTTTGCCAGGAGGGCTGCAAGAGGACACCCTCTTGTCAGGCCTTAGGGCTGCTGTACTGTCCTGGAAGTTTCCTCACTGGAGCCTTGTCTTGCTGCCTGAGTGGCCTCCAAAACTCTGCCCTTCCCATGTCTTTCCTAGTTTAAATCTCTCCTTCCCAGGTTACCTCAAACACCTGTGTCCCGTTTCTTGAGCTGGATCCTGTGTCTCCCAGTCCCCTGTTGATCTTCAGACAGGGTGCTGTGGTTCCTCTGGAAACTTTCTGATACGTGCCACAGTCATTCAAGCTGTGCTCCCAATCTCCATCCACTTCCAAATCCATCCAGCAGCCCGTGGGACCGGAAAATAATGCTCTGGTTTAGTGCTCTGCCTCTCTATGAGGAGAAGTATTTTTAGGAGTCCCAAGCTGGGGATCAAAGGATGTGGTGTTGAAAACCTGTTTTGGGTTCTGAAGGCAGAGAAGGGTTTGCCTGATCTGCAGGGAATCCCAGATGTCCCTGAGCTTGTTCCCATGGTGATACAGATGCCTGTCACAGCTTCAAAGAAGTAAAAATACACTGAGAAGTGGTTCCTGGGAACTGTCAATGACTGTGATTGCTTGATGTTCCAGGGCATTAAAGGTTGTGTTTCTTCCTTTCTGGGACACTGGGGAAACGGAACAGATCTGTTGTGGGGCAGCTGCGAAAACATTCCAGGCAATCACCTTGACTGTTTGCTCTGGAACCTGACCAAGGAGGCAGCAGTGCCCAGGAAGATTTTCTTCTGGACTGTTCCTGCTTTGTGCCCCATTTCTTAGAGACTGGCAGAGTGTGCCAGTGGGGGATTATTGCCCAGATGCACATGTGCCATGACATCATCTGTGTGCAGAATTCGTCTTGACAGGAATTAAAGAACTGTCCACAGGGTCATCACTGAGGAAGATTGATGGAGGAGGGGTCCAGGCTGCCTTGAAGATGCCAGTCAGGGGGATGGCATTGCACACCAACTGAGCATATGTACCAGCATCCTGGGGTTAACGAGCTGGGCAGGCTTGGAGGCTCCCAGTGCAGGTGGATTGGCCAGTCAGCTGCAGGAACTGAATGGGAACCCCACTGCCTACCCCAGGGCTGTGTCTCAGCTTTTAAGGATGTCTTCCCCTCTCCTACCCACCACTGTTTCAACCAGGAAGAGCTGACCTTTTTCTACTCCAGGGAAAGGCATCAGTGGCACAGCCCACGTGTCACCCCGAGGTTCTATCTGTGGGACTGGGCCTTGGACATGAGGGAGTGGGATGGGGAGCCTCCATGGAGACTGGAAGCTCAGGTCCAGAAACTGGAAGGAAAACCAAAGACCAAAAGCATTTCTGTAGGAGAACTCCTGCTCCAGTGTCTGTTGGGCAGAGGAGAAGGGCTGGTCTCACTTTTGACCCTGTTCAAGGCACTTCGGCTTTGCAGTAACAAACCCCAGAAATCAATACCCTGAGCAGGAACAGGGTCAGCCCAGCCTCAGGGAGGGACACCAACGATTCCTGGGATGGGTGGGATCAGTGGTTTGGCCTATCAGCTGCACACGAACATAAATCTCTTGTGGGCACTGGTGCAGTGAGCTCTGAAACATCCAGTGACAAAGGGGCAGAATCCATCATTTTTTCTGGAGGGATGGGAGGATCCCATGGACTGTCTGTGTTGGAAACTGAGGATGATCTGACTGGAAAGGAGTGGCCAAGGCTCCCTGTTGTGACTGGCCTGGAGTCTCCATTCATCCTTGGCAGAAAACAACTCCAGAGAGGGTCCATCAGGGACCCATCATGGAACCAGTGGGCTCTTGGCAGAGCTGCCTGGAGAAGGGAGAAGATTATTAAACAGCTGTTTCCCTTGCCTGCGCCCTCAGAAGAGCCTTCCCTTGTGGGGATGCTGCAGGTCAAAGGGCAACCAATGTGCCAATTGTCACTGACAAATCTCCAGGGTCAATATCACACCCACCGGAACTTCCTGGTTCCCTTCCTTGAGCTGATCAGTGACTGGAGAGAAAATGATTGGTTGGGAAGGTTCACTCACCGTTTAGCAGTCCCAGCTGGCGAGTGCAAAAATGTAACAGGGAATGAAACCTTCCCTTGGGTTTTGAAAAGCATCTTCTGGGGGCACAGCACCCCTGGAAGGACTGCACCATGGAAGGGGACTCATGAGAGAAGAGCGGGAAAGAGAAATGGCCTGCAGAGAAACAGGGCTGGGGGTTGGACAGTGTAGGAGAGCCTGTGGAAGGGGTTGCCAAGGGCTCTTGTAAGGATGGGAGGCATCAGGAGACATTTGAGCTTTGTCTCCTTGGCTGTAACCCAGACTGGGACAGAGAAGCTGTGGAACACCTGCAGTGTAATGGTGACATCAGGGTGTGGAGCAACACAATGGGTGCTCGAGAAAGGGAGGAGGAAAAGGCAGGTTCTTCTGGCAGCAGTGTCCATGTCACATGGGGAGCTGAAGTGACTGTGCTTGGCCTGAGGGGTTGGATCAGGTGACCTTTAGAGGTACCTTCCAACCTGAACTAGTCTGTGATGCTGTAGTTCCTTCCTTGGTGAGCAATTCCACTAGTCCAGGACCTCCTTTCTCCATCTGTGGTTCTGTTGGGGACCTAGCAGGTGTTAGGCCTGAGAAGCAAGGAGCAGCTGCCCAGTAAGAGGCCTCAGAGATAACTCTGGAATCTGGCAAACGACCTTGGACACTCTGTGAAAGTGAGAGAAGCAGCTGCAGAAGAACCACGCAATGAACACCTGCTACGAAAGTTAAAACTAAGAGAAAAAGATTGTTTATGTTAGCTTTACTTACAGAAAAAATATGGACTTATATTTAGTAGTAACAGTGTTATAAGTTAGTATAAAGAGGTTTGAATAGTGTGATTTAGTTTGAAAAAAGTGTATAACTGTACATCAAGTAGTTCCATGCATGCTACCCTCCCTGTAGCCTGAAAAATGCTTGCACTAGGTGTGATAAATATGCTTAATGTAAACATTGCATTCCAGAACTCGCTATTCCGCCATTTCTCGTGCTGCTATCCACCTTCCCTCTCCACTTCGTGTGTGTGTTTGACGAAGAGGACCTTTTGGAAAACAAATAAACCTCATCTTTAGCTAATACAGTCAGACTGTCTTTATTAACGACCGGGCAGATATCAAAAGTGAACTGTATTAAGGTAGGGTGGACGTCGTCAGTGTTGCATTAGTTCTTTGGTTGCCAGGGTGTAAGGGAGGTACTTTTGATTTAGATGATCAGTGGAGCAGAGAGGGATGAGAAAGTGATTATATTGGGGTGTGAAACCAACCAGAGTATTGTACAAGGTGACTTTATTGCACAAGTTGATGGTAAGGCCCATTGTGTCTTTAGCAAAGTCAACTGGATGTCCCCTCTTATCATAGCTGAGTTCCTCCTTGCCTTGGTTACATTCTGCAAGATAGACACAAATCCCCTTGAAACGCAATGGTAGAGGTCATACATAGGAGTGAGGAAGGTGATGGGGAGAGGAAGATGATCTGGGCAGGGGTTGTTGGCCCCTTGCCCTACAGATGCAATGCACGTCTGTATGCACACACAGACTGTTGCCATGAGGTGATGAACGGGCGCTGTTTGGCTGCCTCTCAAGCACCACCTTCTGCTGCATCCTGGCCCTACATAGTGTAATGTAGAGCTGATGGAATGGGGTGTCAGCACTGCTGGGTAGAGCGATGCTCATCCTTCCATCCACACTGTGCTGCTCCGCAGGGACACCTGCCAAGCACAGGCACCGACCAGCCCTGCAGAGCCTGGTAGGCCTGGCCTGTCTGTGCAGGTGAGCACAGTTTATTGATAGGAAGCATCAGGGAAAGTAAACATTTTATATCCTTTCTGTATCCCTTTAATTCCCTTTTTATTAGCTAATACTGTAATAAAGGCTGTTCATAGCATTATATGAACACAATAGATAAAGTAGTTTTTTTGTATTCTTTTAGCTTTTGATTCTCTTTGCTAATAGTTTTTTACTTTCACTGTAATAAAAGATATTTTGTAGTGTTTGAATGACTGTTGTACTTGTCTTTATTCCCGGCATGTATCCTAAGGAACCGGTACACAGGGACCATTCAGGAGTGGAGAGGATAGGCTGTGTTATAACAAAGGGGCCCATGGCACACAGGTTGGACTGCACTTTGGCAGGTGTTGGGCATTTGATTTTGGTATCCAGGGGCCATTCAGGAATGGAGAGGATAGGCCGTGACATCATAAAGCCACCCATGGAATATGGTTGGGACTGCAGTGTAAGGGTGTGAGGTGTTGGTTCTTTGGTTTCCAGGGGCCATTCTGGAATTCAGAGGGTAGGCTGTGACATCACAAAGGGGCACATGGCACATGGGTGGGTCTGCACTGTGACACTGTGGGGCGTTGATTCTTTGGTTACCAGGGACTATTCCGGAATAGAGAGGATGGGCTGTGACATCACAGTGGGACCCATGCTACATGGGTTGGACTGCACTTTGGGTGTGAGGTGGTTCTTTGGTTACTAGGGGCCATTCAGGAACGGAGAGGATAGGTAGTGACATCACAAAGGGGCCCGTTGCACATGGGTGGGCCTGCACTGTCAGGGTGTGGGGTTTTTATAGTAAGCCATTGTGAGAACAAGAAAGAAGAAAATCAGAAAGGCCTTGGGAATTTCTAGATGACTTTGTATTGTTTTATCTAAAGCCTTGATTTACTGTCCAGGGATGGACTGAGCTCCTGATACCACGCAATAGTGTGTGATATCACAAAGGAGTCCATGGCACATGGGTTGGGCTGTATTTTGGGGTATGAATTGTGTGTGCTTTGGTTTCTGGGGGCCATTCTGGAATGGAGAGGATAGGCTGTGACATCACAAAGAGTCCCATGGCACATGGGAGGCACTGCACTGTGACCTTTTGTGGCTCTGCTCCTCTGGGAATACAGAAGGCCGCTGCAAAAAAATCACAGAGGCAAAGGCACATACTGACGGATCCCCTCAGAGTGCAATAAGTGTCTTTTTTTCTTTCTTTCAAGGTGGGTGTGAGCGGTGAGGCAGACTATCAGCACTGGAGGGCAGAGGAGCAAGGTTAGCATTTTACTGCCAGTCAGAATCACATGTTACTTCTAGCAGTTTGTATTTTTGTGAATCTAAGTACATCCCTTGTAATTTGGTTTTTTTGCTGGTGGTGCACAACCTTACAAGTACTGGCGGAATGGGAAGGAGGTCCTTGCAGTAAGAGGTCAGTGTAAAGGAACCTCAGATGGAAAATTTGGTCAGAATATTGCACTCTGAGGGGATCCGTCAGTATGTGCCTTTGCCTCTGTGATTTTTTTGCAGCGGCCTTCTGTATTCCCAGAGGAGCAGAGCCACAAAAGGTCACAGTGCAGTGCCTCCCATGTGCCATGGGACTCTTTGTGATGTCACAGCCTATCCTCTCTGTTCTGGCATGGCCCCTGGCAACCAAAGAATCAACACCCCACAGTGTCACAGTGCAGACCCACCCATGTGCCATGTGCTCCTTTGTAATGTCACAGCCTACCCTCTGAATTCCAGAATGGCCCCTGAAAACCAAAGAACACCTCACACCCCACAGGGCAGCCCAACCATGTGCCTTGGGGCCCCTTTGTGATGTCTCATCCTATCCTCTCCATTCCAGAATGGTCCCTGGCAACCAAAAACAAATACACCACAATGTGACAGTTCAGCCCTATCCATGTGTAATGGGCCCCTTTGTGATGTCACTGACTATCCTCTTCATTCTGGAATGGCCCCTGAAAACCAAAGAACACAAGCCCAACTCCCCCAAGTGCAGGCCCACCTGTGTGCCATGGGCCCCTTTGTTATATCACAGCCTATCCTCTCCACTCTTGAATGGCCCTTGGCAACCAAAGAATCAACACCTCACATCCAACCATGTTCCATGGGCCCCTTTGTGATGTCATGGCCTGTCCTCTCTTTTCAGTTATTGACACTGGCAACCCAAGAACCAATGCCCCACACCCGCATAGTGCAGCCCTACCAGTGTTCCCTTGTCCCCTTTGTGATGTCACAGCCTATCCTCTCCATTCCAGAATGGCCCCTGGCAACCAAAGAATCAACACCTCAAGCCCCACACAGCAGCACAACCCCTTGTGATGTCATGGTCTATATTCTCCATTCCGGAAAGCCCCCTGGATACCAAAGAACCAATGCTCCCCATTGTCAGAATACAGTCCCACCCACAAGCCATGGGCCTCTTTTTGATTTCATAGCCTATTCCCTCCATTTCGGGAATGACGTGGGAAAACCAAAGAACAAATGCCCAACATCCCCAGAAATGCAGTCCAACCCGTGTGCCATGGGCCCCTTTGTGATATCACGACCTATCTTCTCCATTCTGGAATGGTCCCTGGCAACCAAAGAACTAATGCAACACGCCCTCAGAATGCAGCCCCATATGTCTGCCATGGGACTCTGTGATGTCATGGCCTACCCTCTCCATTCCAGAATGGCCACTGGAAACCAAAGAACACACACCCCACAGTGTCAGAGTGCAGCCCAAGCCATGAGCAATGGTCCCCTTTGTGATATCATGGCCTATTCTCTCCACTCTGCAATGGTCCCTGGCCATTTGTTCTTTAACCAATGCCTCACTACCCTAGAATGGTGTCCCACCTGTGTTCCATATTCCAAGGGAATGGCAGCTGAAGATTCTGTGGGCAGACAGGGTCTGGCGCTCGGAAGATTTCAGAATGTACGGAAAGCCAGGGATCTTCCCCCCTCCGATGCCTGATAGCCAATAGTAACTTAGGTGATAGCGTAAGCAGATGGAAGTGACAATGTAGCTAAAATGTTATAAAAGGCCGTGTTGCAAGCTAATAAACGCCATTTACTGTCTACCATATTGGTGTCTGCGAGTTCATGGCCCGAGCGATCAAGTGAGGGTCACCGTGTCTTTCCTGAACCAGGTCGCCGCGTCGCAGATTCTGTGGAGACATCTGCTTTGTCCTGTTTGATACATCCTGACTGACTGTTGTGTGGATGGGATGGAACACGTGCCATTGCAAATATCATGCCCAGGGATGTTTTTGGTCTCAGTGAATTTCAAAGTCCAGACTTGTCTGACTCTTACAGTCCCAGAACAAGGAGATATCCTGCCCTGTTGTCTTTCCTGCAGATGTTGTTGCTGTTGAAGTGCCCCAGAAGGACCAGGGCCTGTGAACATGAAGCTGCTCCTGTCTGTCTGTAGAAGCCTCAGCCCCTTGTTCTTCCTGCTCGGATGGCCTGGAGCAGACTCCCACTCTGATGTCACTTGGAGTTCTCCTCTCTTTAATCCCAAACCTTGAGCTCTCCGTTGGCTCCTCACCCATCCCCAAGGGAGCTCCATGGACTCCAGCTGCTCTCTCACAGAACGGGCAACTTTTCAGCCACCTCTCCCCAGGCTGCCTTCCTAAAATCCTGTGTGGCTCCACTGAAACATTCCAGTCAGAGGAGCTATTGCATCACATCTCCCTGATCCCCACAAGATCACAGCCCTGAAGCCACACCCAGGTCTCTACCCCAGAGGGACAGGCAAACCCGGCTCTTGCTCCGGGCTTGCAGGGCCTGCAAATGAAAGCGGGGGCTCTGCAGGCGCAGCGGCCGCAGTGGGGAGTGAGGCAGGGCCCCCACTTGACACAACCCCTCCTTGTGGGAAAGGCCCAGCCAGCCAGAACCCTGCAGCAGGACCAGTGCCAGCTACTCTGCAAGGCACGGGCCAGGCAGCTCTTGAACTGCAGTGCAGAGCTCAGCCCACAGCACATTCTTCCAACCTCTTCCCAGAGGGGCTGTTCCTGCAGTGCCCAAACAATGCTGGGGCAGCTGGGATGTGCTGCACACACTGACTTAAACCCTAACCCTAACACTAAGCCCTAGCCCAAACACTAATTGTAACCCTAAGCCTAAACCTAACCCTAAAACCTAACCCTAACCTCAACCCTAACCCTAACCCCTAATGCTAACCCGAACCCTAACCCCTAATGCTAACCCGAACCCTAACCCCTACACCCTAGCCCTAACCCAAACACTAATCCTAACCCTAACCCCTAACCCTAAAGCCTAAATCTAACCCTAAACCCCAACCCTAACCCGAATCCTTACTAACTGTAACCATAACACTAATCCTGACCCTAACACTTACCCTAATCATAACCCTAAACCCTAATCCTAACCCTAAAACCTAACACTTACCCTAACCATAATGCTAAACCGTAACACTAAGTCCTAATCCTAAAGCCTAACCCTAACCCTAACTCTGAACCTAACCCTAAACCCTAACCATAACCCTAATGGCCACCTAACCCTAAACCCTAACCCTAAACCCTAACCCTAACACTAACTGGTTGTTGTGATTTGTGATTATAACCTGCTATTCTCTATATATATTCTCTATAACCTGCTAACTGTTAATTAGGGGTTTCAGGTGCTTTGTGATTGTTGTGGGAAGGGCTTGGGTCTGGGGAGGGTATTTTGGTATGGGCTGGGTTAGAGTTAGGGTGTGGTCTGGTCAGGTTTTGTCATTTAGGGTTTGGGAGGTTCTTGGGTTGGGTGGGTATTTTTTGGGGGGGGACACGTTTATTTTGGGGTCCTGGGTATTGTTGGGGTTGTGATTTGGGTGCTTTTTTACGTATTTTTTTTTTTTACAAAATATTTTTTGCTGCAATACTTTAGTTGTCCACAAGGCAACAGCATTTCCATTAATTTTTCCTTTGTGACTGCGGGTTTGGGGTTGGTGGTGCAGGTGTGCATTTTTTTGTGGTGCAGTTCTTGTCTATGGTCGGTAGGTGGCAGTGTTCAAGGTAAATTTTTCGTGCAATTCCTCTTTTTGATCACCAGGTGGCAGTGCTGTTTTGTGGGTTTTCAGTTTTTGTGGTCATTGTGTGCATCTGTGGGAAGAAAGTAGTTAATTGGTTAGTGAAAAAACTCATTAATTAATTAGTGGGGAAAATAATTACTTAATTAGTGGAAGAGAACCTTATTAGCTAATTAGTAGGAAAACAAGAATTAGTTAATTAGTGTAAAAAAATTAGTTAATTGATGGGGAAAAAATGAATAATTCATTTGTGGCGAAAAATTAATTAGTTGATTAGTTAAAAAATTAATTGGTTAATTAGATAAAAAGTTAATTATTTTAAAAATGTAATTAGTTAAGTCATTAATTAGGTAAAAAATTAATTGGTTAATTATTTTAAAACATTAATTAATTAAGTAAACAAATTTATTGGTTAATCATTTTAAAACTTTAGTTAATTAGGTAAAAAATTCGTTATTTAATTATTTTAAATGGTTCATTTTTAAAGTAATTAGGTTAATTAGGTACAAAAATCATTGGTAAATTAGTTACAGAAATTAATTAGTTTAGGTAAAAATTGTTTCGTTAATTAGTTTAAAAATTTAATTGCTTAATTAGTCAGAAAAAATAATTTGTTAATTAGGTAAAAATTAATTAGTTTAAGGAAGTAATTAATTAGTAGTTACTCATTAATTAGGGGATGGCATTTTCATTGTGTTGTCTGTGTTTATGTGTACATGTGAGGTTTGTTACAGTGTGGTGACAAAATTAGTTAATTAGGCAAATTACTTAATTAGTACTTAATTGCCCATTAAGTAGTGCTCCGGATGGGAGTAAGGTGTGAGTCATCAGTTACTTTTACCTGGAGCACTAATTAGGTCCAATTCAGTGTGTGTATATATATATATATATATATATATATTAAAAGAATTAAAATAAGAAGTATTGTGCAGCAGTAGGGGATGGCTTGCTCCCGGGGAGTAAATATTGATTTCTTTTTTTAATTTAAATATTACAACACAAGCCACAACACACAAGCCACAAGACAGTAGAAGTCCACAGATGCAATACATTGTATTCCAATGGTCAACACAATTACAGAACAATATACAGCAATACAAATAAACCACACATAAAGGCAAGACAATAGAATATTAAAGCTGCTTTCTACAAACATGATTGAGTTACTTTTCAATTTGACACCAGATGCAAACCAGAAGATAAAAACCACACACATATAGTGTTACACTTATTCGCCCATACACCCCTTGAGCTTACACATAAACCCACTCTCGCTCACACCTCAATTGCTCCATTATCCACCAGCAACTATCAGGACACACTCACAGGACTCCCTCAGGAACACGGTTCCTGGGAAGCCTCAAAACTCAAAAAATCATCCTACCTGACAAAACCCCAGTCCTGGTACATCCTGTGCACAAACCTTGGTGATGAACGTTGCCTCGCAGACCGGCCGGGACCAGGGAAAAAAAAACAGCGGGGGAGGAAAAAAAATCCCTCAGCTGAGGTTTTTTTATTCTAAATATAAAATATAAAATTGTGTAAAAGGACCTGAAAGAGAAAAACACTAACACAAGGTTAGAACCATTGCCAACTACACACAAACCCACTTCATCCTCGCTCGCACCTCAACTGCTCCACTGCCTACCAGGCAACAAGGGGCCATTGCTACAAATCCACAGCCCTCCTCAGGAACATGGTTCCCATGGAACCTCAAAACAAAACCCCAAAACCAAACAAATCACCATGCCTGACAAAACAAGCACACTCCTCACAGCCAAGCACACTCCTCACGGCCAAGCACACCCCTCACAGCCAAGCACACCCCTCACGGCATTACAAGACAATACCAATGACAGAGCATACAAAGCAAAACAAACTAAGATACAAAGCTATACAATTCCTAACTGACATACAGCAATACAATACTACAACATTCACATACAGAGCAATACAACTGCAAAGATAGAAGCATACCAGACAGAACATTACATGACAATACAAATGACACAACATAAAAAGCACTACAAATGAAGGCACAAAGGCACAATTCCTAACTGGCATGCAGCAATGCAACACTATGACATTCAGATACAGAGCGATACAGCTAAAAATACACAAGTATACAATGGGGAGCGGTACAAGGCAATACAAATGACAACATAAAAAGCAGCCAGACTTTTCCTATTCTACTTGTAAAACACAATAACTATGCCTAAGAAACAACCTGCAACATTAGATAAACATATTTGATGCTATACATGTATAGTCCGTAACTCATTCGGCAGGGAGTCCCTGCAGATCTCAGAAGATTCCGTCGATGACAATGCTTGGTCCGAGCTCACCCCGGTCACCGTACATTCTGGGAAAACCGATGCCATCTTTGACCCTGGGAATCCAAATCTCCTTTGGGCAGCTGTAGGATGAAAGGGGCGGGACTCTGAAGCGTGTCTTCTGTGACCTGGGACTTACCCCTGAACTGAACCTATATATTTTGTAGGCCCAAAGAGCCATGAAAAATGGCTGTACTGTAGATACTGTTTGCTACTCTACCTAGCTGTGACTCTATACCCCCAAGCAGGGCAGCTCTCAGCCAAACCCACACAGAGATGCACATCATGCCAAATATGAACAAACGGGACGCAAAGTAAGATGACTCTCCATGATGATGATTCCTGTGCCCAATGCGCGATCGGGCTACGTGACTTGTGGAATGGTGATTGTCGGTCGAGGGCGCTAACGCAGCGTAATGATCACCATGAGAAAGTACTGCCAACATAGGGAAGGATGCATGAAAACGTCTTGCCTTTGGCCTCGCTGAGTAATAATGGAAAAATGCCAGAATAAGTATGATGTTGGAAATCCACAGAGGCCACAGTTACCAAGATGGTCTGGAACAATGCTGCTCGGATAAGATGACCAACGATCTATGAAATGAGAGGTGAACTGAAAAGAAGCACGTGGGGGATGTGGTACCGATTGGTATGGATGTTCTGGACCTGGGTGCTTCCACCTGAACCCCGTGACATGCTCCTTGGATAAGAAGAGCCATGATGACATCAAGATACAACAAAGGCCTACGACATCAAGGACAGACAGCACAAACTATGGAACGGACACAAATGGAAATGGCCCTGTACTTTCCCTTCCTGAACCTGATATTCTCTGTGCAAGATGGCCTATAGATCAACAATGTCAAAGCAAAAAGGCTCTATGGCAGACCCGGTTCAGAATGCAACATAATTGCTCGTTACAAGATGTTGCTGCCAAAACTGGTAAGAACACTTGAAAAGCCTGTGATGCATAGGCATACAAGGAATGACACTGGGCAGTTGAGCCAGATCACTAGAGAAGGCCTCTACAACCAAAATTCCGGATGTCATTGCGAAAGATGACTGACCAAAAAATACCTGAGATCCTGGATGTCCTTACTCAGTGCCTGAAGAGGTGCAAAAGTGGAAGGTATGACAATGAGAGGGGACAACTGATACCATGAGAACTTCACCAGAGTGCAAAGAGGCACCTCCGGGCAAAAAGCCCTGTGATGACATTGAGATGCAAGAAAGGCCCATGCCCCACCAAATCGATAACGTGCGTGGCACAACATCGCAGAGATGGCTTGGAACTGCCCTACTTGGCACAGGCTTTAGTATTGCTGAATAGGAAACTGCTAGCTTAACCTTCCTGAGGGGCCTGTCCCGATACAGCTTTCACCCCTAATTTAACTTCAATTTCCCTCCCAGCGATTCCAAACCTCTTGTTCTTTTCCCATCCCCTGGTCCCACAACTTAGCTTTTAATAACACCGAGGCACCAAAGCCATCCTCAACAAATAATGACATCTGGACGATAAAAGTCATCCTGGTCCTCCTCTTTGTTACTGCCCTGATTCACCTCAAAGCTTCGTCCAATTCCAGAGGTTGCCCATGCCAGACCTACAAAACACAAAGGTATGTGCTCAACGGCACTACTGTGTCACCACACCTGCTTACATTCTCATCGACCTGTAGCTTTGACCTTCTCAGGCTGACTGTGGCACCTGCATAAAAATAAAATTAAAAAAAAAAAAAATAAATAAAAAAGGAATAGTGAAATACTATGTGCAAATACAGCCTACCTGCTGTATAGGTCTGACAGACCTACACCTTAACTTCTCACCCACCTCACTTCTGTTATGCTGGGCAGCCACATCTTCTAAGCGTACCACCTAAAACACAAAAAGAACGAGGGATGCTTAGAGCTGCACCAAAGCTTTGATACCCAAACAAGAACTACTTCTGTCCATCTGTCATTGCTCACCTTGACCATTTCACATTGACTGCAAATGTCCAGCTTCATTTCCTAAAAATGAAGACAATGAACAGTAATGTAACCACCGGTCACAGGTCCCCTGCTAAGCCAGAGGACAACTTACCTTCATAGGGCAATTGGCTCACCTGATGTGTTGAACTTCCTCAGGGATTGTTTCCACCTGCATCTGAAATAAAATTATTACAAAAGTCACCAAAATGTACCAGGAGAACTGAATGGCTCTGGACATCTTGTGTCAAGTGAGGAACATGACCTAAACTCCAGCTGCAGCCTACGTTGCTACAAATCGACAGCAACTGAACTGCGAGGCCTCCATATGCAACTCACTTCCCGACTGCTCAGTCTGAAATGACTCCTCGACCGTCACCTAGACCGGCTCAATTTATTAACATGTTAATGCTAAACCCTTAGTGCTATTCCACATAACTTCTGGTCTGTGCATCACAGCAGAGCAGCTCCAGGACAAATAACACAGATATCCATTACAAACAAAATGACAAAAAATGTGATGCTATTGTGAGAAAAAAATAATTGAGAATGATGACTGAAAGAACAGGGATGCACTCGTGTAAGATGACCTAAAAGACTGTGATGGTGAGCTAACAAGGCTCAAAGGAGCCTAAGAAAAGATGCTAATGGAATGAGTCGTTACAAGAAGTGCCTGTCAAAATTGTAAAAGATGGACACAAGATAATGCTCCGTTCGGGATGTTCTCAATACCCTTACATCCTTAAAGTCCTGGTCCCTAACAGTCAATGGCTGCAGACAACAGCTGCAAATACTGCCTGGAAGAAGGTGGTTAAAGAGATCTGAGTTGACGCTTCAGAGATGTGATTCTGATGCACGTCCGAGCTGACAAGTTGATGAATGATAAGTCAGGGATCCTGTGCACTCCATAAGCAGCAAGACCTTTCTGTCCTGGCACATTTTGTCAGGGAGGAATCTTGGACCGTATTCAATTTTGGGAGTTGGACAGGCAATTTCAGCACAGGGCTCTGAAAAGCGAACGACAGCCCTTCCCCTCAGGAAAGAAAGCCCTTACCCTTGGCCTCTCATGTACAGGTGGTGGGCCACTCTTGGCACTTGTCATACGTTTTCTTGTGTCAAAGAAAAAATGCCCCTGCTTTGAGTTTTTTCTATTTGCCTTTGGGAACCAAAAGGTTTGAGCAAGGGAGGGGAAAGGATGGACTGAGCAAAGCCACATACTCACAAGAGGCTGGTTAAGAGGTTGCACATTCCAGACTAATTGCTTTGGAAATCTGTGGAGGACACGGGTTTGTTTTTCTCTGGGAGGGCACAGGACTTTTGTGTGGACTCAGTGAAGGCTGTGTGAAGACAAAGAGCTCCAGGGTTCATTTTGTTTTTGACCAAGTCATTTAACTGCCTTTGGCCCTGGCTCACCTCCATTCCCTCACACCCGTTTCTGCCCAAGAAGCGAGAGCTTTCTATCCTGACACCTTCTTCCTGGCAGGAATCTTTGTCCATATTCAATTTTGGGAGTTGGAGTAGCAATGCAAGTGCAGGCTTTCAAAAAGTGAACAACAACCCTTTCCTCCAGGAAAGGAAGCCTGTGGAAAGAAACCCCTTGGATGTTAGGGGCAATTGATGGGCCATCCTGGGCACTCCATGGGCATCGAGAGCTTTCTGTGTGTGCACCTTTTGTCTGGGATGAATCTTTATCCATATTGAATTTTAGGAGTTGGACTGGCAAATTCAGCCCAGGGCTCCTAAAAGTGAACAACACCCGTTTCCCCCACAAAAGAAAGACTGTAACCTTTGGGTGATAGGTGCACTTCGTTGGCCACCCTGGGCACTCCATGAGCAGAAAGCCCTTTCTGTCCTCGCACCTTTGGTCTGGGAGGAATCTTTGTGTTGAATGTTGGGAGTCAGAGAGCCAATTTCAGTGCAGGGAACCTGAAAGTGAACAACAGCTCGTAACCCAGGAAAGAAAGCCCATAACCATTGGGTGATAGGACCAGTTGGTGGGACACCCTGGGCACTCCATGGGGAGCGAGAGCTTTCTCTCATGGCACTTCTCCTCTGGGAGAAATCTTTGTCTGTATTGAATTTTGGGAGTCAGACTGGCACTTTCAGCACAGGCCTCCAAAGAGTGAATGACAGACCTTTCCCCCAGAAAAGAAAGTCTGGGTTTCAGGGTTTCAGGTGCACTTGGTGGGCCACCCTAGGGACTCCATGTGCAGGGAGAGCTTTCTCTTGTGGCACCTTTGGTCTGGGAGGAATCTCCATCTGTATGTGTAATAAATTAGTAGTAGTAGTTTAATTTACTCATCAAATTAGTAGTAGTAGTTTACTCATTAAATTGTATTGCATGTTATATTCTTATATACATATATATATTATTATAATCAATGTTCTATTCAGGTTGGGAGACTGTAAGTTGCAGAATGGTTCATTACTCTGTCAGCATTGTAAGCTGATAATCATGCAGCTTGCAGTTCTTAAGCTGAAAAGACAAATTATTGTGCTTTGCTGAATAAGTATTTTGTATCTTATTTTTATAAAATCTTATTGTCTCATAGCACACGCATAAAGTAACGAAGGGAAGGACAAGAATCAAAGGGTCAAGAATGAGAACGATACAGAGAATCCAAAATGGACATCTGGAGATGCCTACACACTGAGCTACACATCAGGCCTCAAGGACTAAAGACTAATTAAAACTATGGAAAGGAGAGCACCTGGCAACTGAAACGGGCCTGCAGGGAAGCCAACCAGAACCAGACCTGCAAACTCGGATCCAATAGAAGGATAACAAGTGACTATGGGAGGGGAACTGATAAGGGAATAAAAGTTACTGTTTTTGCCTACTGCGCTTGCGTGCCGTGAGTGGAGCAGGGGCCTCCCCGGCCGCTCAGCATGCTGTTTTGCTTATTTGCATTTTCATAAATCTTCAATAAATTTTTATTGCTATATGTCAGCCTAGTTTCATTTACTTATAACAGTATGGAATTTTGGGAGTCAGACTTCCACTTTCAGCACAGGGTTCCTGTAAGCAAAAAAAAGCACTTTTCTCCCTCATTAAACTGAGACACAGACCTTTCCTCAGGAAAGAAAGCCTGTAACCTTTGACTTTCAGGTGCAGTTGGTGGGCCTGGGATCTCCATGGGCAGCAAGAGTTTTCTGTCTTGACACCTTCTTTCTGGGAGGAATCTGTCAGTATTTAAATTTGGGAGTTGAAGTGGCAATTTCAGCACCCCAAAAGCTCATGACAGCCCTTTTCCCCAGGAAAGAAAGCCTGTAACCTTTGGATGTTAAGTGCAGTTTGTGGGTCAACCTGGGCACAACATGGCCAGCAAGAGCTTTCTGTGCAGGCATCTTTTGCCTGGGAGGAAACTTCTTCTTCCATATTGAATTTTGGGAGTCGTACAACCAATTTCATTGCAGGGCTCCTAAAAACAAATGACAGCCCTTTCCTCCATGTAACCTTTGTTTTTCAGGTGCAATTGGTGGGCCACCGTGGGCACTCCATTGCCAGCAAGAGCTTTCTGTCCTGCCCCCCTTATGTCTGGGAGGCATCTTAGTCAGTATTCAGTTTGGGGAGTCAGACTGGCAATTTCAGAGCACGGCTCTGGAAACAAATGACAGCCCTTTCCCCCAGGAAAGCAAGACTGTAACCTTTGGGTGTTAGATGCAGTTGGTGGGTGTATTGGGTCTGACTGAGCTGGAGTTCATTTCCCCACAGTAGTTCTCACAGTATTGTGCTTTGCATTGGTAGCTAGAAGGGTGTTGATCAGCACTGTAACGTTCCTTCCTCAGCTGATGGCAAGATCCTGGGAGGGCACACAGCCAGACCAGCTGACCCAAAGTGACCAAAGGGATATTCCATACCATCTGACATCAGCTCAGATATAAAAGCTGAGGCAAGGATCAAGAAGGCAGGCGTTCATTGTCTCCAATGGCTGCCTGCTGAGAAACCGTCATGCATGCTGAAGCCCTACTTCCCAGAAGTGGCCGACCATCGCTGCGCATGGGAAGTAGAGAATAAACCGTGTTATCTTTCACTTCGCTTTTTGAGCACAAGCTTTAGCTTTACTTTTTGCTTTAAATCAACTGCCTTATCCCAACCCACAAGTTGTTTTTTCCACCCTACTCTCTCCCCTGTCTGGTTGACAAGGGAAGTGATAGGGTGGCTGGGTGGGCACCTGGCATCCAGCCAAGGTCACCTTACCACAATTCCTTAAATTTTTTAACTTTGAGACCCTTACCTAAACTCTCAAGGAGTAGCTTGAGATGTTAAAGCTCACAAAATCCTTGTTTTAGTGGAGTGTTTATGAAAGAGCTATTCCCAACACTACAGGGCTTAACAGTATCAAGCTGCTGAGTTTGATTTCTTTGAATAAAGCCATTATATGTGAAAACTGCAGCAGACAGGGGCTAATGCTCAAGAGCTGGCTGAGCTGCCCCCTGCAAAAGAAACACATACTAATGGTAGATTTTACTGAATTATGGTTTAATTTCATAATCTACAGCTTGTCTGTACAACGTTGTACAAAATGTAACCAAAAGGAACATTTCAGCCCCATGGAAGGCTTTGGTTGTCTGAGGATGCAGGGAATTGGAGTCTTCAATGTATTTTCTCCTGTCTTCTGGATGCTGTCACAGAAGTACCTTTGGTGCTCAGGCTGTGGTACCTTCCTACACTCACCAGAACATTTTGCTTTCCAGTCTCCTCTTTTCAGTGGTGGAATTCCCCTGCCATGGTAGGAAGTCTCTGCTGGTACCTCTTATTTCTGATCAGACATGAAAGGTTTTTAACATCTTTTTGTATCAGGCAGAACCGTTCCAGCAGTGCCACGAGACAGGGGCAGTGAGGATGCAGAGGTGACACTGGTGTGGCAGTTCAGGACTGACACAGCCTTTCTTACAGCACTTGTTGTAGGGCTGCTCTGCTCACACTGATACAGCTGGTGGCAGATTTACAGTCCTTCCCAGGAGGGCATTTTCACTGAGTGCCACTAATTCCATGCCAGGCTGGTCTGAGAATTCATCTCTTACCCAGATTAAAATGAGCAGGCAGACATTCCTTTTAACTTAGAGGTTAAGGAAAATAACATACTTAGCTGCTACTGGTATGCAATACATGTAGAACTACTTCTCCCAGGATTAGGAAACCTGCTGAGAATCCATTGGAATCCAAAGGGATTGTTTTGGCTTAGAAAACCACATGGGAAAGGCCAACCTCAGAGATCTCTGGTGGTCAGAAATATCCCTGTTGCAGCCTGACAGCAGGTAAGGGGTGTGGTGGGATGGTCTCTCCTGCCTGTGCTCTCCATGGAAAGTTTCATTTTGGCCAACTACTTTTCCTCTCATCTTCTGTGTTTGCAAAGCTTCTAATGTGTGTTTTAAAGGTCTAGTGGAAAGCCATGATCATTACAAAAAATACAATTTTCTTCAAGCATTTTCCCCCTGATTTTGACTAAAATGCAGCATCGTGTTCAAAATGCAATTACTGGATGTGAAAAATTAACCCCTCAAGCTAAAATGAACATCTGAAAATAAATGCACAGTTTTAGTATGGACCTGTCCTCACTAAAACCTTCTCATTCACAGAGCAGTGCAGGGATGTTGTCAGGAGGGTCAAGCTACAGGGTGGAATCTGAAAATAAGAGAAGGAGAATTGTCTCAGTATTGTAATGCAGGAGATGATAAATAGTCTGAAAGGCCCCCTGGAGAGGGGGAGCTGGGCCAAAAAGACCAATGTCTGCAAAAGGATGACAGGGATGGTCCTTATGGGTCCCTTCCAACTCAGAATATTCTGTGAAATCTGTGAAATCTGGGGATTTAACTGACCCATTTCTCCACTACTGTAATCCCATTGCAGTGTTTTGCATTAAAGGGAAAATATTTGACTCAAAGTAAAGGATATTTCACTGAGTACAAGCACCAGCAATATTTAGGCATAAGTTTATCCATCCTTAGTCAATCCCACTTCTCCATTCACATCAGGATCTCAGTGGCCCTCACCACATCCCTCTCTTTCCTCCCTTCCCATTGTCTTTGGCCACCAAACCTTCACTGTTCCCTTGCTGCTCCACCTCAACTTGCACATCTGCAGGATCTTTATTCTGCAGATCCTGCACTGGAGATAAACCCAACTGAGATATTATCTTATCCAATGAAAATGGGATTGTTCTTTCTAAAATATTTTATCAGAATCAACCTAAACCTCTGTCTCATGTAGAAACCGAGTGGTTTTTTTTACATCTGTCTTTTAATTTCTAGTTCTGTTCCCTACTTGATCACTAAAAAAAGATAATCAGAAGTGAAATAAAGTAGGAGACTGCACTTGTTCTACAGCAGGTAGAACTGCATGAGACCATTTCTGAGGCCCTTGGCAGCAATGACACACCATGGCATCCCCCAGGGAAGGAAGAACACTGCAGATTTTACCTTTGATGGCGAGGAAGGCTCTGCTGGAGACACAACCCACTTCATTGGAGGCTTCCACCCTATATTCTCCTGCATCCTGTTTGGTGACCCCCATGATAACCAGGGAGCAGACTCCAAAGTCGTTTGTGCAGAAATAGTTTGGATCATTGGAGAGGTCTCTACTGTCTTTGTACCAGGTGATTTTTGGGGGCGGGTGGCCCCCAACTGCACAGCTCATGTGACACTCACTCCCTGTCACCACCACGTGGGGCTTCAGCGGGACAAGGAATCTTGGGTGCTGGTTTTGATTGACTCCCCTGTATTTCTGGGGTGTGACTCGGATTTCAGCTGTAAAAAACAAACAGAAAAACACAAACAGACCCTCAGATCCAGCTCCCAGCAGTGAAGTTTGCAGGGCTGGTTTTCAGTCAGACACTTGGCTGTGAAGAGTCTGAAATTCTGCACTGTAATTCCCAGAGATCCTATGCACCCACGGATTGTAACCTGTGCAACTTCTCACATTACCCTGGATTTAACTTTGGAGCCAGAAACTTTGGTTTCTGCAAAACTTAATAGATTTTTCCAGGAATTCATTTTGTGGCAAATTGCACAATATAAGGGCTGCGAATGAAGGAACTCTCTGCACAATGTCCCTGCAGAAAGGACAAAACTGGAATATCTCTAGGCATTCTTGTTCTAAACATTCCTAGGAGGAGAGAACTATTTCAGTATGGGGTGTTAGAAACAATAAAAGAAACAAAGCATAACAACACAAACAGAGAAATAGCTGAAAAAAACTGGTTTACCCTTTGTTTTTCGAATCCTCCAAGGCTGCACAGTTTCAGATGGAGCACTGGCTCCCAGGCTGTTCTTTGCCACCACCTTAAAGTAATAATCCCTGCCTGGGATCACACTGGTGAACGTGAACTTGTTGTTGTAGAGCAGGTCCCCCACCACGTGCCACACGCCCTTCTCGGATTCCCGTTTTAGGACAGTGTAGTAGAGGTTCTTTTCCCACTTCTCAGATTCTGATGGTTCCCAGGTCACTGTCACTGTGTTGGGTACATTCTCTTCCAACTTAAGTGGTCCAGGAGGCTGTGGGATGTCTGTGAGTTGAGGGCAAATAATGTCACAGGTGTAGAGACAGTGGCACAGTGCAGAACCCTAAAAACTTGGAGTCTATCCCATGGGGGCTCAGTAAAGATCCTGATCATTGGAAGGGGAAAATTTGATTCCTTCTCCAGCCACACAAACACTTTTGCTATGAACTGAGCTGCTGCTGCAGAACATCTGCATTGCTGGGCCTCCTGCCCTTCTTGCAAGGAGGAGAGGAGGGTGACAGAGCTGAACTGCTTCCCCTCCTGGGGACACAGCTCAGAGAGATGTTTCAGATGGGGCTCAGTGTCCTACAGCCTGTGCTGACTCCCCTCAGGCTTTTCCAGAGAGCATGAACTGCTCCTGGGGTTTGCAGTGTCTGTTTGTGGGACCTGGACTGGTCCTTTTCAGCAGAGTCACTCTGGAAGTACAGTTTTAATCAGTGGATTGCTCTGTCCTGCAGAAAAGTGATATAATGAAGTGCCCAGACTGAATCCCATGGAAAAACTGTACCCTGTTCTCCCTGTGCCTGAGTGGCCAAACTGCATCACAGTTCACCCTGCCAAACTGAGCTTGTTGCCTGCTGCCTATTCTCAGTAAATCACAGAATCACAGACTGGTTTGGGCTGAAGGGTCTTTAAAGCTTCTCTCATAGGCAGGGACACCTTCCAGTAGACCAGGTTGCTCCAACCTGGCCCTGAACACTTCCAGGGATGGGGCAGCCACAGCTGCTCTGGGCAACCTATGCCAAGGCCTCATCACCCCTACAGGGAAGAATTTCTTCCCAATATCCCATCTAATCCTGCCCTCTGTCAATGTGAAGCCATTCCCCCTTGTCCTGTCCCTCCATCCCTTGTCCCAAGTCCCTCTCCAGCTCTCCTGGAGCCCCTTTAGCCACTAGAAGGGGCTCCAAGGTCTCCCTGGAGCCTTCTCTTCTCCAGGTAAACACCACCAGCTCTCCCAGCCTGGCTCCAGAGTAGAGGGGCTCCAGCCTTCCGAACATCTCTGTGGCCTCCTCAGGACTCACTCCAGCAGGTCTAGAGGGCCCCCCAGAGCTGGAGGCAGCTCTGCAGGTGGGGTCTCACCTGAGGGGGGCAGAGGGGCAGAATCCCCTCCCTCAGTTGCACACACTGTGAGGTTTCTGGGCTGGGTCATGTCCAGCCTCTCCTCCACCAACACCCCAAGTCCTTCCTCTCAGGGTTGCTCTCAATCCCTTCATCCCACACAGCCTGGATTGACACTGGGAGTGGCTGGTACACACGGATGGCAGTGAGTTACCTGTAATTTGGACCTGGAAGCTGAAGGTCTGTCTCTTGCCCAGCTCGTTCTGCAGCTCCACGCTGTAGGTGCCGCTGTCGCCGAGCTCGGCTGCCCCGATCAGCAGCCGGGTGGTTCCGTCCTCGGTTTTTATGGTAGCCCGGTTGGGAAGAGGGAGCCCATCCTTTAACCAGATCACCACTGGCTCTGGAGATCCCTGGAAAGAACAGCATGAGTAACAGACCACTTGTTTCACCTCTAGATTGTGTCCTTACATCTGTAGTTTCATTACTTCTCGTCCCAAATATGTACCTGAACGACACGGTGGAGTCATATCTAGAAATATGGAGCCAAGATGGATCTAAGAGCCCTAATGTGCTCTGAACTTTCTTTGTAACTGTTTTCTTTCTCAGTGTCTTTAAGGATGTTTTTGCAGTAAAGTGTTTAGAACTATAGCAGCCAAAGTATTCTGTGTCAAGAACAGATGCCATCAGGAATTAATATTTTCTACTTTTTAAAAAAGATCTATTGGGTTTGGAAAGAAAAAGCATCCTCACGGTCTTTACTTCCCTTGTACCATCTTTGGTCTCAGTTCTCCCAGAGATCAGGAGAAAGGTCAGCAAATATCACGCTTGGCCTTCATCCACCTCCTCTTGATACCCCAGACTTTACAGAATCACAGGATTGTTAAGGTTGGAAAAGACCTCTGAGATCATCAAGTCCGGCCTGTAACTGATCCCAGCCCAGAGCACAGAGTGCCACGTCCAGAGATGGGGACTCCATCACCTCCAGGGCAGCCCCTTCCAATGCCTGACCACCCTTTCTGTGAATAAAAACCTTTGTTGTTCCAAGCTGATTCCAAAGCCCCCCGGATTTCTGTCAGTGCCTGCCTGTTTCTCAAGCCATAGAGCTTAAATTCTGCTGCTTAGTGAGACAAACACAGTCAACAAGGTGTTGCTAGAAAAGCAACCCCAGGTCCTTTTGAGGGAGTCAGAGGGAAATTTTTTAAATTTTATTGTCTTTTTATTTATATTATATATATATTGTTTATTTCATATTTATATTTTATAATATTATTTTATATAATTTTATATACTAATAAAATTTATATAATTTATTCTATTATATAAATATAGTATCTAATATAAACAGTAAATATAAATATATAATATAAAAATTAATTATTTTTTAAGTCTGCCAGAGCAGTGGCAGATGATGTTAATGTTGATAAGGTTGGATGGACAGCTTTGTGCCTTGTTAGCAGAGGTATAACCTCATAATGCACTGATGCCAACAAGTGACAGCTGAATTTCTGCTGGTGCTTTCCTCACCCAGAAAGTACACACAGCACAGGCAGCCAAAGGATTTGCCCGGTGTCTTGTAAACTAAGGAGCATGGCAAGAAAACAGTGGCTCAGTTTTCATGTCAACTACTGACTTAGAGCATAGAAACTGGCAGGAAATTCTACAAACCCATGGAATACGTACCTCAAAGGGAATATTCACCCGGATGGTGTTTCCTGCTCTTATAACCAGGAGGTTTTTCACTGTGTCATCGATTAGTAATCTGGGAGGAACTGGAAAACACAGGGATTGCACTGAATAGTTGTACACTGGTGACAGTCTCAGGTGCTGGATACCCCAGTGCCTTCCCCACAGCAGAGCTGAGGCTGGTGAGGAACTCACGGTGAAAAAGAAGCTCCCTGATTCACCCCTAGACTTTACACATTTCAAATTCCATGACTATTTATTTATCACTGCGAGCAAAGAAGGGGAAATCACATAAAAATACATTCACAACAATCTCTGTACTCATGTGATGTCTCAGTCACAGATAAATTGGCTCTTTACCCCATCACAGGGAAGATCTTTTGTGTTTAAATGGTGTCTGGAGAAAAGGAAATTCCAGTGGACACTTACAAAATACACTTGCAATACAGAGTACAGAAAACCCACAGGAAACCAGCCAGAGTTTATTTCAAATAATATTCTTTTAGTATTCAAAATATATTTATTTTTTAACCAATATAATATACTATTGTATTTAGTATTATTTTTTTAATGCCAAATACAATACTGGTAAATTGTATTTAGTGTTTCCACTACAAAACTGAAAAACCTGCTTCCCAGATGGACTTATTTTATGTACTGATTGATTACAAAAGGAGTCTCCAGGCATAGCTCAAAAGTAGACAACTTCCCTTAGGTCCCAAGTTAAGGAAGATGAATCCCTTACAGAACTATCTCTTACTTCTGTAATTCTGCAAAATTCCCAAGTAGCAGTTAAAAAAAGCAGAACTACAGATTGTAAATCAAGATGGAAAAGTGGAAATGTTTTCTATCTGGTGACTGTGGTAGGGCTCTGCACAGGGTGCAAAATATAAATGCAAAGAGAAAAAAGAGTTTTGGGGGTTCTTTTATTCTGATGAGTCTCTAACATGAACTGAACACTGTGCACTGCGCATCTAATATCAGTTAAATATTCAGAATTTTCTGGCAATTTGACCAGATAACAAGAATGCAGAGGAGCTGTGAATACTCATCATTCTTCTGTTAGTCTGGGACATGAAAGAAGCTCATCCCAATGTCCTACAGCCCTTGCTGCTCCTGTTCCCTCTGAAAGGAACCACAGACTTACCCACAGGGGCAGCAGCCTCCATAAAGGCCTCGAGCTCTGTGGCCTCTCCTGGGCCGCTGTCGTTGAGGGCTCTCACACGCAGGAAATACTTCTCCTTGGGCTGGAGGCCCTTGACTGTGCCCGTGGTGGCCTCTGCAGGAAGGGTGAGGCATCTGGTCCAGCTGGAGCTGTGGGAAGGCCTCACCTCCACCTCGTAGCCTTTCACTTCGTTCCCGTCTTTGACCTCAGGTCTGTTCCACGTCAGGGTGATGCTGGTGCTGTCACAGCTGCTCACCTTGAGCTCCTGCACTTGACCTGGGGATTCTGAAAAAAGAAATTTTGTTTAAAGTACTTTTTCTAGGATTTCTGTTCCATCTTTTCAGTCACTTGTGAGATTCCGCAGCATTCTTGGAGAGCACTGGATATCCACCACGCTGTCTTGCCCATGCCTTGTCCCAGTTCTTCAGA
Organism: Myiozetetes cayanensis; assembly: GCF_022539395.1. Classification (NCBI taxonomy): domain Eukaryota; kingdom Metazoa; phylum Chordata; class Aves; order Passeriformes; family Tyrannidae; genus Myiozetetes; species Myiozetetes cayanensis. The sequence goes on along the minus strand of NW_026087510.1, from coordinate 356,871 downwards.
GATGGATCTTTGTTCCTGCCAGACCCGCAGTACAACCCACAACACCCCCAACACGGTCTGCAGCCCATCCCGAGTCCTTCTACACACTGCACATAACCCCACACAGGGAGTCTGCCACACCTTCCCTTGGACATCCCACAGGAAATCCTTCCACTCCTTCCTCAAGCTGATTCTCAACCATGAAACATTCCCCAGTTATTTGATCTTTGTCTTCACACACTTTTACAGAACATTTAAGAATATCTGCTCTCCACTAACACCCCCAGTCTACATTCAGCTACCCCAAAACCAGAAGAACAGAGCACTTACTCGTGGGATCCCGGGCAAAGACGGGCTGTGAGGGGTCACTGGCATCTCCTGTGCCAGCAGCATTGACAGCTGCCACCCGAAATTCATATTGCAGACCTTTCTTGAGGTTGGTCACCTTCAGCTTCTTGTCTGCAGGAAGGAAAGGAGTGTGTTGTCTCAGGTGAGCTGTTCCCCAGCAGGAGAGGGAAGACAACAATGCTGTACCTTACTCCAGGTAGAATTATGGACTGAATAATTCTCAGGAGCTATAAATGCTATCATTGATTCCCCTGCCCTTTCCTATCCAAGTGCATGTGTACTTCTGGGATGTGTTCATTTTATTCCCTTCAAAATCAAACAGCACTTGAATCACAGAATCACAGAATCATTTAGGGTGGAAAAGACCTCTGAGATCGCTGAGTCCCCCCTGTGCCCGATCCTCACCTTGTCACTAAGCCCAGAGCACTGAGTGCCACATCCAGTCGTTCCTTGGACATTTTCAGGGATGGGGACTCCACCACCTCTCTGGGCAGCCCCATCCAAGGTCTGACTACCCTTTCCAGGAAGAAATTCCTTCCAATGTCCAACCTGACCCTCCCCTGGCACAGTTTGAGGTTTCCTCTTATCCTGTCCCTTGTTCCCTGGGAGCAGAGACTGACACCCCGCACCACCACACTCCTGCCCTGGCTTCCCCCTCCTCAGGGACTTGCAGAGAGCCAGAAGGTCCCCCCTGAGCCTCCTTTTCTCCAGGGTGAGCCCCCCCCAGCTCCCTGAGAAGCTCCAGACCCTTCCCCAGCTCTGTTCTTTTCCCCCGGTATGCTCCAGCCCCTCAATGTCTTTCTTGAATTAAGTGGTGCAGAACCGGGCACAGCACTCAAGGTGCAGCCTCGGCAGTGCTGTTGAGAGTTAATAAGTTAGAGATACAGGATGCATCCTGCTTTTCCTCAGGGGATGATCCTAAACCCTTCTATACCAGAGAACTCCTGATTTATCCCTAATAGAAGATGCTGCTATAGTCAAAGCACACTCTGGAGCTCATACACATCACTTGGGTTTCTTTATATCCCTTGCATTTATAAAGTCCTGTCTGTAGGACTAAGGACAGTAGTTCTGCATGTGAAGTGAAGGCTTTAGTTCCAGAAAATGGAGACATCAGAGGAGCTACATCCCAGGATGCAGCATGAACTTCTCTGTGCTCTTCTCCAGGTGCCTCCACACAACCTAGAAAAGACCATAATCCTGCCCCCAGGCTCAGCTGTGTATAAACCAAGAGCTGGCTTTGCTGTGGCACAGCCATGAAACCTTAGCTGGGAGAAAAATGGAGTTGTGAGAAAACGTACACACCAGAGCTGAGAAAAATAGAAGGTAAAACTTCAGACACACTAAAATGGCTGTGATGGAGCCAGTCAGCAGCTCAGGAATTCCAGAGGAAAAACACCAATGTGAAAAGGTGTAAGATCCTAAGCCATTCCTGAACCCAGATGAACTTTTTGCCTTGTCAAGTCTTCCAGACTGTTCCAGGATTTGGGATACCCACCTTTTACAGGCCCATTGGTGACTGGCAGCCAGGTCACGGTGCCCTTCTTGCGTTTCTGAACTATATATCCCACAATTCGGGAAGCACCAGTTTTACGAGGTGCTTTCCAGGATATTGTGATGGTGTCCCTGCTGGCACTGACGATCTCAGGGGGATCTGGGGCCCCAGGGGAAGCTAGAAAGAGATTAGGGTTCCATTATTAGCAGGTGTACTTTTATTGCAAGATAATATAGCGTTCTGTGTCATTTCTTCTTCAGTTTCCCCAAGGTATTCACATGGATGTGCTTTGAAAACCTGGATCCAGCATGGACCTTGTTCCTGAGTTTTGATTTCACAAAAACCTGTCATCAGGACTGACAATTCCACTGTCAGCCAACAGAGTGAGGTGTGTCCTTCTTACATAGTAGGAACAGTCAGCATCATTCTTGCTTTTAATGATAAAAACTGGTACAAGTATGGATTTTTTAACACTCTGCTAAAGCTTTCAAAATACATAATCAATGTAGAAAGAACCAGAATATAGCATTGCTCTCTCTAGTACTGCATTTGTGCTCATCGCCAAACTGTGTCTAGTATTTGAACTCACTGGAGGACAAAAAACACATTCAGTTGTTTGGAAATCAGGGAAATTGGAGTGGTCATGCTGAAAAATGCTGCACCTATGGAGACACTGCTTTGTCCATGAAGTTAAGAAAAGGCCTCACATGTTCCCTTTCTAGCCACACTGGGAAAATTTTCCTTTGATCTGGATGCATTTTGCATTTCCCCTCTGGAATTGGTTTCCAATTCAGAATGGAGCATTGCCAAGAAGGCAACTCCACCTCAGCATCACCAGAGCCTACAATAAACTGCTGGTCTTGCTGTGCAGCCTCCACAGATTTGTGTGAAGACTTCACAGCCACCATTCAAGTTTAGTTCTGTAGCAACATCCAAAGTGCAGTGAGTTTTCTTTGATGTCAGCTTTGATAATAGATTTCCCAACCTGAATTATGAACTATAAAAAGTTCTCCTTACCTTTACCAACCGCCTTCACTTCACCCGACTCCAGCGCATCACTCGTTCCCTCCACGTTCACAGCTCTCACCCTAAAGTAGTAGCTTGTATCTTCTTCCACTTTGTTAGTAGTGAAGGTGGTGCAGCTCCTGGGGGTTTCTCCCAAAGTCTCCCAGTTGTTCTTGCCCACCTGCAGCCTCTCCACAATGTACCTTTGCACTGGTTTGCCCCCGTCGTCCTTTGGGGGCTGCCACTGGATGGTGATGTCGTTTGCAGAGCTCTCAACAATTTTGATGGGTCCTGCTGGTGGTTGTGGCTTGTCTGGAAAGATGGACAGAAAGATGATGAGTTGGGTGCAGACCCAGATGTACTCCTGGGTTTGGAGTAGCTCACAAGCTGGGAGACTGTCCCTGATGGAACAGTCTGCACAGCTGCAGAATGAGGGCTGGGCACTGAAATTGCCTCTTCCAAATTTCCACTCTTCTAACTTTGATAGAAAGGGACAGCCAGGCCCTTGCTCTCTCTGGGCCAACTGTTCCCATAAGTACTGTGCCAAGTCAGCTTGATGATACAGGAAGAACATCATTTCTGGTCTCCCAAAAGGGCCCAGACATTTATGGTAGGGCTGAATTTGGCCTTGATACCCCATTTCAGATTTGCATGTTGAGCATAGTCCCATCTCCCACAGTCTCCCAATGTTCAAAACTCAGCTGATGAGGCTGTGAAAAACCAAACTAGACTTGTGCCACCTTGTACTAAAGGGTAAGAAGCATGTCAGGAATCTTTCTTTGTACCCTGACTCAGTGGCAAAATACAGTGTTGTTCCTCTTGGAATACCCTGTAGCTCCAAATAAGATTGTCACCAGTGTCAATGGGTTCCCTGCCTAAGCTCAACAGTGGATTTACGGGGCTCTTACCTATGACCGTGAGCTTTAAGTTGATCTCCAGGACTCCACTGTCATTCTTCAGCCTGACCTTGTAATCCCCACGGTCCTTCCTCTCACAGCTGGGGATGGACAGCATGGTGTGAGTGTCTGTTTTATCCACACGGATCCTGGTGTCATCTGCCAGCTCCATCTTGTCCTTGAGCCACGTGGCCCTGATGGGCAGACGGCCCTCAAAGGGGATCCTGAGCTTCACTGGCTGCCCAGCCTTGGCCACCGTGGGAACACTGGTCAAGTTTTTGAGGAGAACTTTGTCAACCTGTGGAGGGTCTAATCAGGCAATACAAAGTCATTAAAAACCACAGTTCAAAGGGGGCAAAGCTTGGAGGGAAGGGCTCCCCTCAGGATGCTGCCAGTAACTCTTAGAATGTCATAACACTTGGACCTCTGCTCATTTCATGCTCAGAGATTTACAAACTTGTACTTTGCTACAGGATAATTATCACAAGGTTTTGTGGTATTACACTGTCCTTCCACTGGAGAAGGTTTCTCATTAGCAACACACTGAACACAAAGAATGAAGAACCTGTTCTGATAAAGTGTTATGTGCACCCCAAAATATTTGAGTTACCAATAGAAGCTATGTGGGAAGGCTCCCTAGTTAAATTTGTGAATGCAAAATGCACCAACCTGTACAAAACCCATCTCTCAGTTATCTTGAAATTCTTTATAATAAAGTTATCCATAAACAACTACTGGTCTCTGATAAAATATAATGGCCAGTCTTCACGAGTGAAGGATCCGGGGAAGGTCTTTACAACCTTCCAGCCTGCGCATTGGATTTTTTAGGTGAGACACAGTGTGCACGGAACTGAGCCCACCCTTTAATCCTAAGGTTCATCTGCCGGGGCCAAGCGAGCTTGGACGGTGGCAGCGAGGTCCTTAGGACGTAGGTGGGTTGCCTTTAAGGGCTAACGAGCTCCATCTGCCCAGGAGTGGCCCTGACCGGGAATCGAACCCGGGTCTCCGCGGTGATAGCGCCGCGCCTTTACCACTAGACCACCAGGGGCTCTTCTGATAAAATATATTATATTTAAAGCCCATCAAGGTTCACATGCTGCATTGGTGGTTTGAATAGACTCACCTTCAACAAAAATTGAAGCTTCAGTTTTCACATCTCCACCTTCAAACCTGTACTTCCCAGCATGAATATCTTCAGCTTTGTTAATAATTAGTTTGTGGACTAGACCTTTCTTTTCAAACACGACTCCTTGCATGCTTGTCAACTACAAGGTAAAGGACAGAGACCCATTCTTTGAGAAGAAAAGGGGAAAAAAGCAATCCAAACTGAAACTGAGATAAGCATTATCAACATACTCCCCACGGAGACCTCGGTTTTTTTCAAAGATCAATTAAAATAAATGTTAGTTCAACCTCCAAGCTCTCTCTTTCTGTTCTTAATGACAAAACTTTTGATCAATGCTTGAGTATGAAACCTCAGAAGTCCTACAGTATCATCTGGATCCCACAGCTGAAATTACTTTTCAGTGTTCTTTAGGAACATAGCATATGTTACAAAGGATATAGAATATATCTATAGGATATAGATGTGTGGTGGTGGTGGTGATGGGTTCAAGGTTGGAATTGATGGTTTTAGAGGTCTTTTCCAACCTAAACAACCCTATAATTCTGTATGATGTCTGTGCTTGACCTTAAGCACTAATTTGAACAAGGACTCTTCATGTTATCCCTGCCTGAAAGATCCTTTGAAGATTTTTTCCTTGGTTTTGGCATTTCTCTCTCATTCATCCAGGAAAAGAAGAAGAGTTGCATTGTAAGGAAGTGACCACATCATCTCCATCCCTGACATAGAATGGAAAACACAAAGCTGCCTGTTGTCAGCAAGAATGGGAATGCCTTGTAGCAGGAAGGGGGAGAAATCTTTCTGGGTTTCTATCAAGAAAGAGATATCCCACCCCTATAAGTGTTGGACAGGACTTGGAGCAACCTGGTCTAGTGGAAGGTGTCCCTTCCCCTGGCAGGGGGATGGGAACAAGATGGTCTTTGAAGTCCCCTCCAACCCAAACCATTCTGGGATTCTGTGAGCCTGTGAATCCTTTCAGGACCACAGTCAGGCTGCAGCAGATGGCAAAGGACACCTTGACATGATACTTAGGAAGTAAAGCCAGAGCGCAGAGCATTGCTAACCAAAGAAAACAATGAGTGGAAGGACACCCACCTTTAGCCCATCTTTAAACCAGGTTCCTGTCACATCATCTTTGCTGACAGTGCAGGACAGCTCAGCTGGTTCCCCCTTCACCACCCGGACCGTCGCCAGCTGCTTGTTGAGGTAACACCGTGGTACTGAGCAGTCACAGGGGAAAATGGTGAGAACATGAAAGTGGATGTGCATATAAAGAAAAAAGAGAGCTTTTTAAAATCTATATCCTGTGGTCATGACAGGCCTTTGTGCCCCCACACTGTAACTACCTGGGTACACTCAGAAGGGATGTGCCAGGTGGCCTGTACATGATACAGTCCTACCATCAACCCATGGGCAACTGATTCATCACAAATCATATTATTCAGATATGGATTTGCTGGTTTATGTCTATGCTAATTGTCTTGGCTTCCTCTACAGCCAGTGGGGAAAAAAAGGCTGTTCCAGGGTGTGGATATACTGCTTCATCATCCTCTTCCTCTGCACTGACCAGACAGAGGGCTGCCTGACCACATTCCCCCAAATAGCCCCGGGAATACTGTTCTCCACCCCTGTATTCCTCTTTCCTTTCCCAAGTTCTTCTCCATTAACAACCTTATCCCCTCTCTAATAAAACACCCCTTTAAGTCCAATTTGATTTTAGTTCCTTATTTATATTTTGTTTGCCTTGATAATTCCTAACTTGTCAGTAATCCCATTAGGTTATACATTTGAAATTCCTCATTTCTACAATTTTTACATCATCATCTTGCTAGAGGAGCCACAGGTCTTACTCAAACAATTGCAAACACTCCCTTTTTACTATATCAGCACCTTATTATTTATGATGTTACAAGAGAAAAGAGCTCTTTACATTATATATCCCAGTATAAGCAGGCACTTTACATTAGGCCCAATTAAAAAGAATCAAATAGAAGCAAAGAATTGTTCCCAGAAATTGGAAAACCACAGTTCTTTGCACTAGATGTTAGAAAAAATAATTTTAAATTAGCAACAAGTTTTAAATTACAACAATATCAAAGAAACACAATGATATTCCTTAAAATTTTATGGGAATCGGTTGGTTCCACGTGGATGTGAAACGTATATGAATGAACAGATGAGACCTGATTTAGATCATTTAAGCAAAGATCATTTAAATATTGAAGGCAATTTGATCAGAGCAAGTTGTGTAAGAAACAGCAAATCAGTGGGAGAATTAGGAAGGGATCACAACCAGATTTCTACACAGAAATCTATTTTTCTGACTAAAAATAAAATTCCATTCTTTGCAGGATCAAGAATGTGAGAATCCAAATGCAAAGTCATCAATGAACCACTGAACCACGAACCTTTGAGATCATCCAGGCAAGACCGTTTTTTTTGGGCCGTAATTTCCGTATTGTTCGGGAGATCCTTTGCTTTAATTCCCAAGTCAGGTTCCTCATTCCTCTGGCTTATTGGAGGAAGTCCACCAAAAAGACCTGACATCTGACCTTGACTCGGTGGACCTTGAAAAAAGCTATCTGAACTACTCCCATTAACAGGTTTGCTATGGGATTTACTCCCTGCCCCTCCAAAGGCAGAATTTTTGCCATAAAGGGAGCCCAACTGTCCTAAATCTCTACCCTCACCCTTGACATCTCCTTGACCTGACAGTGACTCTCTGTCATCAGCTGAACCTTGGTTCCCTAATCCTCTCACATCATTGGCAATGCCCTTTCCATATTGACCACCTGGTCCACCACCACCTCCCACACCTCCTTTACCAAGGAATGAATCCCTTTCATCCCCTCCCAACCTCCCAACGGCACCTGCACCAGCCCAGGCTCCAGCTGATCCCATGTCCTTGCCATAGGGAGTCCCAGCGCCCCACACTGCGGAGCCACCGACACCCCCACCTTCCATGGAAAAACCCTCTCCTCCTGCTCCACCTGGATATCCCAGAGCTCTGCACAGCCCACTGTCCCTGCCACGCTGAGATCCCATTGCTCCCTCATCTCCAAATGGAAAATGAGCAGCTCCTGCCACAGCCCCAGCTGGGAGACCATCCATTCCATAGGGAGAGCCAACTCCTGCACCAGCTGCACCACCAGCTCCAGCTGGAACACCATCCTTCCCATAGGGAGACACAACTCCTCCTGCACCAGCTGCACCACCAGCACCAGCTCCAGCTGGAACACCATCCTTCCCATAGGGAGACACAACTCCTCCTGCACCAGCTGCACCACCAGCTCCAGCTGGAACACCATCCTTCCCATAGGGAGACACAACTCCTCCTGCACCAGCTGCACCACCAGCTCCAGCTGGAACACCATCCTTCCCATAGGGAGACACAACTCCTCCTGCACCAGCTGCACCACCAGCACCAGCTCCAGCTGGAACACCATCCTTCCCATAGGGAGACACAACTCCTCCTGCACCAGCTGCACCACCAGCTCCAGCTGGAACACCATCCTTCCCATAGGGAGACACAACTCCTCCTGCACCAGCTGCACCACCAGCTCCAGCTCCAGCTGGAAGACCATCCTTCCCATAGGGAGAACCAACTCCTCCTGCACCAGCTGCACCACCAACACCAGCTCCAGCTGGAAGACCATCCTTTCCATAGGGAGAACCAACTGACCCTGCACCAGCACCACCAGCACCAGCCCCAGCTGGAAGACCATCCTTTCCATAGAGAGACCCAAATGGCCCTACACCAGCACCACCAACACCAGCACCACCAACACCTGCTCTAACTGGAAGACCATCCTTTCCATAGGGAGCTGCAACTCCCCCTGCACCAGCACCACCAGCCCCACCAACACCAGCTCCAACTGGGAGACCATCTTCTCCATAGGGAACCCCAACTGCCCCTGGACCAGCAGCAACAGCTGCTCCAACTGGAAGACCATCCTTTGCATAGTGAGACCCAAATTCCCCTGCACCAGCACCACCAGGACCAACACCAGCCCCAGCAGGGACCCCATCCTTTCCATATGGAGATCCAAATCCCCCTGCACCAGCAGCACTGGCTCCAGCTGGGAAACCATCAATTCCATATGGAGATCCAACACCTCCCAAACCACCACCTGGAGCTTCACCAATGCTTGGTCCAGCAGGGAGACCACCCTTTCCATAAGGAGCCCCAGCTCCCCCTGCACCACCAGCACCTGCTCCAGCTGAAAAACCGTCCATTCCATAAGGAGATCCAGCACCTCCAAAACCACCACCTGCAACTCCACCAGTGCCTGGACCAGGAGGGAGGACATCTTTTCCATATGGATACCCAAATCCCCCTGCACCAGCACCACCAGCACCACCAAGACCAGCTCCAGCTGGAAGACCATCCTTTCCATAGGGAAAACCAACTCCCCCTGAACCCTCAGCTACACCAGCAGCACCAACACCTGCTCCAAGTGGGAGACCATCCTTTCCATACAGAAGATCCAACACCTCCAAAGCCACCACCTTCAGCTCCACCAGCACCAGCCCCAGCTGGGAGACCATCCTTTCCATAGGGAGATCCAAATGCCCCTGCACCAGCACCTCCAACCCCTGCTCCAGCTGGGAGACCATCCTTCCCATAAGGAGCCCCAAATCCCCCTGCACCAGCACCTCCAACCCCTGCTCCAGCTGGGAGATCATCCTTTCCATAGGAGATCCAAATGCCCCTGCACCAGCACCACCAACCCCTGCACCAGCTGGGAGACCATCCTTTCCATAGGGAGATCCAAATGCCCCTGCACCAGCACCACCAACCCCTGCTCCAGCTGGGAGACCATCCTTTCCATAGGGAGATCCAAATGCCCCTGCACCTGAACCACCAACACCATCAGAACCTGCTCCCACTGGCCGACCATCTGGACCATAGAAAGCCTCCATTTCTCCTATAGAACTGCCACCTGCATGAGGTAGAGCCCCATCTCCACCTGAAAGCCCACCTGGACCATACAGTGAGCCAGACCTTCCCCCCTGACCTAACTGAGCACTGGCATGAGGTGTCAGGCTGTCCTTGTCATAAGGAGCCCCTGTTTGTCCCTCTCTGTTTATCCCTGCTCTGTTCATATCACCCACAGTTGGATCACCATCCTTGCCGTGGTGGGACCCCATTCTGCCTGCCATCTCAGCATCTGCAGCACTCCTCCATGCTCCAGCCCCTGGACCAGTCCTGCTGAACAAATCCCCCACACCATCTCCCACTCTGGCCGAATCAGGACCAAGTCCATCTGGTACAGAACTTCCATCAGTGGCACCAAATCTCCCAACACCCCCAAAGCCAGCTCTGTAGCTGGGGTCACCTAAATTCCCGTCTTTGTCATGCTGAGAGCCCAAACCTTCTCCATCATCCATGTCAATGTTACCAACACCCAGCACACCCTCGCCTCTGCCAGCCACAGAATTCCGTTCCCCTGCTCCTCCTACTCCATCACCAGGACCTTCTCTGCCTGTCACAAAGTCCTTGCCATGCACAGGCCTTAATCCACTTTTGCCTCCTAAGCCTTTTAATCCAAAGATACTGCCATCATTTGTCACTGAGTCTCCATCTAGATCTGCTCCAGAAAACTGTCCAGGCCCCATCCCTCCATTTATGTGGGTTTTGCGGAGCCCCTCTTTTCCCAAAAATATATGGCTTCCATCATCAGTATCCATGGAGTGGCCTTGGCTGCTGCCTTGGCCTCTGTCTTGGCTGCTGCCTTGACCCTTCCTGTACCAGCCAGTTTTTTCCATGCCAGTGTCCATGGGATGACTTTCATCACCAACACGTTCTTGGCGTTCTTGGCGCCGAAGTTTCCTCGCCCTTTCATTGTCTGCCATTGTTTCCTTCAGCCACTCTGATTTCTCTCTTTCAATTTTTTCAATTCCTTCTTCATCCTGTCTCTTCTTCCCTTTGGCATCTGTGTTGAAGTTGCATTGTTTGATTGGAGCAGATAGAATTAAGAGAAAAAGAGAGGGAAACAAATAACATATAGTCAATAGGTCACATACTGCATTAGTGGCCAAAGAAAATGTGTAAGCAATTTTATAAATTAATTTTAGGATACAGACACATAATACATTGGAATAAATTTAAATTCATTTCAAATCCTGATTTTTTTCAGTGTCACATTCAGACAATAAAAAGTTAATTAGAGACAATTATTTTTACTTAAAACACAACTTTTTTTGGTGGAAACACAGTTGTTATAATAAACAAACAAGATAAAACTGACAGAAAAACAAATTTCCAGCATGACAGGTCTGATTTACAGGGGCTTAGATTGTATCTGGAACTCATTAGTTCCTTTTGCCTTCTCTTTCCAGCCCTGGAGGAGTTACAGAATATTCCATGCACAGAAGAGCCATCAGTTCTCACCCTTGAACTGGGATCTCACTGCTATGGAGACACTTTGCACATCTGGCATCCAGCTGTTTTAGGGATGCTGAGGACTAAAGATTCCAGATCTGTGAACAACTTTGTATTAATTCCAGATTCAGGCTGTTGTGAGAGCAGGTCACTCACTGCTTTGATTTCCAGGCTGGATATCACTTAGCAGAGCATTAACAGCTCCATGAAATCCACAGGCAGTTTTGCTTTTTCAGAAACCTGCACTGTTCCAGAGAGGATCCCAAAGGAAACCAAAGTCAAAGCAAACCAGAGCAACCACCTTTCAGAAGCAAAGAAATTTGAGCCAGGTAACTGTTGATGTGCTGTGTTTCCCATCTTCCCAACTTCCTCTGAGCTCCTTCTAAACTGCCAGTTTGGACAGAAAAATAGTATCTAGCAAGATAATACTGAATAGTATTGATAGTATAGAATTCAGAGTATAGAACTGATAGTATAGAAAGCTCCCTGACCCCCTGCCTGCTATACTGTGGTCCAAGTGACAGCTTCCTCAAAAATACATGGTGAGATATGGAGCAGTTTTTGATAACTGAGAACATTGTAGATGTACAGCAATAAGCCAACAGGATTTGCCAGGATTAATTAAAAAGAAAAAAATTGGTCTCATTTGAAGAGGAAAGAGGGTCTAACCAGACCTTCATTTTCCCAAATAGAATTTAGAATCCCAGAATCCCGGAATGGTTTGGATTGGAAGGGACATTAAAGCTCATCCAGTCCCACCCCCTGCCATGGGCAGGGACACCTTCTGCTATTCCAGGTTGCTCCAACCTGGCCTTGGACACATCCAGGGATGGGGCAGCCACAGCTGCTCTGGGCAGTCTGTGCCAGGGCCTCCCACTCTCAAAGGGAAGAATTTCTTTCCAATATTGCATCTAACCTTGCCCTCTGTCACAATGAAGCCAGTCCCCATTGTCCTGTCTCTCCATCCCTTGTCCCTTGTCCCTCTCCAGCTCTCTTGGAGCCCCTTTAGGCCCTGGAAGGGTCTCTAAAGTCACCCCAGAGCCTGAACATCCCCAACTCTATCATCCGTGATTTAGGAACTAGAGGCTCAGCAATTAATTTCTCAGCATGGAAACATCTCCCTGGACAATCAGGCAGTGAGAGGAACATTACTGTGTTAACACCCTCCATCCACACCCCAGGACTCACACTCCACGAGGAGCCAGGCGCTGGAGGAGCCGTGCCCCACGTCCAGCGTGTACATGCCGTTGTCAGAGGGCACCACGTTCTTGACAATGAGCTGGTGGGTGAGGCCATCAGGTGTCACAGAGATCTGGTGCTTTTGGCCGGCCTCCAGGGCATGGGTCTTGTGCAGCCACACGGCGTCGTGGCAGGGCGTGCGCAGGACACAGCGGAACACGGCGTCGCCCTCCTCGGGACAGCGCACATCGCTGAGCGGCTGCTGGAACCTGGCAGGGATGGCTGCAACGGGAAAATCAGAGCTGTGGAAAGGCAACAGCTAGTTCTGTCCTCCCAGAAAAGCTTGTTGCAGCTGAGGGAAGAAAGAACGGACAGTTGTGATGCCCGTGAGCAATGGTTTAATGGGAAAAAGGAAACACCAAGGTGTGATCCTGTGACCAGTTCTGGAGGATGGACCAGCAGAAAAGTAGATGTTTGTGTTATTTTCTTCTGAGATGTTTATCCCATGCATCACTGATGTGCTGACAGTTTGGAGTCATCAATGTATTCCTGCAGCACAACACTCGTATTGAGTTATATCATTATTATTCTGAGCTTACAGAAGGAAACTGTAGCATGGGGAAGTTGAGGAACATGCTCACTGTCATCCACAAGTCAGAGCCAAACTGGTAGTTGAACCTAGACTTAGTCCTTTGGACTACAAATGCAGCACCTAAATCATATAATCACCCTCCTGCTCTTTTTTACCTATGCCATTCAGGGAGCCCTTATTTGGCAACACCAAGCCAGTCCTCTGTAGTTCTCAGGAGTTACTGCTGAGCTTTGCACTTGCTCCCAGATAAAATTTTCCAGCAAAAAAACTCCACTTTTTTTACACATACATAGAACTCAGCTTCTCACCTTCAGCATCCAGTTCAGTAGAGAAAACAGGGACGTCCTCCACCCTGACTTGGTACAAGCCTGCATCCTCTGGCTGCACATCATTGATGATGAAGTGGTACCTTCTCCCAATTCTCCTCAGGCAGTGCTTCCTGTACTCATCCCCCATCCCATAGCGGAGCCGCTGGCCATCCTGGGAAGAGGAGGAGCGTTCTCACAAAGGCAGTGCTCAACTGGTGCCAGGCATTTCACAGAATCAGAATCATAGAATATGCTGGGCTGGAAGGGACCCACAAGGATCATCCTGTCCAACCCTCAGCCCTGCACAGGCCCAGCCCCAAGAGTCACACCCTGTGCCCCAGAGCATCATCCAAACCCTCCTGCATCTCTGGCAGCCTTGGGGCTGTGCCCACTGCCCTGGGGAGCCTGTTCAGTGCCAACCACCCTCTGGGGGAAGAACCTTTCCCTGAGATCCAACCTGAGCCTGCCCTGACACAGCTCCAGCCATTCCCTGGGGGCTGTCCCTGGTCCCCCAGAGCAGAGCTCAGTCCTGCCCCTCCTCTGCCCCTGCCCAGGCAGTTGGAACTGCAGGGAGGTCTCCCCTCAGTCTCCTCTGCTCCAGCTGAACACACCAAGTGCCCTCAGTGTTCTCACACGGCTCCCCTCAAGGCTCTTCTCCATCTTCATGTCCCTCCTTTGGACACTCTCTAATGGTTTCATAACTTCCTTACATTGTTGTGACCAAAACTGCCACAGTATTCCATGTGAGGCCGCCCCAGAGCAGAGCACAAATCAGGGCAAATTGGTGCTACAATCACCTTGTTGATACAAATGAGTAACTACAGAGAAGTCTCCACTCTGTTACTGCTTACAGTGGTCAGGGTTCATTGCTTATGCAACATCTGTGCAGAAAGTCCTGCCCAGGACAGACCACCAGACTCTCAAACTGGGCAAAACAGCAGCTCTTTGCTGGCCCACATAAGGGTTTGAGGCTTAACTAATGCACGGTTACTGTAACTTCAAAGACAAAGTGCTTTCTTTGCTTAGATTTCAGCATCCTCCCAGTTGTAGAAGCAGGAGAGTTCACTTTCTGGAACACAACTGGTTTACATTCTCCACATTGTGGCTCACAGACTTCATGTCATACCTTTGACTCGGAAGTTCATAGTTAGTCTGACCTCTTCAATGAATCCTGATTTCCCCTGTATTAGAGCCACTAACCACAGTTTGACTGAAATTTAACTTCCAGAAACACATCCACAGCACTGAGCACCTGGGGGTCACATCAGAGGAACTACACATCTAAATGGGATATTTTACTTCCTTGAGAGTTTCTTTCACAGAAGTGAGTTATAGTGGAATACCTTGAGAAAGGGAATAAAATTTATATGAAACTGCAGGATTTCTGCAGCCTGAAAGACTCTGTTAGGATAAGGGGTGATGGTTTTAAACTGAAGGAGGGTCAATTTAGATCAGATATAAGAAAGTAGCTTTTTACAGTGAGGATGGTGAGGCCCTGGCACAGGTTGCCCAGAGAAGCTGTGGCTGCTCCATCCCTGGAAGTGCCCAGCGCCAGGTTGGACGGGGTTTGGGACAGTGGGATGGTGGAAGGTGTCCCTGCCTATGGCAGGGGCTGGACTAGTTGGCCTTTTAAAGGTCCCTTCCAACTCAAACTGCTCCATGAATTTCCTCTTACTGGAAGAGCCCTTGACAAGGATGTCAGTAATTGACTGTGTGCCCTGTACTTGGATTTACAAATCCCAGGGGATATTCACCACCAAAGACTACACACACCAACACTCCTCCCTAACCCAGCAAGGACTCTGGAAAGGACAGACAATTTCATTTGCTCTCAGCCACTGCTCAGCAGATGAAGCATTTTCTGTAGAAGACTCCAGTGGCTGCTCTGAGTCAACTGCCCAAACTGCCCTGAGCTGCTGCCCAGCTCCTCTCCCCCCTCACCTTGAGCAGATACACGTTGCTGTTTTTATTTTTCAGCTCCATCTCCAGGCTGAATGTAGCGTTTCCCTCCTTGTTGACTCTGATGTGTTCAAAGTTTTTGATATTGTGAATTAACTGCAAAGAAAAATCAAAGAACCTTGTAAATTATAAAGCTGCCATGACTGAAGTTCTTAAGCTGTTGAAATAATGTGAAATCTACTTTTTATCTGCAGATAGAGCTACCTCTAATGTTATGTGTGCAGAAGATGTTTTTGTGAGCTTCCATGGTTTCCTCCTGTATACAAATTATATTGTACGTGCTGCCTCTTGGTCATTCACACAGTGTCCATGCAGGTTTCCACGTGCCCCTGTATGTCAAGGCCAATTTTGACTCTTGAGCATAGAACTTTTCAATTTGGGGTCCAAATTCTCATCAGAGGCAACTGAACCCCCCCTATGGTCAGTATCTCCTAAAATCTATGAACTGAATTTCAAAAAAGTCATCAGCATTTTCATCTGCAGGAGTACAGTGATAATTCTTTAAACATTGTCATAAATCACTCTCTCTCTGATAAGATTTTCATTTTAGGAGGATTTAGCCTGTTGTCAGAAGCTACTGAGGGCTCTGCAGTTTGTTAAAAATCAGTGATTTCAGTTTATTTTACCTCATCTTGTTCATTCTCTGTGTCCTTCCTCAGCTCCTGCAGCTTCCTCAGCATCCCACGGAAGTCAGCAATTCCATATTTAATACAGATTTTCTCATAGTCTCTCTTGTCTGCATGGAGCAACAGCTGCCACACGGCTTCTTTGTCCAGGGGTTTTGGTTTTGGTGCTACAACCCTTGGAACCAGGGAGGGAAAAAAAATCTAGATATTTTGACAGATAACAATACATCTTGTTTTTTCTATACTTGATTCTCTTTCATGTCTCTCCATCATTTCTGTAGTTCACTTGGCCCTGGAGGCGTAGGAAGAAAAGAATGGAGCTTCTCCAGAAGAGGTTTTCTGCATCTATACCGTAAATTAAATGATGACAGGGAACAACTGTCAACACTGTTACATTATCAGCAGAGTCAC
The DNA here is from genome assembly GCF_022539395.1 of Myiozetetes cayanensis. Lineage (NCBI taxonomy): Eukaryota > Metazoa > Chordata > Aves > Passeriformes > Tyrannidae > Myiozetetes > Myiozetetes cayanensis. The sequence continues at coordinate 340,565 of NW_026087510.1, read as the reverse complement.
TGGCAGAGTTTGGAACAAAGACTGCACTGGCCAGAGATCATTCCCATCAGGCAATCTTTGGAGGTTCCCAGCTGGGAAGGGAAGAGATTGAGCCATGTACACCTGGCCAGGGAGCCAGGGCTCACCCTGATCATCCAGAACCACCAGGACATGAAGATTTGTCACTTGGCCAGGAAATAACTCGTGAGCTAAACACGGGAAAGCAGAGAAACATATCTTTTCAGTCAAAATCTGCAGAGGGACATTCCTCTCCAAATGAGGTTGGTGCCTGGTGTTTATCTCAGCCTCACAGGCAGTGCCAGCTTGTCCTGGGGTGTCTCTCCGTAGGGAGTCTCACCACAACTTTGGAAACAAGAAGTGTTGCCTTGCAGGTCTATGAAGTTGTCTCCTGTCATCAACAAACTTCCAGAAGTGTGACAATGGTCCTCACTATGGAGACTTACCTCTTCCTCAGCATCTTCTTAGAGTCCTGGAGTGTCTTCTTCAGCTCTGTTAGAGGGTGGGGGGAAACAACAAACATTCAGATACCCAGCACTGTAAAATACATCCCCAAAGAGAAGATAATGCAAAACAACCTCTGACAACAGCCCTTTCTGCTGTGCTCTGGTGATTTTTTTCACACTTTACAAACTGTCATGAAACTTGTAGTCAGTTCTCACTGCCAGACTCATCCTTTGAGTGCTAATAAAGTTCAGTGCTCCCTAAGGGGCTGTCCTCCAGTAACCCACTATTTTCCATATTAACATTTTTGATCCAGCTATGTTTGACATCCCGAAATCCTTCTCTAGCACTAATTAGAACAGCTCAAAGCCATGTTTAACATCATCACTTTACCTAAAGGTAAAGAGCAAGCAGAGATGACAGAACATCAGAGATTTATTAATCTTTTTCTTACTTTAGTCTTTACAGATTTGGGATAGTAATAATGTGGCAGAGTATTATTAATTATGCCTCCTCAATATAATATAATATAATATAATATAATATAATATAATATAATATAATATAATATAATATAATATAATATAATATAATATAATGATGTGATATTATAAAATATGATATATATCTTTCTCTTACCATCAGCAGCATGAACAGGAACATATTTTGCTTTCCTCTTAAAGCCAACTGACAGTTTATGAGAGAAAACAGAAGGAAAACAAGTCATGAGATGACCAAACAGCAGTAAACCAATGAATCATGAAACTTCAGTATCTGTTCCCAATGTAAGGGGAAACCCCAGTTTGGATTTTTGTCTATCTGACATTGATTCCCAGGAATCTCTATCTATAAATGTGATATTCCTATTGCAATTGACTCTGTGCTTACCGGATGCTCCACACAGAGGAAGAGAACACTTCTGCCCCATGAACTTTATGGTTTAAGCAAGGAGAGAAACATTAACATCTTGTTTTGGAGATGGGGAGCCACGGTGGAAGTGGCCAACTGCAGAGAGGTGCCTTCTAAACTTACTTTACAGGACACTTCCAACATAGTCCATCTTCTGCTCAAAGAGATTCCAAGAATATCAGTTATATTTGACCCACAAAATGCCCATTTCTCTCCACTGACTACAAAGGGAAGCAGGGGACTGATTTGTTCAGCAACATAAGGAAAGGATTGAGCCCAGTCAAATCCAGAGCAGCAAGTTTTCCTCCAGTGCAGTGACCACAATTCCACTTTCTTCTCCCTTGCCTTAAAGCTCCCAGTGCCACGGAGCCACCAAAGTCCTCCAGTCCTCAGTGAGGGGAATAACAGACCTTCCCAGGGAGGATACTCAGACAAAGCCTGGGGCACCCACCCCAGAGGAGCAAAGGCACTGTTTGGGACCACGGGGCCTCTGGAGCCCACCCTGTCAGCCCTACCTTGGATGATCCTGAGGCCAACAGAGCAGGAAGCTTCTCCATATTCATTGACAGCACAGCACCGGTACAAATCACTGTCATCCATGACCAGCTTTTTGATCTTCAAAAGGAGAACACAGGAATTGCTCACTGCCAGCACTGGGCTGGGGCTCAGTTCACGCCTTCAGCTTCTAACAAAGCAGCTACTCAAAGGCACCTCAGAGCTCTCTTCTGTTCCCAGAAGGGCTCTTAAAAGCTTTGTTTGCTTATATTTGTGTTATCTCAGATATGGGAAGATGTAGAATCACAGGATATGCTGAGTTGGAAGGGAGCCACAAGGATCATCCTGTCCAACCCTCAGCCCTGCACAGGCCCAGCCCTGCACAGACCCTGTGCCCCAGAGCATCATCCAAACCCTCCTGCAGCTCTGGCAGCCTTGGGGTGTGCCCACTGCCCTGGGGAGCCTGTTCAGTGCCAACCACCCTCTGGGGGAAGAACCTTTCCCTGAGATCCACCCTGAGCCTGCCCTGACACAGCTCCAGCCATTCCCTGGGGGCTGTCCCTGGTCCCCCCAGAGCAGAGCTCAGTCCTGCCCCTCCTCTGCCCCTCAGTCCACTGCAGGTTTTTCCTCCCCATTTCTCTCTCCGTGCCACAAGTCTTTTCTGTAATATTTGATCTTTACCTGCAGAATGAATTCATTTGTAGCACTATTGAAGGACATTTCGTATTTGGCAGGATCGTCCATCCCTTTTCGTGTGCGTGACCATTTCACCTCTGGGGTTGGGACACCTTTGACCACACCTCTGAAAATGGCATTTTTACCTTTGAAAAGAGGCAAGAAATTAGCTAAGATGGTCTTGAACATGAACAATCTTGAACTCTCATGCCAGGCCCCTAATGTTATCAATAGATTGATCTCCAGAGTGAGCCATCATCTGTTGTTTTGGGGCAGAAACATTCTTCAAAAATAATGATGGTTTTTATTTTGCACATCAGTAATTCAGGGTTTGTCTGTATTGAATCATAAAAGGCCTTTAAAATGTGGTGTTACCCTGTCAGATGTGGCTGCTGACATCTGTGATCATCTCTGCAGCCCTACAGCAAGTTCAGCTTGACCTGCCTTTGGCAGCTTGTACCACTGCCTGACAGCCTAAATCTATTCTCATCAAACATATATTCCCTATAAAATCCCATTGCTTCTCCGTTCTTTCAGACTACAGTGCCTTGTCTGCTGACCTGACACCACCTTGCACCCTGAACACAGCAGGCTCTGCTATTTGAAGAGGCAAGGAAGGGAGGAGAGGATGGGCTTCAGCTCCTTCATCCCTGCTCCCCTAAAACCTGGGTTTTCTGAGTACACAGAAATCTCCAACAGCTTCCCCACTGCCTACTACAAACATCTGCTTCCAAAAGGCTTCAAAAACATAGGAAACACTGGGGAACAACAAGTCAGAGAAGTGACTCATGTCATTAAGTGGAATAGAAATGGAGGTGAGTTATCCATGGACAGAGCTCAGGATGGAAATGATTATTGTCCTCCTTTTGCAATGGTTTTGGTCTTCAGGTGTCCAGCACTGTTAAAAGTCGTCCCCAGAAAGCCTTGCAGTATTTCCCATACCCTTCTTCAGTCACCACCAGCAACTTCTTCTATGGACTGAGGGATTCTTATCAAAAGGCATTTTCCAGCCTTTGAGATCAGAGTACTATTGTTAAAGTTTGATTCCAATTTATTGTCCCTATGTCATATTTTAGCCAATTTTGGCTGCACTTTTGCTTGTCATCTGTCACAGGCCACAGCTCCACAGCTGAAGGAGTCAGCTCCCCCATGCACTGAACACAATGAGGTGGTGATGATGTAAATGAAGATACTCATGGTGACTCTGCACAGAATTCAGTTTACAGTGACCAACCTGAACGCCCAAACATTTTGTACAGGAACTATGAGACACCTGCTGCAAATTAAATAACTTGGAAAATTCAGACAGGTGAAAATTCAGGCAGGTGAAAATTTAGTCAGGGGCCTTGGTTCATTCCTGAAACTCCAAGGTGGAGGAGGAGGAGAGGGGAAGTTCCACTAGAGGCCACTGTGTTCCTTCATAAAATATCAATGGCTTGTGAAAATCAACAGATGAGTGAGAAACACTGAATCCACAGTCCAGTATTGGGAGGGAAGAGGAACTACGTGATCTCCTCAGGCCATTCCACTCCAAATATATATATATATATATAGAGAGAGAGAGAGAGAGAGAGAGAGAGAGAGATCTGTCTCTGCAAGTGCAGAGAGACCACTGGGAGGCCTTTCATTGATGTTCAGTCTTGACTCATCAGCTGTTTTCCCTGTGCAAGATCCCTGTTGCTCCTTAAACAACACATGGAATCATCATAGAACCACAGAATGGTTGGGGACCTCAAAGCTCATCCCATTCACCCCTGCCATGGGCAGGGACACCTTCTACTATCCCAGGTTGCTCCAAGCCCCATCCAACCTGGCCTTGGACACTTCCAGGGATGGGGCAGCCACAGCTTCTCTGGGCAACCTGTGCCAGGGCCTGCCCACCCTCCCGGGAAAGAATTCCTCCCCAGTATCCCATCTAACCCTGCCCTCTGGCAGTGGGAAGCCATTCCCTTGTCCTGTCACTCCAAACCTTATCCAGCCCTCCTGGAGCCCCTTTAAGCATGGGAAAGCTGCTGTAGCCTAAATAGCACCGGCAGTCAGAATATCTTACTTCAAAAAGCAGTTAATTTTAGTGCTGAACACTCATAATACAAGTTAGTTCAACAGGGAAAAAAAAAAAAAAAAAAAAAACCACACCACAAATTTTTCAATGGGCTTCATCTTTTGCTGCAAAATACTTACTTTGAGAGCTTTGTGCAGAATTCACAGAATTTGTTGCCCACTTTAGGGGCCAGATTTTGGTCTTGCACATGCAAGGAGTCCTCTGTTAGTACTGATGGAATTTTCACCAGGGTAACAAAGACTTTGGCGAAACAACACTTTTTTTCTGGTCATGTCAAATCACTTTAGAAACTAGTTTGATTTGTGTTCATTGTTCCATGTAGGTGAGAGGTGGAGTCAAGCCTCCAGGTCGGTGGCTTTGCCTGTCTTTCAAGAATCTCACCTTCTTGAAGTGTCAGAGTGAGAGGTTTCCTCTCAAAGTCAGGTGTACTGCATCCTTTTGGAACATCATTCACAAACTGGGTGATAAGAACCCCTGGGATGGCAGATTTCTTGAAAGTTTTTGCTGGAAAGGCAAGAAAAAATACATTTAATTAATATTTGTTCTTCAGAAACAATTTCTCAGCCTGCAGAGAAGCAACTTCTCCTGTTCAGCCCCTCTTGGACTACAAAGGTCCCATCCATTCCAGTACAACAGGCTGGAAGGTGTGTCCCAAGGCTGGTGCATTAAGGTCTTGGCTTTGGAAAACTAGTGTCCAAGTGGGAAAATCTGCATTGAAGATCCTAATCCAGAGTCACCTCGGCTCACAGTTCTGGGGATAGTTTGGACAGGGGAAAGCTTTGCATCAGTCATTGTTCCAGATAACACTCCAAATCTGGCAGGACAAAGACCCTCTTGCCAAGGTCAGCAGCATCTGCTGGGTCACTTCCTGGTGTCCCTCCTTGAGGGGGTGAGACAGACACCCCCAAACCAGACAAGCAAGCTGGGATTATTCCCAGGGGAACCGCAGGGAGTTTCCAGAGCTGTGTCTGTTCTCTTACCTGTCTGGTGGCTGGTCATGATGCCCTGCTCAGCTTTCCGTGATCACCACAAACAGATTGGGGGTTCTCCTGGGAAAAGGACAAATCATTTCATTATTTACAGTTCACAAGGGAAGTGACAGCCCTTAACACTGCTCACTTTAGTGGCACAATTTGCCCTTCCTCACTCGCAGCCAAGTTGAGACAGACCCGCCAATCAACGTGTCTTCTCAGAACACATCACAGCACAGTGTTGAACCGACACAAACTGGGTAGGAGAATGACTAGAAGGGCTGAATGGGAAATATACACATCCAACAGCATCCCTCTGTCACCCCTTCCCTGTCCATGACACCTGGCTTTCCTCCAAACACCTCCTCTCGTGTTTCAGGCAAATATTACATCACATGGCACTCACATGGTGAGTTCTGATGGATGGCAAGAGCAGTTGCTGAGAAGAAAGCCACAGAAAGGGATGTCTAAACTGGGACATGAAGCAGAAGCACATCCTGATCTAAATTAGCTTGTTTAAATTAGCAACAGACCTGAGAGCAGACCAGAAGACTTTAGAAGGAAATGGTGAAGTGTGAGCTGGGCATTCAGTAGTTATTGTTATGGATCACTTGTGTGACCTTCTGCAAAAGGTGTCTCTTTCCTTGTATTTTAAACTGGACAATGTGTAATGTAACACATCCCTGTCCTGAAGGCAAACTGGGAAGGCAGATTCCTTGTCACATGAGAGATGTTCAGAAACTATAGAGTTACTGCAGCTCTGCAAGAGCAGTCAGATTAGATTCCCCTGTGGGATTGGTGCTGCTCTTTGTTACCCTCTGCACTCCCTCAGTCAAGAGAGGCACATAAGAACATGCAACTTCCATCAGTTTTAAAAGGCATGGGAACTTTGGGAGTACACCTACATCAGACATTCAGCCAGCTGAGAAGTGTCACTGGCACATGGTGAAAACACAGGGTTCAACCCCAGCACCTCGGCTCCGAGCTGCATTACCTGTGTGAAACTTGCTTTCAGCTAAAGGTAAAATCAGCTAAACTACTAAAAATAATGTGTGCTGTGTTCCTCATAGACAGGCCAAAGAAAGTGTCACTCACAGTATCACTCTGGGTCAAATTCTGAACCAAAATTTGATTTGCCATTACACAGCAGTTGCAAAGAGCCATAGGCACCTTCGCACAACAACTCACTGGCTCCACTGTTGCCTTAAAATAAACTCTTATTTTGGGGCTCTGCACACTACACAGATCTCATCAGTAATTAATATCACTCTTGAGACTCACTGACCTCAGTGGAAATGCACTGAGACAACAGACATGGGAGATGATCACGGGGCTGTGTGAGCACCATCCAGACCCTGTCCCCCCCTCTCCCTGTCCCCTCCCTGGCCTGTTGTGGGTGACTCCTGCTCTCCCCACCACAACAAGAGCTCCACATCTCACTTGTGTGCTTCTGTTTTGGCAGTTCCTTCTGTAAACCCTTGTAAACAGGGTTTTACAGTTACTTCTGTAAATCTTTGGGAGATGTTTTAGAACTCACAAATGAAGGGAATGAACAGCTTGTGTCAGGGAAAGACACAAAACTCAGATGAAAAGAAACTGATTCCAGGGCACCCTGCCCTGCCCTGGGCAGAGCTTTGCACAGTGAATGGCTGAGATTTCGAGAGGCTCTTGGTCACCCTCTTCTGATGGATTTAATTTGTCCTCCCAGCAAACATTATAATCCCCTATTGCCTCTTGTATCTCCCTTGTCACCTAAACATGTCACCACTCCTGGAGTTGGAATGCCTGATGCTTCCAACGTTCACCAAACAGGATTACCTGACACCAGCCTGCAGCAGCTTTCACTAAGCTCTAGTTATGTTGCACTTACATTTATTCTTTGCTACTCCCAACTTCTTCCCCTCCCCACTAGGCAATGGTGAAAAGCATCCACAATGAAACATGAACATGGTCCAAATTCTCAGCTCCAAAGCCACCAAGAAACTTATTGTTATCTTAAATTACCAAATGTTTCAAACCAGACCGTTGTTCTCAGCCCTGTGGGACTGTGGATATATGTTAACATAGTTCAAACCAATTGACAAATGGCTACATTCAAATCTGGTTTTGTAAAAAGCCCAAATATTAATATTTGGCACACGTCTGCATCTCTCAGTGCACAACATGCACTATGTGCACTATGTATAAACTGCTGCGTTTATAGGGTCTTAAATATTTCAGAAATTCACTTGGATTAAAGATAAGCTGCTGTGAGTCCTTAAACTGCTGTGAATTCCTGACTTCTGGAGAATGAGAATGAAGCATGTTAATGCCACACATTGATTGCACAGTTAAAATAACAGTGCCAGGACATGCAAGGGAACATTCCTTCAGTGTAATTAATCCAACCACATCACATTTTCTGGTGTCTTGTGTGTGAAATAAGGACCGGAAAATAACACATTGGTTGGCACAGACTCATCAAACCCTGCCCTTCTTGCTTTTAAAATTTCTACTCCCTTGTTACATGAATGCCCATGTTTGTGCTTTGACTTCAGTTCAAAATAGAAAAAGAAATCACAGGATTTTTAGAATGAGACAGCAAAAATGGTCATAGTGTAATTCATGTCTTCACTCAGAGATGCTTGAAACTTTGGTGTCCACATTAGGATGATTTATTCAGCGGAGACAGGTAAATGCTTCCCAGGGGGAATCACCCCTTTCCAGGTGAGTGCTGTTCACCAACACCCAGCACAACAGGGAGACATTGGAAGTAGCTCAACACTCTCACTCCTCTGGAAAACACATCACTGTTGTGCATTAGCCATGTTCAGGTACCCAAGACTTGGCCATTCCTCATCCCAGGCAGAATTCTGTCTGCTCTGCAGCTGCACAGACTTCTCCCTGGAGATGTGGCAAAGCTTCCATGGCTTTGGATGCAAAGCCAGAGCAAGCCCTTGGCTACTGACAATATTTAATGTACCAGAATAACCCAGCTTGCCTGGGTTATAACAACTCCTCCTTGGGTGGGAGGGCTGCCCTTCATCCTGTCTGTCCATCAGTCTGTCTGGATGAGCCAGAGCAAGAGCCCTTTCCCTGTGAGCCTGACTGGACACCAGTGCTGGGGCCATAAATCAGCGGAGTGAATAAGCAAAACGTTTGGGAGTCACAGGATTTGTACTAGTGGTGTCACAAGGAGTTATTTATGGGGTTCAGACAGTGGAATACACAGACAAGATGTGACATAATTGCTGGCAGGGACTGGTGAGCAAAATTAGACAAACCTGCAGGGAAATACTGAGCAATGAGAGGTTCACAGGGAGGTGGTGGGTCCAGAGGCACAGGATGTGCCACAGGCACTGCACAAGCACAGCACGTGTGGGGGACAAAGCCACTAACACAGGCCTAAATCAGCATTAATAACAAAGGAATCAGCAACAGATGCAGCATTCTATTGCATAGGATCATAGAATCATAAAATCAGAGAATCTCCTGAGCTGGAAGAGACCCTGAGGATCATCCAGTCCAATCCCTGGCCCTGCACAGGACAGCCCAACAATCCCACCCTGTCCAAACACTCCTTGAGCTCTGGCAGCCTTGGTGCTGTGCCCACTACCCTAGGGAGCCTGCTCAGTGCCAACCACCCTTGAGGGAACAACCTTTTCCTGAGATCCAGCCCAAACCTCCTCTGACCTCCTTTTCTCTTTGTATCTGTCTTTGAGTTTCTCTTTGAAATTCATAAAAATCAAGGCAGTCCTGACACAGCAAATGTTCTAAACAAAACACCAACCTGTTGTGTGCTCAGTCCCAAATTCCAACTGTGCTTTACCCTAGAGACCCAGATACTCACTGAGAAGAAGGATCTCTCACCTACATTTTCTCTTTTAGCTTTGGGTGGGCTTTCTGTGTTTATTTGTTAACTTGAAGCAATATTTTGAGCTTGAGTCTTCCCATTGCACATTTCTAAAGGACAATCCCCAAGCCCCTGGTTAGAACCACAGAACTGAAGAGCAGCAACAGCAGAAGTGAAAATTCATGAAAAGTTCTGAGCAGGTCACAGAGGGGGAACGTCACAAGCTCTCCAGTGATGAATGGAGGTGTTGTGCAGAGTGAGGAGGAATGCCCAGGGATCAGATTTTGTGTGACTTATCCCTTCAGTAAATCTATACTCACCCTGATCTTCTCCTCTGCCTCGGGGATTACAAATACAACGTAAGTGATTGCTCCTTCTGCCCATGAGCCATGTACACAAACACCAGATACTCTGCCCCCATTTATTTAGCAAAGTGGCAATGATACCAAAGGCCAAAAGGCAACACACACCATGTGTATTTTCTAAGGGGGTGAAAGCCAGCGGTGAGCAGGACGATGAATTCGTGCCCATTTGGTGAAGCAGGTCAGTCTGTTCCTTCCCATGTCCACAACACACCCAGTAATTCTTTTGTAACGCAGACATGTACTTTCACACACTCACTAGATTAAAAATGAGTATCACAGAGCTTATACAACAGAGTTTTACTGTCAGGAAGGAAAAATAACACCTCCCTACTTACTGTCCAAAGAAATGATGAATCCAAGATAAAAACCTTTAGGAACCTCAGTGTACCTGTGCCACAAGTTCAGTGTCAGCTCCATGGGACAGGTACAGGAGATCTTCAACAGCCTGCCATCTTCCTTGGGAAATCAGTGGATGCTACAGGAGCCCAGTGATACAAGAGCCCAACACTACAGGACCCCAATGCTACAGGAACCCCCTCCTGCCACAACATTCACGACCATTTTCAGACCTCCTGCGATGCAAAGCAATGTCCGCTGTGACAGTGAAGGTGGCACTTCGTGCTCCCAGCTCTGCATCAGCCCCACACGAATCTCAGTGGTGACACGACCATCTTGTTACCTTACAGGTTCTGAGATGATCCTGCTCAAAGTCGCTGCTGCGTCTCCTGGGACCGTGGTGGCTTTGTCTGGTGACTCAGAGTGCAGAGCTCTTCATAGCTGCCCCACAGGTCCCTTGGTCACAGATATTTAGTGATCTGTAGGAAAGAAGACACGTTCCTTATCAGCCTGTTGCAAATGTCACTAAATGGTAACAGACACAAATTCTTGTCCCTCTCCACTTCCCCAGAAGCTCAGACTGCACTCAGGAGCCGCTGATATCTCCAGGATGTCTCCACGCTGTGCTGTGAGCGCTTGTAGGGGGTTCGTTATAGCCCCACAGTCCCCCAGCCCCAGGGGTGGTGCCGTGGAGCCTCTGGCACGGCACGGAGGCGGCACTGGGCCAACCTGGCCAGATGCGACCATCAGTCAAGGCAATGCTGCAGCTCCAAATGCAAGACCTTGTGCCTCAAAAAAGGACACACATTTGTGCAGATCCAAGGGAAGGACAAACTGTACACACAGTTCTGTTGGACACACCACCAGAGGGGTTCTCAGAGGCCATGAGTTCTTAGGAGATCTCATAATCCCTTGGCAGAGATTATATAAACCAGTGGATTATTGCATTTGTGTTTGGGCCAGCCATGCCTGGGCTTGGCTTTCATCACTAGAGTCTCTCAGTTTGTGCTATTCCAAGAGGTCTGAAAGAAATCCAGTTCCTCCTGAAGGATCTTCACTGCTGCAGCCGAAAGACACCTCAATATTGGCTCATTTTGGCTTCCAACACAGCTGATCCCTTTCCCGAGAGCAGCCACTTATTCCACTAGGGCAGGGGGGCTGGAGCTAGATGATCTTTAAGGTCCCTTCCAACTCAAACCATCCTGTGATTTCCATGGACAGGTTTACCCTAGAAGTGCAAGTGCAGCACATTGTGCCCCCAAATCTTTTGCTACCAGTCTGCCTTTGCAACTTGTAAACCTTCCTTCTTCTTCCCAGGAAACTCCCCTAGAAGCAAAGGGACCTCTGTTTAGTTCCTGATGATAAAGTGATGGCCAGTCTGGGACTGAAGGCTCTCTTCTCCCAGCAGCACCACATGCTGGAAGCAAAACCTGCTCAGTCTGAAGTCCACTTTCGTTCACTTCTGGCTGAGAGCAGACAACCATTGTTTTTAATTTGGATTGTGTGAATATATTCACATTAAATCCTCATGTTCAACTCAGGGAGGAAGGGCTGGCTCCAGAGTAGTATTTTTACCATGATGGCCATGATTCACATAATGTCTGGGCTGGCAGAACCAGAACAAGGTTTTCCTCTGGTTTTCTACTAGGAGGTGATAATTCTAAAATCTCAGGTTAGTGAGGAAAGGAACATAGAGAAAAACCTCAAAGAATAACCTCAAAGAGCACCATTTTCACTGGTCTTAGAAAAAGTATTCTTAACCAGGTATCAAAAACTTCTCCCTTGCAGGACTGGGAATTATAATTTCAATCAACAATTTAAAAGATAAATGTGAAAATTAAATTCTGGGGACATTTTCTTCATTCCTTTTTGACTGTTATTGCTGGTGACAGTGTTTCTACCTTCCCAGTTCATAGGAAAACCATGTCAATCTTAGCCTGGGCTAAGATCCTTCAGTCCTACATCCCCTGGGACATTTGCAGTGATATAAAAGTAAAATCAATTCCAAACAATTTGAAAGTTGATGAGCCAAGAAAATCAGATAACAAGGATTTGGAAAATCTGGACTGCTGCTGGAAAATCCTCTCAGTAGCAGACACTGTTTTCCAGCAGTGTCCTAGTGGAATTCCCACAACACCCTCCCCCACCTGCTTTGGCCGATGACCATCCCAAAGGGGCCTCCTCAGACTTTGGTCTTACTGGTCTAGGACAGCAGTTTGTTAGTTTATTGACTGTTTGCTGTAGCCTTAAAATTAATAAAACCAGTTGCTTGACAAGTCCCTAAAGACAAGTGACACTTTGTGAAGGCCATGGGAATGCTCCGAGAGGAAACATTTCTTGGCTTCCACTGCAACCTGAATTCAGCTCTCATCAACTGCAGCAAGAGCAGAGTTATCCCAAAGGGCCTGAGCCACCCAGAGCCACAGGGATTCCTGCTGTTCCTCTTCTCCCTTTCCAGTCATTTGTTCCCCACAGAAAAGTGCCAACGGTTTTTAGTCTCCAATGGCATTTAGGTGTTGGGTTCTGAATAACTGAGGAATTCCTAATTAGACAGACAGTTGGGTCTAGCAAGTACCAGGAGAGCCACCACTCTGCCTGTTCCACTGAAGCCACAAGCCTGATCAGACTTTGCCTTATTTCCAGCCCTGGTTTTACAGTTTTCTTGGAAGGGAGGAATGGAGACCTCTCCACAGACGGGCGGATAACTTAAAACCATCTGCGACAGAGCAAACTCCTCCAGGAGCCTGACCTTCTTCCATTTCACAGCTTGCTTTCCACCCGCCCACCCAAAGCGCTGTTAACCCCTGTGTTCCAGTGGATGAGCCACTGGGAACAATCCCTGTGTGCCAGTGGAGAAGCCACTGGGAACCTGCAGAACATCACAGCAAGGCCTGGCACGTTCAGTGGCGGCTGCTGCTTTCACTGCAGAGGGGACACATTTTTCCCTGGAAGAAAGTCTGTTCCCCTAAGGAAAGGCAGTGAGGAAGTGGCAAGAGGCAACTGCTGCAGGACACTTATTTCAGGACTGAATATAGGAGTCTGATTTAACTGGAAACAAGAGTTTTCCAATCTTCTGGTTTCCCTTCCTTGGTATAGCAGTATGAAGTCCTCCTGCTCCGACTGGCACAGACTGTTGGCACCCACCACGTGGCTCAGACAGACCAAGAACTGAAGAAACCAAGATCTGGTAGGTTCAAAAAACTGGCTGAATTTCCCAGTTCATAAACCAATGACCAAGTTCAAAACCCAGTCTTCTATGTGAGTCACTTGGCCAAGCCACACCACTTCCCTGCAGCATGGGTGTTCAGGCAGACACTGCACTGAGGGCCATGGTGATGGCAGGGAGGTTTTGGAGCAGAAATATTGAGGGATGTAATAGGAGAAGATGTGCAAAGCTCGGTGTTCACATTTCAAGTCTACCTTGACATAACAGCAATGAGCATCCCATAAACACCAGGCAAGAAAACCCAAACATTTGTAATCATTTAAGGGCATGGAAAATGGAATAAAGGTCCAAATTCAGGAAAGATTACCAAGTGTCTGCAGCTCTACAAGCACCCAACATCCTACATTGAGTCAGGTGAGTCTGGCAGTGCTGATCACACCAGTCTTGTGCAAGTAAAGGGACATGGTTTGTCCAGGTCAGGCCATGGGCCAGGTGGGTGACACAACAGTGTTTTGGTTTTACCAGGAGGATGCCTTGCATCAGGAATAGTCCCACAATGCATGTGGGTGCCACAGTGAGTCTTCTGGACTCACAATATTTGAATTTTAATGAACGTGAGGTACCAAGTCTTGAGAAGATGCTGCTCCCTCCAGAGGGAGATATCCAAGCTGAGCCCAGTCCCTCAACAGCACATCACCCACATTGTACCCTCCAGAAGAAATGTAAGGGACCTGTTGAGTCTCCAAGCCTTGGTTATTCCCCCACACTCCCACCCAAGATACCAGTGTGCCCTTTGTCAATAGTGAGCTGAGGTCTGTCATCCCTGTCCACACAGAGCCAGGATTGGACCCACTGCAGGTCATGCTAAGATGCAACTCAGCAGCAGGAGATTAGAATTGAGGTAAGGAATTCAAGAGGTAGCAGTGTTCTGCTTTCACACTGTGGATCAGCTCCCTCCTTCCCAGAGTACACAGAATTCCTTCTCTTCCCTTGTGCAGGACCAGTTAAAGGTTTGCACCCATGACTGACTGGAGGGGTTTGGCAGCATGATCCAGGATTTGGATGGAGCCTGGCTGCCTATAAACCTGACATTCCCACTTTCCCTGGGGATGGCTGCTCCCAGGACTATCCTTCTTGCATGTTCCAACACCTGGGCTGGCCAGTGCTGGAATTTACTTACCCTTTTCCATATGGAAAAAACAAGATATCAGGCAACACATGTTTAATATAAACCCACCAAAGATGTGATTAAACATCAACCTATGACCAGATATATCCCCATCTCAGGACTTTCCATCTTGAGACACTGAAGAAAACCACACTTTAACCCACTCAGAGAGCAAGATATGCCTGTACCCCTTCCATTTGACCCTACATGGCCACTGGACTTTGCCAAATTCCCTTCTCCAGCTAAAATTTACTGTGCATGTTGGAACCACTTTGTATGTGCCACCCCTTGGGCAGGCAGAGGGTTAATAAAGCTCAGTGCCTGCAGTAAATAAAGAAATAATAGAACCTATGCTATTCAGATGCCAACAGGGATTGAAGTTATGAGGCTTTTCCTCAGTTCCCCTCCATGTTTCAAACTAGACACACAAGCCCCTCAGTTCTGGTTTGTTTATTTATTTGCTGCCCCAACCTGCCAGTGGCGACGGATGAAAAAAGCCCCGTCCTCGCCTGACGAGCTATTTTAACATTTCATTCCCTATGTGGAGAAGTTTGACACTGAAATACATGGTAAGAAATTCTCCCTGAAGCCCCAAGAGGCCCCAGCATGTGTCACCTTCCCACTTTCCGTGTGGGACGCCGGAATTAATTCCAACACTGTTCTGGTAGTGCCCTGTCTGACCTGTGCCTGCACAAGTTAATGTATCAGAGGACTCCCATTTTTGGCAGTGTTGTCCCATTCCTTCTGAAGGTTGCTCGCTGTCAAACTCTCTCTTTATCCAGCACTAAAATATCAGAATTAAATAGGTGTTATCTAGAGCCAGAAAATTATGCTGGCACCCAACAGAGAAATAACCAAAATCACAGAATTATGGAATCCTGGAATGGTTTGGGTTGGAAAGGACCTTAAAGCTCATTTCGTCCCACCTCCTACCATGGGCAGAGACATTTTCCACTGGACCAGGCTGCTCAAACCCCATTCAGAAAATGGAAATATAGAAAAAAAATTAAATATAGGAAAAAAAGGAAATTAAGGAAAAAATTGAAAGAGAAGGCATCTCTCTCCTTTTACCCTGTCCCTCCACAGAGTCTGTCCCCCCTCAGGGTCCGTCCCTCCACCTTTTTTGCCTTTTGAAGGTGATCACAGGGAGCTCAAACCCGCCTGGGCTCCCAGCAAGCACAGCTCCTGTCTGAAGCAGGTACCAGCACTCACCTGCCGGTGCCGCCGATGTCCCCTCCCGCCCTGGGCGCTGTGGAAGCCGCAGCTCAGCCGGGTCCCTCTGCGGGTCCCTGGAGCCTTCTCAGCTGCTCCCTCCTCTCACCTTCCCCGTGTCACTTCTCTCGCTCTCCCTTCCCTGCAAGGGGCTGTCTGGTCCTGCCCTGGCTGGTGACGCCTGTCACAGGGCTGTTAGCCCGCCAGACATCCAGAGGATCTGGTTTTTTATGGGAACCCGGTGCACCTGCCTCCTATTCGTTATTATTTTAGTCCATACCAGTAATGGTGCTGGACAAATTTGAGATGAACAAAATTCTTCAGCATTTCACAAGTCAGTCAGAGTGAAGCTTTTTCTGTGGATTGTGTTTCCTCTTCACAGCAACTCATTACAAACTTTGATACAGCTGAAGGGCTCTGGATAGTTTAAAGGAAGCTCAAGTTCAACTGGTTTAAAACCAACCTCAAGAATAAGTAGGATCCCTGATGGATAAGATAAATTGAACTTCACATAAAAGTGAGTGACCAAGTACATTTAAAGATGAGGTTTCTCCACATACTTTCCTTTTTCAAAATAACTCTTTGAAAAATCAGTATTAAAAGGGATGGACAGAGCACTTCACAGCACCAGCTCACAGTGTTAATATGGATTTATTAGCACTGAGAGGCACGAGCCTGCACTCCTGTTACACAACTGAGAGCAGCCTCTGTTACCTACAGCCCTTTGGAATAAAAGGTGTGCAAGGTTTTAACAGGGGATTAGGAACCATTGGGTCAGGCTGGAATTGCAGATCAGACACCTCTGCAGACTTGGCTGGCTTATCAGTAAAGCCTCCCTCTGCTGGAAGACATTTTTCCAGAGTGACCTGGAGCTGATGGAGATAAATCTTAAGGGAAAAAAGACAAAGCCCCAAAATAAAAGACCCAGGGCAGGAAATGAAAAGGTTACAGACACAGTGTCCTCAGCTTGCAGAGAGCAGTGGGCACACATGGAGCACCCAAAGCTCTCCTTGCTCCCAGACCCCTGCCCAGGTCTGCAGGTTGCAGACATTGCTGGTGTTTCCTGGCCCATGTTGCTCCCCTCAGGGATGGTCACACCCTGGGGGATGATGGCAGTCATGCTCTGTCGTTTCAAAGGCAAGCCCAGGCAATGCTGTGAAATACCTGATAGCACATCAGGGGTTCTAACAAGCAGATTAGGCTAAAGCTCATCTTTATCCATCCAGGAAGCAAAAGTGCCTGTGGAAGAGGCTGCACATGAAGCTCTCCAAGCACGGAAAGGTGCAAACCCTGCAGCTCCAAGGATGTGACCTGGCCTGGAATCACACCACCCAGTCCAGCCTCATCTAACAGGACAGGCAAGAACCTAAAGCAAACATCATTTTCAGAGGTTTGGCTTCTAACCAGTTGGAAGTAAATCCCCACACACCAGGCAATGGGCCTGTTGCCCCCTGCAAACTACCTCTGGTGCACCACGCCTTGGAAAGGCACAACAAAGGCAGGAAGATGAACCAGCAGGAGGAGAGCAGGTTTGCCTGTACTTTTACTGTACTTTCCTAATGGGAATATCATTCCCTAGCTCTCACTTTAGATAAACCAGATTTTGAGTTTGGATTCTCAGTCCCTCGACATCACAGAGGCCAACTTAGAGGTACTGAGGATTTCCTACCTTGCCCCTCAATAGCTAAACATCCTTCCTGTCAAGGAGAGAGCTCGAGCTGTCACACAACCTGCTGAGCTTGTGCTGTGACAGATTTCAGCTAAAAAGTGCAGGTGACACATCCAAAGAGTCACATTTACACGCCTTTAAGCACATATACTGTCAGCAAGCCATAGAAGGTCTGCAGAAGAGAAAACCCATCTTCTGCCTTAAAAAGGAGAGAGGTACTGACAATTCAGGAGATGCTAAAGTCAGTCTGATAGACTTGAAAATATGTGCCAGTTACTAGACCTCAGTAACCCAAAGGGCAGCCTTATGTAATGTGCTTTACTTAGCAATCCTCTCACATAGGCTTTCCCAATAAACCAGTTCAAGGATTCGTAAGGCTGGGTATTCCCTTCCCTTTGACAGCCTCATAAAGATTATTTCCTATCAGCCATGTGAGAAACTCTACTGGAAACCCACCAAATACTGCATCTGAGCTGACCTGAGGATGTCAGATTCCAATTCTAATTTCATCCCAGATTAGCAGGTGGTTATGGGTTGTCTCAAAATGGCATTTGTCAGGAATGAAAATTCTTGCCAAAATAAGCCATTCAGCATTATTTATGACACAGGCACATTTTGTTACTCTCCCACAGGGTATTATCCTAAAACACTGACAGCTCAGCCAGCCTTGGTCCTCTCCCCTTTTGTGTTTTCAATCCAGCCATTAAATTGTCTGTTAAGGGTCATACTGAGGGCACAAAACCTTCCCACTTCTATGTCAAATGAAGCTAAAACACAGAAATGACCCACTTTAAGTCTGAGAGCCCTGAACCTTTGCTGTGACAAAGACAAATCCCCTCTGTGCTCACCTCAAGCTCCATGCTGGAGCAGCGTGGAGTCCCAGGGGATTGGACGTGGACACCAGAGAGTTGTCCTCATTGTCACACCTCAGCAGCCTTCAGACTGCCAGCAAGTGTCCCACAGTCAGCCCCACAGCACTGCTTCAGAGCAGGCTCAGGTCCCCCACCAAACAGCATCTCTCTGAGGGGACAAATGCAGATCTTGATCACCTTTGCCATCTCTCAAGGGTCCATCCAGCGTGACACATCCTTTGCAAACCTGAGCTGTACAGTTCATTTCCTTCAAAGGCCACAGCACTGCAGGAAGCGCTGGAAGGCTTGGCTGTGGTGAGGTTGACTCTGTGCAGACCCAACCCACCTGCCCTGTAGCCAGGAGCTCAGTGTTCACACCAGACATGAAGGGAAAGCTGTGCCTGAAGTACAGAAACTCTACCAGGAAAAGTGCTGGGGATCCCCTCCATTACTCACTCACACCAAGGATTCAGCCAAACTGCCCTCTCAGTTGTCCTGCAGCTTCTGCCAAAGGGCTGTGAGCCCCTGTGAGGTGAAGAACAGAAGTTATTGCAGCATCCAAAAGCACTCGGGGCCTTCCAGGGCATTCAGCTACACAAACAAACTGAGGGTCGTTGTCACCAGAGCTTCTTTTTCAGCTGCTGCACATCCCTTCCACCCCTCTCAGCCACCCACACCCACCAGAGCAACAATTACACCCTCAGCACAGCAGGGGCACATGGGAATGCTCCAAGAATTCAATCCCTTAAAAAACTGGATGGGTCAATACCTAAGCAGCAGGAATAACCACACTGGAAAAAATCAAACTGGGAAACCCAAACTAGGAAAACCAAAGTGGGATAACCAAAGTGGGAGAACCAAACTGGGATAATCAAACTGGAATAACCAAACTGGGAGAAAGACCAGGAAAACCAAACTGGGAAAACCAAATTGTGAGAAGCAAACTGGGAAACCTGAACTGGGAGAATCAAACTGGGAGAATCAAACTGGGAGAACCAAACTGGGAAACCCAGACTGGGATTACCAAACTGGGAGAACCAAACTGGGAGAACCAAAATAGGTTTCTGATTCACCTTTCCCAGCTCCCTTCAAGTGGAATTGGTACGTGCCAGAGGAGGTTGAGTGGAGCTCACCTGACCCAGTCCCAGGGAGGGAGAGGAGCCTGCCCTTGTGAGCTCCCCGGGTAACCCGACCTCCCTCCCCAGCACAGAGCAGGCCAAATGACACCCAGCCAGTGCTGCCCTGGGCCCCGGCCCAAAGCAGGTCTGATATCACCCTCTCCCTCTGGCTTGGCTGGCAGTTCCAGGGTCCTTGATGGTCTTGTGAGGGCTCTTTACCACACCATCAAGGCAGCTGAGCGTTTTGCCCCCAAACATCCCGTGGCAGCCGCGTGTGACATGTCCTCCCGTGTGACCATGGCCCAGTGTTGGTGCTCACTGCCAGTCCCAAGGCCAGGCCAGGCAGCCTGGCAGGGAAAAGCCTGTAAGAACTGGATGCTGAGAAGCAGGAAGAGCTGGGCTGTTCCCTGGTGGAAGGGGCAGGGACCTTACTGACCAGGAGCACTGATGTGGGTGAGCAAAGGGCAACAG
This sequence comes from Myiozetetes cayanensis, assembly GCF_022539395.1. NCBI lineage: Eukaryota > Metazoa > Chordata > Aves > Passeriformes > Tyrannidae > Myiozetetes > Myiozetetes cayanensis. The sequence continues at coordinate 320,824 of NW_026087510.1, read as the reverse complement.
GCCCCATCAACAGTCCCAGGATCATCAAAGGGAAATAGTCAGTCCAAGGTGAACTTGGGAAACCCAAACAACAATTCAGGAACACCTGAACACAAGTGCAGCTGCAGCAAAGCACAGGAAGGAGGTGAAGGCCCAGCCCTGAGTTCAGGCAGAGTCCCTGTGCCATGGGCAGAGGTGTGGGAGGATTGCTCAGGGCAGTTAAGCCCCATTAGTGACCTCAGAGCCCTGTCCATGGACTTCAGGAGAACATTTCTGTGACACACCATCTCACCCAAGTCTTGTACCACTGAGGACTCTCAGCCCACTCTTCAAATTGAGCTCCTTCCCCTCTCACCCTGCCTGCCCAAAACCCTCCTGCTTCTGTGCTGGTTCTGCTCCCCTGCTGCTTTCCAGGTCCAGATGGTCCCTCTATCCCCTCTGGATGTCTGTGCTCTCAGGAACACTTGTCTATCCATGTGCTGTCCCCGCTCATGACTGCAGGGAATGGCCAGAGCAGAGCCATGAGAAGAGTCAGGCAGCAGGAAGGGAAGGCTCTGAGCAAGGGATGGGCAGACAGTCAAGTACAGAGGGATTTACCTCCCTCTCCTCTCACTCCCCAGCATGAGACAGGAAAAATTGTACCGTTTCATGAATGTGCCATTTGAAACTAAAGAGGAAAGTCCATTTTTGCTGGGAATTTCTGAGATGTCTTAAGATGTTCTGACATGTGATTGAGACATCTCTCTACCTTCTCTCAGTCTCTAGGATGAATCTCTGTGATCCCACTGTCTTAACCTTTCAAAAACATTGCAACACTTTTCACAAGGAATTTTATTTGATTCCTGTGCTATTTCCTTCCTTGAGCTTATGTAGTAGATCAATCAGTGCTCCCTTTCACAACAATCTTCATCCAGGTTCATCCCTGCAGGTGCAACTGCTGCCTTGCCTTTCACACTAACACTGAATTTCTAAAAGCATCACAGGCAGTAATTCTTTTTAGGATCAAAGCTGCAACGAGGAAGATCTCAGAAATCTTTGCCAAAGTAGTTCCTTGCTGTGCTGTGAAGCTGAACCAGCTGTGAACCCAACCATGGGGATCTCCTTTTGCCAGTTATTTCTCTGATGAGACAAGCCCAGAACTGGAGATGCCCAGGCATCAATGGTGAGGGTCAGACTTCCATGTGGCCTGGTCCTGGCAGGGAAAGGTGATGAAATCACTGTCAGGACTTCAAGGCCCCTGAAGATGCAAAACTTCATTTTTCAAGTCATCTCAGTTCAAAGCATCCAGACCTAACAGGTACTAAGTACCCAGAGCTTTCCCTGACAACACTGGAATCACCTGGATGCACATCTCCCAGTGTCTGCACGCTGGGAAGACCACTGGGATACATCTTGGCCCCAATGGGTATGTGCATATGAGTCTGAGTGAATGAAAACCTTTTGTTTTAATATAAAATCACCTTTCCCTCTTTTCACGTCTCACACTGATTTTTGTCACCTCGTTGTAACATTATTCCCTACAGCACAGCTGAGTTTGGAACTGCCTGGGAAAGGCAGAGCCTCTGAATAGGAACTGGATGATGATCCCAGTTTACAACTGGTGTCTGACAGTGGCCAGGAGCTGGTTTTTCTGTCTTGTTTTGGTGACACACAGTGACACACAGTCACACACTCTCTGTATTTCCACCCTCAAGCACGTTCTGCTGCTCTTGGCTGGGCAGACAGGCAGGCTCCGGGTGGAGGGGCGGAGGGACATAGTGAGCAGGTCACTTTTCAAGGGAGATGGATGGATGGATGATGGATGGATGACGGATCATGGAGAGGAGCAGGATAATGTCAGGGGTGCTAGTACATCACAGCCAGGCTGGGAGAAGGGAGGAAGGCAGGAGTGGGTGTCACAGACGGATCCTGTGTCAGAGCTGTGATGGATGAGGCAGGACCGTGTTCTGGGAAGGGCAGCCGGGGCAGACAATGCCAGTGCCAGGAGCTGAGCAGGAGGAAACCAGACCCATGCAAAGGCCCTGGTTAACCCTGCATTTAGACAGACCCGCTCTGCTGCTCTGGGGGAAGCTGAAGGGCAAGCAAATTGCTTGTAGTTTGGGCATTTGCAGAGTCCAGCATGTCCTCGTCAATCTCTTTGAGTGACAGACTCAGAGCCCTGGGTGGTTCAGAGCTGTCTATGACCATGACAGTGAATGGGTCATCCTCTCATTCATATGCTCTTCATCTTCATTCAGCTTATTTTTCAGGCATATCTCATTTTACACTCACCACTCACACCTCTCTTTGCACCCAGTGAGTGTGTCCAGTTTGAAGGGGTTGGAAGCAGAGTGAAGGTTTGTCCCCCCACAATGACTGTGAGGGCGCTGAGCTGTCTGGGCAGCTCACGGTGGAGGAGAGAAGGGGAAACCTCACGTATTTATCACCTGAAATGTATGACCTGTGCTTCTCAATACCCCTTTAGCCTCCCTCTGGCTCCTCCAGGCCAGCTGACAGTTTCCCAGTCCTTGCCGGGAGACTGAATGCACCAGTGAGATGCTCCCTTGGCCATCCTTACCACTCCTCCCATCACAGCATTCAAGAGCTTGGATCCCACACCAATCTGGCAGCAGCAGCAGCAGCAAAGTGGGAGCTGCTGATGCAGGAGGGTCAATCCAGCACAGAGAACTCTCCCATCAGCCCAGGGAGGTACAGAGGAAAACTCTAAAGAGCTCCAAAAAGCAGGGAGAAACCAAATAAACCATTAACTGCTGCTGCTCACCTTCTGCAAGCATATGAAGACAGAATTTCTGAGGTTTGTGCACATGTTCATCTTTCAAAGATATAGATTCATCTTTCAAAGATATATGTAGATATATGGGACAGACAACAACTTTAGTTGTCTGTCCCGTATATCTACTCTAAAAACCCAGCTTTCTCTTCCTGGTGTAGTATTTTCCCATCTATCCATCACCTTCTAAGTGGCTATCTCACATTCCAGATCCCTGTTCCCTTTCTTTATTTATCCTGCTGGACAATTTGTATGTCTTTTGTAGCCTCTAAACATCTACCTCATTGATAAGAACATTGAGATCTGCAGTTTGTCTTCTCCGGAAGGGTTTTGGCCTCCTTCCTGACTCTCTAGGTATGCCTGCAAAAATAGAACCTGTGCATGGCTGACTGATGAGCATATCCCGGAGAAATAAACTTCCCTAAAGAACAAGCCACAGCCATCTGAGGCAGAAGCCAAGACACCCTGGCCTTGCCACATGCCACAAAGGTCACCAGACCCAAAGTGCCACCTCAGACAGGACAGAATGCCAGAAGCAAAGGGCATATAAATCTAATGACTGTCAGCTTAACTATGTCAGCTGATTTCTGAGCTCAACCAGAGGGTGAAAGGAGAAGGATGGCTCCAGGTTCACATTACATGGCTCAATGAATTGAAGCCTCTTTCAAAGTGGGTAGAGCAGCTCCTTAAACGTTTCACTCAGGAAATGTTCATCAACACTCAGCTCTGTGGGGTATCAGACAAGCCATCCATGGATCCCAGAGCTGGTCAGAAGGTGGCAAGAAACCTGGGAGTCTCCACAGAGCAGCTGAGGCCTGTGGGATTTGATTCTCTGCTGTATTCATTCAAAAGGGCTTGTTATTTGCCACATCACGTTGCTCTAAGCGTTGTTTCCAGAGTTGCAAGGTCACAGCGCTCAGACAAGGCTCAGGTACAAGCAAAGTCACAGAATCATGGAATCACAGGGTCATTTAGGTTGGAAAAGCCCTCTAAGATCACTGAGTCCAACCATTCCCCAGCACTGCCACGTTCGCTACTAACCCATGTCCCGAGGTGCCACATCCATGCGTTTTTTGAACTTTCCAGGGATGGGGACTCCACCACTGCCCTGGGCAGCCTGTTCAGTCCTGGAGAACCTGAAAGTCACCTGGCCTGGCAGTTGAAACAGAGCTGCAGCTGGGTCACTGATGGTCAGAGCTGCAGAGGGGGTGGTGAAGGGGGGCTCTGGAGGTCCCCAGTCCGTTCTCCCACTCAGGGCAGGCCTATCTGTAAAACCAGATGGGAGCAGCCAAGGCTTTTCCACTGAGTCTTATCAACCACCCCATACTCCCCCAAGGATGAGGTTCCCCCCTCTCTGATGACCTGTCCCAGGCCTGCACCAGCTTCCTGGAGAAGCCTTGTCCTAGTGCCCAACCCCAACCTTCTGACATGGAACCTGTGACCATTGCCTGTTGTAATTTGACAGCATTGAGAAGTGTTTGTCCCTGTCCCCTCTGTGGCCACCCCTTGCTCTGCTGGCCACACATCTCCCAGTTTAGCTTTATGATGAGCCCACAGAGCTGGTTCATCTCCAACCTGGCATCCACCTGAACCTCTGTGTCCTTTCCAGGGAGGTGGAATATTATGCTGATTTTGATCAATAAACATGAGATGATAATGAAGTTTCTGTGTACAGTTACCAGGACAAAACTGAAAGAACTTGCTTTCTTTAAAGATGTGGAAGTGCATAAAGGGCTAAAAGGAGCCAACAAACATGAATAGAGCAGAGACCAAGGTGAAGGTGGAGTGACAGTGTGTCAGCATGGCATGACCTGAGGAAGGGTAAACACTGCTGAAAGAATTTGTGAGTCAAAAACCATCTTGACAAACCATCTCCCACGAGGCAGCTTTGAATTTGAAGCTTCCAAACCTCAGCATGTCAGAGTCAGGGATTTAGGATTCCTGGCAACATTTGTCTTCTTATGGTTTTGCTTACCAGAAAGCCTGTCATTTAGGCTGTGTGAAGAATTGCTGCCATGCTGCAGTCTGATATCACCTGTCATTAATAACTGGGCAGTTCTGGCCTATTAAGGGAGCACATTTGATGTGCTCAGAGGGGATACACGTTGTTTCCATCTGCCTTCAGTGAGGAAGAAACTGTGGGTGATCGAGTTCATTTGACCTTGCACAGGTGGCATGAAAATGCCACTCCTGCCAGGGCCACCAGGGCCCATTGCTGCCCTCAGGCGCCTGACTCTGATCCCCAAGGTTTTGTCAGGTGCAAAGTCAGTTTTGAGTGTAAGATAGAAGTTCAGCTGTTTCATCCCTGCCTTGGGGCAGGTTTTCAGCTACCTGGTCTTTGAAATCTGTTGGTTTCCTTCCATCTCAATGTTCCATAACTTTCTGAGGCTTCAGTCTGAGCCAGACTCCAGTGGAGACACTTATAAATAACAGACCCAAGCGTAGGGACCTCCACACCAAACACAGATGGAAACAAAATATTGGGGTTTTTTTCTTCTGTTACCTCATTTCATGTTGAACTCCCTTCACAGCTTCACTCCTGCAGATTCTGTCAGATTTCTTGTCATGATGAGTTTGAGAAAGGATATTTTACCAGATTTTATGTCTTTTCCAACCTGCTTTGTTTGCAAAGCCAGGTTAAGTAATTGAGTAAGAACTGACAAATATCAGCCTAGGTAGGACAGAACAAATTCCTTAAAATAAACAGTGAACAAATCTAGACCAAAAAAAGATGAAATGGGTTCACTCTGCAGTGGTGAGAGGGTGAGAATGTGTGAAGCCTCTGTTTTAAATAATAATAATGGCAAGTTAAAACAAAGGTGACTGGGAACAGAGGACACACAAATGGAAATTACCATGGAAGCAGTGGAAGGAAAACTCTATCTGCAGTTCCAGCACAAGCTGCTAAGTATTGCCAGGGAAATACCAGTGCCAGCTTTTGATCTCAATTTTTGAGGCCTCCACTAGAATCTAGGGGACACTGCTCTTTGTTCAAGTTCAAGAACAACTTGAAAAAGTTGTTGCTCAAGCAGGAAGATGGGTGGAGATGGCACCATGGGCTTCTCAGGTAGTGGAGGGTAAGTTGTATTAAAATAGAGTAAGTGAGGGTTGTTTGTTCAGTCCAACAAAAGAGATATGGGTGAAAAAAAATATTAAATACCATATAAAGGTAAATACCAAAAGAAGGGATGAGGTAACAGGATGACAAAGGAAATAACTGTCAATAAAGGGAATATCTGAATATTTTTCACACTCAGACCTGGCCAGAGCCTCCTAGTTACAATAATAAGGCAGAGGGTCTGACAGAGTTCCCATACATTTATTTTATAAAGGGAACGTGGTGTCACAGTTTCTGCCACTCAAACTCAGAGGTCAGGAACGACGTCTGGGAGGACAAATGGCCAGGGGACACTGAACTCCAAAACTCTTGGCTGCAGTAAATGCCAGTTGGGAGTGACTTGCTCTGCAGTTATTTTGGCAATTTGTTGTCCTGACCTGTGGGCATTCTCTTTCAATCGCCAGACTGTGGTGAACTTTGTGCACAGTACAACAGGGCCCCCCTGTCCCAGCCCAGCAGCAGCAATGGAGGGAGCTGGGGTACCTCAGTGCTCTCATTTGAGAGAACAAGGCAGTGTCACACCAGCTTTACACACCACCAACATCCCTGCAACCCTTAGAACAGGAGGTCCCAGTTCTTACCTGCTGCAGGACCTCCCCGTCTTTTAGGTAGAAACTACAGATTGGTGTTTCTTCCAAACAGAAAGACCACTTTTGTGTGTTTGTCTGTTCTCTGTCAGTCACAATGGTGATTCTTCCATCAATTCACTGAATCCCAGGATATGCTGAGTTGGAAAGAAGCCACAAGGATCATGCAGTCCAGCCCTCAGCCCTGCACAGGACCATCCCCAGGAGTCACCCCCTCTGCCCCAGAGGATCATCCAAAGCCTCCTGCAGCTCTGGCAGCCTTGGGGCTGTGCCCACTGCCCTGGGGAGCCTGTTCAGTGCCAACCACCCTCTGGGGGAAGAACCTTTCCCTGAGATCCACCCTGAGCCTGCCCTGGCACAGCTCCAGCCATTCCCTGGGGGCTGTCCCTGGTCCCCCCAGAGCAGAGCTCAGTCCTGCCCCTCCTCTGCCCCTGCCCAGGCAGTTGGAACTGCAGGGAGGTCTCCTCTCAGTCTCCTCTGCTCCAGCTGAACACACCAAGTGCCCTCAGTGTCCTCACATGGCTTCAAATGAAGGCCCTTCCCCATCTTCATTGCCCTCCTTTGGACACTCTCTAAGAGCTGACTACCTCTCTTATTTTTGTGCATGTACCTGTGCACCTCTCCCTGGCAGCATTTCACTGGGACCTGCTGGGTGCTCTGGAGCCTAAAAATCACCACAGCTGTCTTGGGGTTCAACACTGTGCTGACGGGATCGAGAATGTGGAGAGCTGTGACCCGAGGAGTGTCCCTTCCTCCCTCAGCACCTGGCTGGCAATCAAACTGCCAGCAGAGCAGGTGTTGATAATAAGGAAATACCCCCCTTGGTGAGAGGAATTTTAGAAGCTGTGAGGAGAGGTTGTGGGGGCAGCGTGAAGGCAGCTCTGTGCACCCTTTGACACCCCCGGGCTCCAAGGACAGGAGCTTTCCCTGCAAACAGATCCCTGGCAGAGCCTGTGCCAAACACAACTGCTACAACACAGCCCCTTGTGCTGTGCCTTTTGGTTAGGAATGTTCTGCTGGACCAGGAATTCCCAGGCTGTTCCCTGAGGAGGTGGAAAGCACAGAACTCTTGCAGGGTTTAACTTGAGAAATGCGCATTCCTGAGGCAACTACTCGAAAAATCTTTCTCCAGGCTTTAGGACAAGACACACAAGACCTGACAAAACTGCCCTACAGTCCACAGTCCCTTTCAGAGCTACAGAGAACATGCAGAGGCTCTCAGTAATTTCTCAGTTCTTGGTAAGATGCACTGAGTAATTTGGTTGTGAGTCAAAGACATCTCAGTGCCACCATACAGAAAAGAAATCCATCATGGGAACAAGTAAAACCAAATAAAAGTCTCTTCATGCTCATAAATGAGTGTTTCCTCACACTCCATCATCCCCCAGAGGTGAAGAATTGCCTCACTTTGATTGATCTGGATGAAGTGGGAGAAGGGACACAGGGTGGGTGCCGAGAGCAGTGCCCTGCTAACAGCTCTGTCAGCAGCACCAGCTGCAGGGCTTGGCTGTTGGTGCTGGCTCCCTGTGAGTACATGGGGTAACCTGTGAGTCCCCAGCACACACATTCCAAAAGAAATGATCCAGCAGAGCATCTACTCCAGCCAGTGCCAGAATCCACCTCCCTTTCACACTGGTCATTGCTGTGCACTGCAGAAAGGTGAGCTGGCCATGGGCTGTTTAGACTGAATATTAGGAAAAATTTCTTCACTGGAAGGTTGTCAGGCACTGACACAGGCTGCCCAGGGCAGTGGTGGAGTTACCATCCCTGGAAGTGTCCAAAAAACATGTGGCTCTGCTGCTTAGGGACTCTGCTGCTTCCTGGTGGCTTTGGCAGTGCTGGGTAAGTGATTGAAATCAATGATCTTGGAGGCCTTTTCAGGTTAAATGGTTCTGTGATTCTGTGTTTTGTGGTCAGGGCTGCTGGGTAACACAGGACCTTCAGCCTGACCTCTGCTAGTCCTGAGATGTCCCTCCTGCTCCAGGCTTTTTGTCTCCACTGACACAGCCAAGATCACTTATTTGCAAAGGTGTAGAACAGTGTAACCCCATGTTAAAGCTAAGGATTCACCCCTAGAGGAAGAACTGGAGCTGGGAAGTTGTGATCCCATCACAGCCTCCCAGAACATGCCATGGAAACAGGTCTCTGTTACTCTGCCCTACAGTCTGTGTGGGAAATGGCTTCCCTGGACCATCAATTACAACACACAATTAGCTCCACTGAGCCAGAGTGTCACAGCACAGTCCTGGCAAACGGCCCTTCCTCCCACTGCTCCCTCATTAGGCTGCTCCTCCCTCGCTTGGTCTTTAATTAGCTTGTCATCAGCAACTTGGCCTGGGTTGAACACCTCGCATTGTCCCAAATGAAAACATGTAAGACAGATGGGACACCGAAAGCAACAGGAGAGGAGGGTGAGAAGACAGGCGAAGCAATCAATATGTGTCTGACTCCAGGGACAGGCTTGCCAGGGGCAGTAGTAAGATCTCAGCCGGCTTGGACAAACGTTGGGTGTTCAAACTGTAGGTTGGCTGAGACCAAACAACCTCATTTCAGCAAACCCAACGTAGGTCCAACAGCAGGAAGAGACAAAACCCAGCAAAACCAGTAGCCTTGAGGAAAGAAGCTGTTTATTGTGCCCTTGAAGAGCCCAGCCATGGTCAACCAGCCCATTTGGCTTGGAGCAGTTTCCCAAGGAAGCATTGCCACACCCCTGACTCCCTGGTTTTCCCTCATTCAGAAGCCAACATTTTGGCCTCAGATCACCTTTTCCCTGCATTCTGCAGCAGGCTGTATTCCCTGTGTGCCACCCACGGAGCTCAGCAGATGCTCCATGGAGCCAGTACAAAACATTGAGCCAACACATGGATGGAGAGAGAGCAGCAAAAATGCTGCATGGGGAGGGCAGCCCATAAAACTGACACCTGTTGTCAAGCAGAAGCCAAGGCTTGTGTCAGCCTGCTGCAAATGTTTTCCCTTCGACCCTGGTGACCTTTTCCATCACACTTCATGAGGCAGACTGCTCCCATTAAGTGCCACTTGATCCTCTGCTAATGCAGCAGTTATGAAAGGCCCACAGCACTTGTCACTAGGATAAACACCTTTGCAGCGGGAGAAGGCTGCGGGGAAGGGGCACAGACTCACTCTCCCCTCTGCTCCCTCACCTCCCTTTCCTGTTAGCCCAGCACCACTGTCACAGCCTCTGGTTTGGAGCAGGAAAGCTAAGCCTGGTTGAAGCTCTGACCTCTGGTCAGGCTCAGCTGCCAGTGCCTGAACGAGCACACAGACAGGGGCTGGTTTTCTGGTCAGAGAAATGTTCCACTGCAAGAGGGGAGTTCAGGGTAAAGCACTGGCTGTGCTCCCCTCACCACTGAGGATCATATTTGATGAAGCTTTGATGAAGACAGGTCCTGCTGCAGCCACGACTGCAGCTTTGTTGTGTTCAGAAAAAAGGTCTCAAGGGAGATCTCCCTCAGGGGAGGGTCAGGTTGGACATCAGAAGGAATTTCTTCCTGGAAAGGGTGGTCAGGCATTGGATGGGGCTGCCCACAGAGGTGGTGGAGTCCCCATCCCTCAAAGTGCCCAAGGAAGGACTGGATGTGCCACTCAGTGCTCTGGGCTGGGGGACAAGGTGGGGATTGGGCACAGGTTGGACTCGATGATCTCAGAGGTCTTTTCCACCCTAAATGATCCTGTGATTCAGTGTCAGAGGAGCATGAACGCACTTTCCCCCCTGGACCTTTTGTTGGTACTGCCCTCAGTCTTCAGAGGTGTGACCTGGTGTGTGGGTGGCACACCGAGGGTGACCTGACCACTGTCACAAAGAGCTGGCACTAATGGGTGAGTGGATGGGTGGGCACCACTGCCCTGCAGGATTTGCCCAAAGGAAAAGAGCTTAGGGGTCAGGGCAGCCTCTCCTCCAGGAGTGTGCAGAACCATGGCCACCACCCTGGTTACTGGGGGAGGTGAGAGCCTGGAGGACACGAATCCCTCTCTGCTCTGGTGCCATGTGTCTCTGGCCTCTTCAGAATACAAACAAGCTGCCATTAATGTCCTGCCAGTTGCCCCTTCCAGCTCCTGGTATCACTCACATGAGTGGCCAGCACCAGCTGTTTCACCAGCCCTTTGAGGTAGGTGAATAAATTCATTTCTCTCCCCAGAACAGGATGGGACACACACAGTATCTGGCTCATCAGCCCTGTGGAAAGACCTAAGGCCCCCCAAAAAGGGACTGACTTTGCAAGAAATGGCACACATGGCCAAATTCTAGTGAATTAAAAGGTCCTCCTGCATTGAAATGTTTGTCTAAGGAGCAGAAAGAGCAATGAAATTAAGTACCTTTCTTTTCCAGCAGCTCTGGTGCTCCAGCCCTGGCTCTCTCAACTGTGTCAGGGGTTTCATGGGTCTCAGAGAGCAAGAGAACCTTCAGCCAGCAGCAGGACCTGGTTTCCAGCAGCTGTGATGGCTGGTGGCAGTGGCAGCACTGTTTGGGGCCACTTGGACTGTGGGTTACCCAGGGGGTGAGTGCTCAAGGCAGGTGAGCCTGTCATACCATGTCTGGCTGAGTGGTTTGAGATTGCTTTTGGGCATACAGGAGGTGAATCTGCAGAGACACCTAAGAATTACCTGCTTTGGGTTAGAAATAAATCCCTTCTGGGCCAGCATCTACAGAGGGGTGCTCCTCCAGTCACTGGTCTCTGTGTAATGCCTTGAGTCATGTCTGTGTCATAAAACACAGAATCACAAAAGTGATTCTGAAGTCTCTAATCCTGGCCCAAGCTCTTCTAGCACTGTACCTGCACAGCTCTTATGGGAGAAAGCAATTTGGCTTTCTTATTTTTGGCTCTCATGGGAGGAAGCAATTTTTGGCTCTCATGGGAGGAAGCAATAAAAGCAGCAGTGGTTTGTAGGATCACAGCTCACTACTCTGGTCACTGTGAACACAGTGGTGGTCCCTGCCCCGGGACACCTTGCAGAGCTGGCCACCAATCCTATGGGCTACCTGGCCATCCTTTATTACCTGTCATGAGCATTCCCCACTAAGGAGAGGGTCACCAATACTGGGGAGGGGCTATGAAATCTGCCCATCACAGCAAGACCAATTTTGAGGAGAACTTCCCCTATTTCTGTTGCACTTGAGGTAGAAGACCTGTAGAGATCTAAGGTGGAATCACACTACACCCCGGGCCCTCATCCAAGAGTTTGGGGAAACCACCACTGCAGATGAAGCAGCAAAGTTCCTGCTGAGCAATTGCAGGTCACCAGCAGCAGCTTTCTGTAGATAAGGCAAAAGAAGGAATGGAGGCAGTAACAGAAATCTCTTTAAATCACCAGGGAGGGATTTCTGCCCATCTGACCTGCAGCTGAGTGACTTCCCCTGTGTGCCTGTTGAACTACAAAGGGAGCGATGTTATCTCAGCCCTTGGCATGTGACTGCCATCCAGGTGGTGATAACTGGGTCTAATTTATTCAGGTAGAAATCCTTCTTCCCACTTTAACAACTCTTTGTTTGCTTTGTCCTGAATAACAAGCCCACTCGTGCCCTGGAAATGATGGTTCAGAACACATGTGCAGAGTTCCTAACGCTGAGCAATGACAAGAAGTTTCATCAGCTCAGATAAATATCACTCCCCCTCCCCGGCGACAGGCCCTCGTGCTTCAAATGTCTCACCCCCCCTACCTGCCAACATTCGAACTCCAGAAATAGGGCCGGCTGGGAGGGGGACTGGGATGGGCACTGACTGCCACCCACGAGATACCTGTCAGGCCAGGGCAGGCGTTTGGAGGGAGCCTGGGGTGAGTAAGCAGCTCAGCACCAGCAGGACAGGCCTGGCTCTGTAAGGGTGGGCCGCCTGGTGGGTCACTGAGCAACTCAGAGCCCCCTCTGCTGCTCTGGAGCAGATGGAGTTTCTCCAGCTCTCCCACCACCTCTGGACCACTTCAAGGCCTGCAGCAAAGCTCCAGTGGAGACTCCACCTCCCTGCAGCAGGTTCAGGAGCTTCAGGAGATGCTGGGCACTCACTGATGTTGGTGTCAGCCTTCCCATCACCTACCAGCACTTCCCAGTAAGCCCCCAGTATCTTCCAGTGCTGCACCAGATACCTGCTGGCCCTTCCTGCGCAAAGGCTGCTCTCATGGTTTGTGGTTCCAGCAGTGCAGAACACCCACATCTCCACAGAAAGGGCAAATCCTTCCCTCCCCAGGGTTTCCTCACTCTTACACCATGGGCTGAATCTTGCTCTGCATTACACTGAGTCCAAAACAGCAATGGAGGGAAATAGGATTTCTGGCTCATTCCCACTGTTCATGGGAGTTGTTGTGCAGAGCCAGAAGTTCAGAACCATCCAGCACGGCCTTGGTGATGTGGAGGCACTCAGCCTGTGTCACATCCACACAGGCCACTCCTAACAAAAAATGCCGCTTGGAACCTACTCTTGGAATAATCCTGCCCAAGCAGAAAGCCACTAGAGCAGAAATGCAGAGCAGCTTCTGTGCCCAGGCCCTCCTTTATCTTCCCCTCCAAGGAGAAGGCTGTTTGAGAAGTGATTCTGTGATATAAATATCTCACAGGTGGGTGTCAGAGGGTGGTGCCAGACTCTTTTCAGTGGTGCCCAGTGACAGGATGAAGAGCAATGGCCATAAACTAAAACACAAGAAGTTCCACCTCAACACAAGGAAGAACTTCTTTCCATGGAAGATGGCAGAGCCCTGGAAGAGCTGCCCAGGGAGGGTGTGGAATCTCTCTCTCTGGAGACATCCCAAACCCACCTGGATGCACTCCTGTGTCACCTGCTCCAGGTGACCCTGCCTTGGCAGGGTGGTTGGACTGGATGATCTCCAGAGGTCCTTTCCAACCATAACAATTCTGTGATTATGGAATGGCTCTTTGTTTAGCCCAGAATAACCCGTATCCAATCAGGCCCACTTGCTTGAGAGGCTGTTAATTGCCTCCTGTAGTCTTCTGTCAGCAACATTATCCCCTCCTGCCCTGCTGAGACTGGGATGAGGGATTGTCCTGGTCTGTGGCTGCAGTAGGACACAGAGAAGGGAAGGTGAAATATAATCTGAGAAATGATATCTATGGCAGCAAGATGCTAATCAAAAAACCGTGAGGGAAGCAGCATTCCAAGGAGGGAGGAATGCTGGGGGAGGCAAAGCGTGGACATCTCTTGACAAAGGTCCAGGATCAGTTTGAGAGGGCCCAAGAAATTCTATTTTAATGTCTATTTTTAATACAACCCCCATGTGTGATGAGAGCACCGCCTGCCATGCCACGACCTCATTACTTCCCAGATTAGCAACAAAAAGATTAATTTAGACAGGATGGAATATTTTTGAGCAAAAGTGTCACTGCCTTCTGGGGAGCAAGGCTGACCCAAAAAGATCACGTACAGGGAAACCCCACACCACAGGCAATCCCTCCTGGAGGGGAGTCCCCCAGCTGGAAACACAACAGTTTGGGCTCATTTCAGCACAGCTGGGGTGACACCAATGATGCCAGATGACTGTAATATGTCTCTTTAATTGATCATAATACATGTATTTCACTACAGCTGACAACAAAAGCTGTGGAGACAGCCCTCAGAAGCTTCCCACTTGCCTGTCCTTTGTTTTCCTGGCTTACATTTTAATTCCTCCAAGTAATACAGAAATAAAGGCTTGTGCTCATTCTCTGTCCCTTTCCCAAGAGTTGCAAACCCCCCTGACAAACCCTCAGCCCTCTCCAGGGCTGGGCCATGCAGAAGATGATGAGCTGGAGTCTCTGTGGTTCTCCTCCTCCTTGAGGTCAGCCCTGCAGGGAGAGGCAAAACTCCCCTCACATTGCTGGGTATACAGGGGTGGCCCATCTGGGGCCTCCAAATTAAAGGCTGATGGCAGAGCTGAGAAGGAACAACAACATTTGGGTTGCACTGAGGGAACTTGCCCAATTATTAACATTTTTGTATTCTCTTCTTTGCCAAAGAAACTGAGCTTTTACTGGCACTGAAAATTCTGCAGAGCACCCTGCTCCAAAGGAGCCAAATACAGGTGAGATCCTATAGCCACAGTGCCACCAGCCCTTTGAGACAAAGAAATTCATCCTGCCCAGGGGCCTCCCCAGAAATCCCTCCATCCTTTCCAAAACAGAGCAGCTGCTTAGCAGTGGTTCAGCACAGCAGGTCAGAAGATAATGAATTCTGTATCCACTTGGGAATTTTTAGGGAAACAAAACCCCAGCTGTGCAAGATGGAAGAGGGCTGAGACATGTGGTCCAATGCTGCAATGAGCAACCCTTCCCAGCCATGGGGACTTGGCTACAAACTGCCTCCAAGGCAGTGACCTCTGGTAGGAGAGACTTCCTTGATCTCACATGGAGAATTCTCCCCACTGTTCCTGCTGTTAGGAAGCAGTGAATGAATTCCTTGGTTTACTTTGTTTGAGTGCAGGGCTTTTGCTTTACTTATTAAACTGATTTATCTCAACACACAAGTTATCTCACTTTTACTCTTCTGATTCTCCTCCCATCCCACTGCAGGGGGGTGAGTGAGTGAGTGAGTGAGTGAGTGAGTGGCTGAGCTGCCAGCTGGGGTTAAACCAGGACACCCACTTGGAAGCAGCAGGGATCCCTGACCACCAGCCCAGCTCAACATCTCTGAGCTGACCAGGCTTAAGGAGCAGATCCCAGTGTGAGCTGGGCTGGGATCACTGCAGCTCTCCTGCATGACCATAGAAGGTAAAACCAAGCCCCATCAGGCCTGAGGCCAAAAAGACACTTAAGGCATAAATGTTCTGGTGTTTCATGCAACTCCATCAAAAATCTTGGAAAAACTTATTTTAGGCTGAATCAGGTGTCACTGAAAGGAGTGCCAGCTGCAGTGTTCCTCTGCCAAGTCAGGAGGAGACAGACTGCCAGGGACGCCCACGGGGTACAGATGGAGGAGTCACCAGAGGCTGCAGCCACTCAGTCTCACAAACAGGATCCACCACCACCAGCCTGATTTTACCCCTTCCCCTCTTCCCCCAAATCCCACATTAGTGGGAAGACAGCAGGAAGGGTGTCACTGGTGCTTCACAGACATCTACACACCCAAAAGGGCTATATCTCTGCTGTTAGGTAGTGCTCTACGCCACTGTCTTGGAAGGTGAAAAACATTTTGGGGCTGGCTCTGTGAAGTCTCTCTCTGCCCCAGCTCTGTCAGAGCGTGTTCCCTGCCCATTCCAATAGAGTAACCTCCAGCCCAGGAGGCTACTGCTCAAGCTCCCATGTAGTTCAGCAGGGCTGCACCACAACAGGCTCCCATACTCCAGGACAGAGCATCGGCTCTTGAAAAAATACCTGTGGCACCAGAGAATTCCCTTTTCCCTCTAATGAGGCCTCTGTTTACTTGGGAAAGCATAGAGAGCTCAGGCAGAGGGAAGCAGTGTGGACCCATGGCCAGAGCGTGCCCTGGGGTGCAGCCACTCTCTCCTTTGCTCTCAGCACTGCAGGGCCTTGGCTGAACTCAGACAAGGCCTCTCTCCTCAGCCCTCCCGTTTCACAGAATCCCCGGACCAGCTGGGTTGGAGAAGATCTCTGAGATCATGGAGTCCAACCTGTGACCAAACACCATCGTGTCAACTAGACCAGAGCACCGAGAGTCATGGCCAGTCTTAAACACCTCCAGGGACAGTGACTCCACCACCTCCCTGGTTCCAACATCTAATCACCCTTGCTGTGAATAAATTCTTCCTAATGTCCAACCTAAACCTCCTGTGGCACATAATTTGTGATTATTTAGATCAGCAATGGTCTGCAGTGTAGGGGCAGAAGCAGCCTATGAAATGGTTAAACACAGCTAAGGTGGAGAAGCACAAGTGGAGCCCTTTGGGGCATCAGCCATGTCTGGATTGTTTTCCCCTCCCCACCCCAGGTCTCCTCACCATCACAACTCGACTGCTGCACAGCTGTGAGCCACAAACCCAGCACCAAGTTCCATGGTCCGGATTTATCCTCCATGGCTGGTTCATCAATGGTTGTTCTGTTCCTATCCCAGGGACGGTCACGGTTGACAGAAGGTCCTTCACAACACCATCCTGTCTGTGCATGACCCAAGGACACATAGTGACACTGTGACACACACAGTGATACTGGATCTCCCAGGTTATCAGAGTCCAGCGTGCTGGGAGAGCCACATCTTCTGTCAACTCCCACGCACACACCAGCTGCTCCTGCCTGTGACTGACAGGATTTGTTGTGCTCACAAACCTCCATGAGGCCTCTACACGGCTTTCTAAGACCATCAGGTCTTTCATGTTGAGAGGAGCCCTCAAGAACTCACCCTCACAAGCATGTCTTGTGATCCTCACAAGCTCTTCAGCCACCCTCACAGCACTGCTGAGGACCATTTGACTGAGGAAACTGAGGCACAACACCAGAAACCACTTCCTTGGGGTTGTAAGGGAGCTGGCAGCCAAAACAGAATTGCTGTTCCTTGGTCTAACCAACCACCCTGCAAAGGAAGAGCCCTGTAGGTTGGCCCAATGCCCAAGAACCTTTGAATCTTCTTTTGTCTGTTTACAGTTCTCAAAGCATTTCATTTTGCTCTTAATACAAAGACCAGATCATCTTGTTGCAGGTAAAGAATGAAATGCCTCCTCCCTGAATTATAGGATGTTTTTATAATGGCAGGATGTATTTCTAGAACATTTACAAGTCAGTCTGTGAGTTCACAATTTAAAATAAGTTGCCCTTGAAATACGTGGCAGGTGATGTGAGCCCAGCGCTGTGCCGGAAGGTTTGCAGCGCTGTCACCCACACCCGTGTCCACGGAGAACAAGGACAAGCTGTTCCTGTGTGTCCTCAGCCTTGTTAACAAAAATGTCACCTGTCCTTCAGGCACTGACACCACAAGTGCCAGCAAGGCCTCATTACATGGGTACGGGGACAGGGACAGCTCAGGGCATTAACAGCGACACCTGATGTCCTTCTGCTCTTTTGCACGTTTGTGTTTCTTTGTTTCCTGTGCTGATCTGCAATTCCCTTTCCCTCCATGCCACAGGAATTTGGTTTGGCCTCTGCTCTCAGGACACTGGCCCATGGGAGGCTCCTCTGAGGCACCTCTCACCTGTCTGCTGCCAGCAAAGGCAGAAATGGGGAATGAACAGCCCCACAACACCATTGCTGATCTCAAGGTCTCCAAAGTAGGATGAAGCCTCTTGCCAGACCACTGTGTTAGTCCCAGATCCCTGCAGGTCAGTGGCTAAAGTCAGCCCAAATTACTGGGAATTCAGTAAGGATTCAGGACCTACTGTTGGAGAGGTTTTTGAAGGGACCTGCATTAGACACACCAATAAATTCAGGAAACACGAAACACTTGGGAACGAGCACAAAGCTGAGCAACAGGCAGGGAGAAATAAAGCAGCAATTCTTGCTCCCTCCAGGCAAATTCTCTTTTGCCACTGCTGCTGGGCTTTAAAAACAGTGACAGGGATGACTTCCAGAAGATAACTGAGCCTGCTGCATCCCAGTTATCTGGGACAGGCAAAAAGGCTTCTGGGCAGGAGGAAAACCACAAGGAAGGGAACAGGAAATGGTCTCCTGGAGGAGCATGTGAGATCTCTCTCCCATCACTATGGAGGAAATGCACATGCAGCTCACCCTTCCATCCAAGGAATTGGAAAACAGTCTCTTGGAAAAGGGATTTGAACTGAAATGCAACTTTCAAGCTTATCTTGTACTGGCTGGGTCCATTTTTAAGGCTAAAGATCATCTAAAAAAACTGATCTCTGCACATGGTCTCTCAGCTGACTGGGCCATTTCTTTGCTTCCTCCAAGGGCATTTTCCAGTGTCTTGTCACCAGTTCAGCTGCTTCCTCCAGGTGCCAATTTAGCCTCCTCCAGTCCCACAAGAAGCAGTGGTAGGTACCTTTGGGCTGCAAGAGAACACAGAAGAACAGATTGCTGTGACAGCAAGCATGTCAGAGGAGATAAAAATACCTCCTCACCAGTCTGATGAAAGTCAGTAACAGAAAATCCCTGTGGTCATGTGGCTTTTACACCTGCACAAACTTAGTCCTGTCACAGCACTGACTGTGCCTGGCCAGGCCCAGGGCTCTGCTCTGAAGGGACATCTCTGAGTTAGAACCAAAGAGGTTCTTCCGCTCATCAGCGCTGGAGTAGGAGGAAGGAATTAGAGGTCCTTTGTGCATCTAATACCCAGGATTATTCTCATGGAATATTTCCTTGGATCAGTCCAGCTGACTTAGGCCACAGTCCCGTACAGGCTCCAGTGAGTGGGGAGGGAATGCAGCCGTGGCAGAGCCAGGATTTTACACATTACAGCAATGGGGTGAGAAAACTATTTACACTATTATTTACAAGAGCATGTAGTGACAGGACAAGGGGAAATGGTTTCCCACTGCCACAGAGCAGGGTCAGATGTGATATTGGGAAGAAATTCTTCCCTTTGAGGGTGGTGAGGCCCTGGCACAGGTTGCCCAGAGAAGTTCTGGGTGCCCCATCCCTGGAAGTGTCCAAGGCCAGGCTGGACGGGGCTTAGGATAGTGGGATAGTGGAAGGTGTCCCTGCCCATGGCAGGGGTGGAACGGGATGAGCTATAAGGTCCCTTCCAACTCAAACCATTCTGGGATTCTATGAAAACACTTTTACACTGGCAATTCCCATAGTGGGAGCAGGGAGCAGTTTTAAAGCCTGGCAGTCTCCACAGCAAGTACATTCTACAAACCCTACAACAATCTCATTTATTCTTTTATAAAGTTAAAACTATCAGACACACAAAACTATCTCCCAGATAGACATTCCCCCTTGATTCCCATGTATTTTTGGCTGAATGTATCTCTCCAACTCCCTGACAGGAATGGAGAGCCAGGGGAAATCGGGCTCTGCTCCGGGGGAACAAGGGACAGGACAAGAGGAAACAGCCTCAAACTGCACCAGGGGAGGTTCAGGTCGGACATCAGGAGGAATTTCCTCCTGGAAAGGGTTGTTAAACTTAGGAAGGGGTTGCCCAGAGAGGTGATGGAGTTACCACCCCTGGAGGTGTCCAAGGAACGATTGGACGTGGCACTCAGTGCTCTGGTCTATTTGACCAGGTGGTGATCGGTCACAGGTTGGACTCAATGAACTTGGAGGTCTTTTCCAACCTAATCGATTCTGTTTCTAGAGGTTAAAC
This sequence comes from Myiozetetes cayanensis, assembly GCF_022539395.1. NCBI lineage: Eukaryota > Metazoa > Chordata > Aves > Passeriformes > Tyrannidae > Myiozetetes > Myiozetetes cayanensis. Next base: position 301,222 of record NW_026087510.1, on the reverse strand, counting down.
CAGAAGTTTGGGTCCCTTTTTCTATCAGTGGATTTTTTTACCTGAAAAAGAATTAGATCCTGACTTTATCCAGCATCACAGACCAGGTAAATCTACACCAGGTAAACCAGCAAAATGCCAGAGAATCACCTCGACCCCTCCATTGCAGAGCGGAGCCTCCCAGGGAGCCGCCACTGGAGCAGGTCCAAGGATGAAGGTATTTCACACCTGAAAGGTGCAAACACAGAAAATGGGGTAAAACTGAGATATTTCTAGAGCCAGATCTCTCAGGAATGTTCTTTTTGGGCAAACACAAGACCCCATGGCCTTGGAACGGCCCAGTATTTCTTCTGGAACAAGGACAGGACTAAATGAGTCACTGGTCTCGTAATACAAGAGCTTGATGGCAGGACTGCAGCCTTTGAGCCTGGAGGATCACCAATATCATCTATAAGCATAAATCAGCCAAAAACATAACCAAGGGCACCACTGCGGCCCGGGCTTTCCCCTCTGATGGGCACAACAGCAGCACCATCGGTGTGAGGGGAGAGCAGTGGCTGAGAGGGAACAGGATGTGAGGGGAGAACGGGGTGTGAGGGAATGGCGCTATGAGAGGAAATGGGGCTCTGAGGTGAGAGCCCGAGGCTGTAAAGGGAGATTGGGGCCGTGACGGGAAAGCGGGTTGTGACAGCGGAACGGGAAGTGGAAGAGAAGCAGGACTGTGAGGGGAGAGCGAGGGTGTGAGGGGAGAGCGAGTGGCTAAGGGGAGAACGAGACTGTTGAGAGGGAACGGGGTGCGAGGGGAGAGCCCGAGGCTGTGAAGGAAAATGGGGCTGTGAGGGGAGAGCGGGGTTGTCCCGCGGCTCAATCCCAGGACGGGGCGGCCCAGCCCCACGACGGAAGCCCAGCGGGAGCTGCCCGCGCCACGTCCGCCGAACGCCGCCCGACCACGGCCCGAGCCCCTTCACCCTGCCCCGTCCCCTGCCCCGTCCCCTCAGCTCTGCGGGGCGCGAAGGCAGCGCGCACACACCCCCAGCACCCGGCAGCATCCTCTGCCTTTCTATTGGCCAGGGCTACTGCCTGTCACGGAGCGTCACGCACGGCAGCCAATGGGATGGCAGGGAGGGGGCGGGGCTCGCAGGGCGGGGCCGGGCTGTGGCGGCGGCGCGGGCCGTGTGAGGGGCAGGTACGGCCGGGGGGCCGCGCTCGGGCGGGCGGGGCGGGGAGCGGCCCCTCACGGCCCCTCACGGCCCCGCTCCGCTTCACCCTCCGGGGCTACCGGGGAGCTCGGCGAGGGGGCCGGCCTGGATCACCATAGGCATCCCAGGAGGCCAGGCTGTGGGAGCCCCTGGAGGGCTGAGCATCCGCGGGCCTTCGGTGGGAACTGAGGGGAACCCGGTCGGTGTCGGGGGTGGTTCGAGCACAGATGGTGGAAAAGGGGGCCGGATCCACCGTAGTCTTAGAAGTGCTCCGGGTGACGTTCACAGAATCATCCCAGAGTGGTTCGGGTTGGGAGGGACCCTAAAGCTCATCCGGTGAGCTTTAGTGCCACCCCCCTGCCCTGGGCAGGGACACCTTCCATAGACCGAGGTGCTCCACGCCCAGTCCAACCTGGCCTTGGACACTTCCAGGGATGGGGATGTTCGGGGTGAGGAGGTTGCTGGGAGAAGGAGCACGGGGTGGGTGTGGGTTCATTCTAGGGGTTCATTCCTGGAGGCTGCCACGCTCAGTTACAGCCCCTGGCCCTTCACCTTAACCACCCATCTCCTTTTGGACAGATGTGTGCTGTGGGCTGGGCTGACTGTCTGGAACACAGTAGCTTTAAGGCACGCGTGCACATGCCCCTTTGCTGTCAGACTTAGAAAGAACCACAGATAAATTATCCTTTGTGTGGCCGTGGGTGTTTTACAGTTCACGGTGGGTGGACTCTGTCCAGGTGCCATTTGGAGTTTTTATTTAGGGTAGAACAGATCACAAGTTTTCCCCTGCTTTTATTAAAATGGCATTTATGAATTATCCAGATGTTCTGAATTCAGCTGAGAGGCTAAAACTCAATTCCAGGCACCTGCCCCACTGTTGAGTTAAAAATTCAAACCAAAGTGCAAACCCACTTACAGTGGGGGACATGCAGCTCAGCTCAGTCCTGTTCCCCAGGTTTTTGGTGAGAATCTGAACCCCTGATGTGCAGGGGAGTCTGCCAGGAAAGGGCCATTGTTTGAGGAGATTGTTGAAACTCTGGTGCAAAGGGTTAATAAATCCTGGGCTGAGGTGATAGGACTGGAATGCATTTTGGTTGATCTTGGCAGGCCAGCTTGTTAGAAGTGGCTGGTGTTTTGTTTAGATAAAGAAGAAAGGAATTTAGTGTTGGTAATCCATTATATGAGTTTATATTGTTGACATAAGATAAAGCAACAAATTTTGCAGTGATGTAAATCCCAATGGAATCATGATGGAGTAGAAGTACCTGGAGAGAGCTGTGGGATTAACGTGGAGCTGATTAATGAAAGTGTTAATTCCCTTCCCCGAGTAAAGCTCTGCTGAAGTGGCTTTTCTGCGCTGTCCCAAGGTCCCCAAAACCTGCTCTTCCTTTTCTGCCCCTGAGGGTGAACACCAGCCTGGGCAAGGCCAGCTTGGCCTTGTGCAGAGAAATTAATATTCTTAAGGACTTGTGCAAACACACGTCTCTGGAACAGCTTTATCCTTGCTCACAGGGGCTGGAATGAGACGATCCTTAAGGTCCCTTCCAACCCAAACCATTCTGGGGTTCTGTGATTAATGAATTTATCAAGCTGCCAGCTTGGAATGAATGTAAAATCAGGATTTACTGAACAAGTATCTTGGGATAAAGGAGGTTTGGGAATCAGTTTGGAATACTTAGGAATATTCCACCCCTTTCCCATGGCTCATGGCTCATGTCAGGCAAATAACACTTCAGCAGCAAAACTTTTGAGTATCAGAAGGTGAGTGATTTAACTTTCATGACACAAAAGTGTATTTAGCTTTAGGACAGCAGTGAGGGCCCAGTGTCATGCAAGGTCACTTGTAAACCACTCGGTGGTTTTCCTGGTTCTGTATCTTTAGGTCACTCTTGCTCCATGGTTTTCCTGCTTCTGTATTTTTTACTGAGCACAACTATCAGCAGTAAAATACCTGTTGCAGGGCTCCACAGCAGCAAGAGAGGAGCAGGAGGTTTTGTGCAAGTCAAATTGTAAGGAAATCAGGAATGTTTTTGTGGGGCTGGGGTAGTTTGGATGTGTGTTTCTAGGGGGTAAGGAAGCTCTTCAGAGAGGAGTGTTTCTTGGGATCTGTGTAAAGCGTTCCCAGGAGTTTCTGGCTGGCATCAGCTGTGATCCAGGGATAAAATCCTTCCTGGGCAACACTGAGGCCAAAAAAAAAAGCTTGGCCTCCCTCATTGTGGCTGCGTTCAGATGAGATCCTCCATCCTGGATGTGAGTTTTTGTTTCCTCAGGCTCCCACGATGTTTGCCCAGTGCTCCCGGAATTCTGTGAGCCCCCTGGTGCTGCTGGTGCTGCTGGGCTGCCTCCTGTGCCCCCCAGCACAGGCCAGCAAGGTGGGTGACAGCGTCGGGCAACACTGGGAGGGGCACAGCAGAGAAGCAGCTGGGGATGTTTGCAAAGATAAGGAGTGTATTTGTGGTGTGTTTACTGTGCAGGGCTGTGACTGTGTGTGACAGTGGCCCCTGCCCTGCCTTCTGCTGGGCTTTGGAGTTTGCATTTTAAAATTGGTTCCAAAAGCACCTGGAGGTGCTGGAACTGGCCGAGGTGCTCTGGGACATGTTAAACCTGGGAAGGTACTGATGTCAAAGTGCAGGAGGAAGGGAAGTGGGGGGAAGTGTTCTCTGGGATGGAGTGTTCTCTGTCCCAGAGGATGTTCAGCCTATCCCAGCCTGGGGTGGTGAGGGTGGCAGAACTGGGTGTTCTCTCCCTCACTGGCTCCTCTGCCCCCGCAGAGCTCCGAGGACATTCGCTGCAAGTGCATCTGCCCCCCATACCGGAACATCAGCGGGCACATCTACAACAAAAATGTGTCCCAGAAGGACTGGTGAGTTGGGCTTGAAGCCTGGGGGGTCAGTCCATGAAAGCCACCAATGCTCCAGAGTTGCCAGCTGGTGCTAAGGCGGTGATTCCCTGCCTGTGTGTTTGCTGAGGGAGCTTGGTGGATGATGTTCAACCCAGGCCAGGGACAGTTTTTAAACAGAAATTGAGGAATCTGGGATGACTTCTTAACCCATGGCTCTTGGAAGATGTAAGGTGTACCCTCCAGTCCCCCTCACCTGGATTGGATCCCTGAAAAAGGCACTTGAACATCTATCCCAGGACCAGCTGAGCTGTGAGAGGAGCTCTTAAAACCGGATCAGTGTTATCAGCCTGAAAGGAGAGCTGGGACACACAAAAATGTCACCCCAGTGTCCTTCCACAGAGCACTGGTTTCACCTTCACCTTGTCCTGCTGCTGATCTTGGTTTGTTTGTGCTGCAGCAACTGCCTGCACGTGGTGGAGCCCATGCCAGTGCCTGGGAATGACGTGGAGGCCTACTGCCTGCTGTGTGAGTGCAAGTACGAGGAGCGCAGCACCACCACCATCAAGGTAAGGCCAGCTCTCTCCCCGTGCCTGGCTCCTTCTCCTGGCCATGCCACGCCAGCCCAGGCACTGCTGCACTCATGGGTTCCTGCAGAAGAGCCCAGAAAGAGAAAATCAAACTGTCACAGTGGGTACACTGTGGCAGTGCCAGGAGCTCACTCCCTGGAAGGAGGTTGGAGCCAGGAGGGGATTGGGCTCTGCTCCCAGACAACCAGTAACAGGACAAGAGGACTTGTCTTAAGCTGCACCAGGGGAGGTTTAAGTTGGACATTAGGAAGAAATTGTTCACAGAAAGGGTGATTACATGTTGGAAGGGGCTGCCCAGGGAGGTGGTGGAGTCACTGTCCTTGGAGGTGTCCAAGGAATTAGTGGATGTGGCACTCGGTGCTCTGGGCTGGGTAACAAGGTGGGGATTGGTCACAGGACTCAGAGGTCTTTTCTCACCTAACTGATTCTGTGATTTCTGTGTCTGAGTCAGGAATGCTCCTGGCTGTGAGGAGCTGCAAGAAGAGTCGTCTTGCTGGGGATTTGACAGTGCCAAGCACGTCTGAGCAGGGACCCATCTCGTTGGTGTCCTCTCACGTGCAGCACATGCCCTGACCTGGCACTGTAAGGATGTTCAGCACAGCCTGTGCAGTGACAGCACATCATCAGCCCCTGGCAAGGGCAAGAGACCTTCTTGTGAGCAAAATGAGAACAGGAGAAGAGATCTAACATCAGAGGCAGCTGCAAAGGACCTTTCTGACCTCTGTGGTGCTTCTTACCCAGGGTGCTGATCCTCTCCCTTGTGCTCCTTTCCAGGTGATCATCATCATCTACCTATCGGTGGTGGGGGCCCTGCTGCTGTACATGGCGTTCCTGGTGCTCGTGGACCCCCTGATCCGCAAGCCCGACCCCTACACCCAACCCCTGCACAACGAGGAGGAGAGCGAGGTGAGGGCTGCAAGGGGCACGTGGGTGGCTCTGGTCATGGTGCAGACAGGATACAAGAGAGGGGGTGACAGGGAAACAGTGACCTCCTGTCTGATCCAGTGAAGCACTGCTGCTTTGTGGGCACCTACACAGGTGAATACTTAAATCAAATCTGTGCAAGTCATGCAGAAGCACAGGGAATAATCAAAGTTCTAACCTTAAAAGTTCTCAAAGTTCTAACCCTAACCTGTCCTCTGTGGCAGGGGGTGACTTAGTCCCAAGTGGCCTGAATTTGGTATGTTTGTCTAGATGGAACCAGAACTCAAACGGATCCTGTTTGTGCAGTGTCCCAGCTGGAGTTACTTGGTGCTGAGCTTCCAGGGAAGGATGGGCTTCAGTATTTGCTGGAACATCTTACAAACACGTCAAAGAGCAGCCTCGAGGGGCTGTTTGACCCTGCTCTGAGGTTGGGCCCTCTTGTATCCAGGCTGTTGTTCCTTGTGCTTCTCCCCAGAGCAGCATTTCATTCAAATCCCATCTTTCTGTGGAACACTGGCATACAAATCTTGGTCAGAAAGATCAGGACCTAGCAGAAAAGAGAGAGCCTCTCTGTCTCTCTCACACACACACACACATTTTGGGGGAGGACAAATTTCTTGCTGCATGAAATTCCTGCAATTTTAGCACTGGATCAGACTGTCTTATTTACATTTTAAGTATAAAGTATTTGGCTCAATTCTTTCATACTGTGATATAAGTGAGGAGTAGCTGCTCCAGTGTGCCCAGTCCCTCCATTACCACCCTCTGCTGAAAATGGAGGTCCTGCAGGAGATGAATTGGATCCTAAAATTGTGGGTTTGCTCCCTGCACCACAGCAATGATTCAGAGCTAGATCCAGGCGCACACTGTAAATGCCTGGTGTTAGGTGAGGTTTATCTTAGTCCAGTGTGATGGATTCTGGACAGGCCTTGGTGCTCATGTGCCACAACGGACGCCCATCCACGACAGCAATCTCTGGCTCAGTTCCAGGGGGTGATGTGGTTCACTGTGGCCCCTTGCATACTGTAAGCAGTGGATTTCCAGCAGAGCTTTAGCCTTAGTGCAGCTCCTCTCCTGGGGACTTTTCTTTGGGTGGTTCCCAAGAGCAAGGAGTTGAGGGGCTGGTGTTGAGGAGCTCTGGAAAGATGGTTCTCCCTCAGGACAACTCAAGCCTTGAGTTGCTCTTTCAGTGGTAGTTTCTCCCTGAGTCAGCTGCCTCCCTCTCCTGGGCTGGGCATTCCCTGGTGCCTTTCTCCCCAAGTCAGCTGTCTCCCTCTCCTGGCATTCCCTGGTGCCCTGCACTGCCCCTTTGCCTTGCAGGACACTCGCTCCTTGGCCGCAGTGCCCGCCCCGGCTGGAGCCCGAGCCAACACAGTGCTGGAGCGCGTGGAAGGGGCCCAGCAGCGCTGGAAGAGGCAGGTGCAGGAGCAGAGGAAGACGGTGTTTGACCGGCACAAGATGCTGAGTTAGATCCCTGTGGGCCCTCGGCATCACTTCCCAGGACACAGGGCAGCTTCTGGTGCAGCTGGACAGTGATGGCCCTCGGGACACCGCGCTGTTGGACTGAAAGCTCGAACCCTTCCCTGATTTACCATCTCCATCAGCCCCAAATGCCTCCTCTGGTTCTGCCCCCCCGCCCTTCCCCTCTCAGAGCCCAGAGGCTCCCTCCTCTGCTTGGCTGATCCTGGGGCTGCATGTGGAAGCCCCAGACTCCTGGGGCTCCATCAACCCACCCCACATCAGACAGGGATCTCAGTACGAGCGCTGGGAGCTGGCTGAGTCTTCCTCGGATAAAAATAGTGGGATAATTTTGATGTAGGATAAATTATGTGATGCTCCTCCAGGATGAAACAGCCACCTCCTCCTCTTCCTCCAGCATGCACTGATGTTAACTGGGCATTGTGGTGCACGTGTGCAGCACTGGGAGGAAGAGGAGGAGGTTCCTGCCAGCTGCTGCTTCCATTTATCCTGGTGCAAATGGAGAGATTTCCATACCCCAGTGAAGTCTGTTCAGGTTTACACCGGCACAGCTGAGGCAACAGCTTGTTTGTGTGCCAATGAATATCACAAACCAATTGGTTCCTGCACCAGTAAGAGTCCAGCAGGTAAAAACGGCTGATTTACATTTGTGTCTTTTCATTCTTTAGCAGTGGGTAAAAACCTCCTGGGGAGAAACCTTTCCATTTGTACCCATGCTGGTGACCCTTGGTGCTCTCCCAGTGAGGGCAGAGCATTTATGTCCAAGAGAACCAGGGCAAAGGCTCTACTGGAGCACTGGAAACACTTGTCTGGGCCTTGGGGCCCTGGGGAGGGGACACCTGTGCTACTCAAAGCACTCTGAGAGCTCTGGCCAGACTTGGGCTGTGTGGAGGAAACCAGAGTGATTCTGTGATGTGCACGCTGAGAGCATTTGGAACATCAGGAGGTGCTGGAGGTCATCGTGTAGCATCTCTGTATTAAATGCAGACAAAGATCCACTACCTGGGTGGCTTTTTTTCAGGGAAAAAGTCCCCTCATGCCAGGCCTGGGGCTCTCCAGTGCCCAGCAGGTGAGTTGATGCCACTCAAGCCAGAGCTGTGGTTATGGCACTCAGGTGTTTGGGCACTGCAGGTGTGTCCCTGGGTTGGAAAAGACCCTCTGATATCATCCAGTCCAGTCTGTGACCATGATTATGACCCTGCCAGACAACCCAACCAGAAGCTTCTGGGGGCCTGTGTGTTCCCCAGTTCCCCTCCAGCACCTCACTGGGCTGAAAAGGACTCTGAGCTCCACGTTATACTGAGGTCACATTTTCCTTGAGCTGTCCTTGTTCCCTGGAGCTCAGTTCTAGACCTTTCTCCCCCTTGTAGAAATCCCATCTGTCCTTCCCTCCAGGTGGGAATCCCTCATGGTCACAGGGTGTGGTCCCTGGGAACTGATTTCTTCCCTCCCTCGAGGGGGGAACAAGGAGCTGGTGAGAGGCTGAGCCGGCCCGATGGGTCCATCTGGTGGCCACCGCCCACCCCGATCAGCAGATCAGCACCACCAGTCAGGGGGTTGGTAAGCAGCAGCCCCAGACCTTCCCTTGACCCCTCCCAGGAGCAGCTCGGAAATGGGATAGGAGGGGAGGAAAAGAATGCAGTTTGGGTGAGTTAGAAAACTTAAGGAAGGGACGACGTGGAGAGGCTGCAAAAAATGCCAAATGCCTGATTAGTTACTTGATTTGTTAATTAATTGATCAGCTTCGTCCTGTACATCATCCTCCATGGGAGGAAATGTTTTCTGCTGTCCAGCCTCTTCCCCTCCCTGTACCCCCTCCACTTCTCACTGGGGCATCCCCCAGGTGGGCACACCCTGGCGGGCCCTGCTCCTGGCCCCATCCACATCCCACAGCAGTGGTTCCCATCCCTTGGCAAATGCCAGCAGGAGTCAATAATTTAATTCCTTATAAAAAAAAGGAAATGAGAAAAATAAAGGACCTCTTTGAACAAAACCCAGCTGTGCTTTGACAGCTGTCTCAGGTGCCTGCTGTGGTCCAGATGTCGATGCTCTGGATGATGAGCCACTCGCTCTGGGCCTGGGTTACCCGGATCCTCACACATTCCACGGGGCCAGAGATGCTCCTCTCCAGCCCCCGCCGGTCCAGGGTGCCCTTCTCGAAGGTTCCCACTGGGATGTAGGTGGAGCAGTCCCGGCCGTCTCGGCGGCGCCGCCGGCCCAGCTCCAGCACCCCCGCGCGCAGGAAGTCACCCCGGCGCTCCTCGGAGCCCGTGAGCACCCGCACACGGCTGACCTGGGCCGGCTGCTGGAACACGACCAAGAAGACGCTGCCAGCTGCTGGGTCCTTCCCCCAGAAATACCCCTCTGCTGAGCTGTAGGCCTTGAGGGGCTTGTAGTGCTCGAAGACGGCCATGCTGGTGTACAAGGATGCTGGAGGGTTGTCCGGAAGGTCCAAGGCGTCGGCCTGGAAATCGTCATCTTCCAGCCGGTTGACGGTGCCCTGGAAGGAGGAGTAGAGGCCCATGTGCTGGAAGAGGGACGGCTTGAAACGGATGACGTCCTTCTGGGTGAGCAGGTTGCGGAAGTGCACCAGCAGCCAGTCACAGGGCATCTCCTGGTAGAAGAGGAGGAGGAAACGAGCCAGGCGAGGGAGATCGCTGGAGTGGTAGAGCTTCCCAATGTAGCCCAGCTTGGAGAACTCCAGGGTGGCCCAGTTGGAGCCCTCCTGGGAGGCCAGAGCCTTGCGGATGGCCGTCAGGAAGGACCTGGCACACCACACGTCATCCTCGATCATCAGGTAGTAGGAGGAGAGGTTGGCGGCGAAGGCGAGCAGGAAGGCGTAGTCCACGTTCTGCTTGGAGCGGAACCTCACCCGCTCTTCGGGGTCGTTGAAGTTCCTCTTGAGCCCTTCCAGGGTGGGGTAGAGCTCGTGGGGGGCGTGGATGAGCAGCAGCCGGCCCAGGAGGATGTGGCGAGCGAACTTCTGGGCGATGCTGAGGGCGACACGCGCGTTCCAGCCGGGATCTGTGTCGGCCAGGTGCACCACCACCACCATCTCCTGCAGCTCCTCCTCTGTGGACTGGCTGAACAGGGACTGCAGTGTGGCAGGGAGGTAGAAGCCACGCGGCCGCCGCACTGACGCCAATCCCACCGCCAGGAATTCTGCACGGCAAAGGAAAGGCGTGACATGGAATGCACCGTGGGGAGGTTCTTCCCTGCAGGCCACGAGGAGGGGGCTCCAAAAAGTTCTTCCCATGGCCACCCCGCATGGTTAATGCTGTTTATAACCCCGGGTCCAGGGCCACAGGGTCCTTTCTGAGCTGAAGCCCCCCCGTGTCCCAGAAGGGGCCCAAATGTGAGGGAAAGGATGGGATGAGGCAGCAGGGGCTCCTCTGAAGGAGAAATACTTGGGAAAAACACCTTAAAATAAAAAGCCAAACTTGGAGAAGTAACAGTGCAGAGTCTACAGGGCAGGAATGGCACGTTGGCTTGGCTGCACATCCTGGAAGTGTGCCCTACTCTGAACCTTGTGGAGATGCCCCGCACTGGATGAGACATCAGTCCCACCCTCCCCACGGCCCCGCAGGGGTTCAGCTGCTCCTGCTGCTGCTCTGTGCAGCACCATCCACATGCTGGTTCCAGCACAACCTCGTGTGGGGCTGCCCCGAGCTCCTTCCCCTGGGGTTTGCGTGGGAGCTGCTTTTAGTGCACCTGCCAAGAGCTTGGCCCACATCTCCCACACTGTGTGGGTATCCCCATGGTCCAGTCCACCACCTCCACAGGAACCTCAACCCCAGGGAGGTGGGATCCCAGCCACCCTTCCCACAGAGGTCTGGGAAACTCAAAACACCTGCAGTCACCCCAGTGCCAAGGTGCAGAAACACGGACCATGCTTGGAGCACGTGGACCTTCCCCTACCCCTGCAGCCCCCAGAGCAGTGTTGGCAGGTCCCCAGAGCCCACCTGGGTGGTGGCAGGTCCCCCACCCCAACAGGGTGGACAAAGCCCCTCCCTGCCCCGGCAGCAACAGCGACAGGGCAGGTCCATGCTGGGACGTGCAGCTGTACTGGGACAGATGTGCAGACCCAGAGCCCTGCTCAGGCCGGGGTCCCAAGCACTCACTCTTTCGGGGTGACAGGGAGCCAGCCAGGACATGGTAGGAGACATTGTGGAGTGTGGAGAGCTCGTCCGTGTCCCTGAGGATGCGCTGGGCTCCTTCTGGCTGCAGCACCTGCAGGATTGTGTCGGGGGCCAAGCCCCTCAGATCCACCTGGGTGGGAGCCACAGGGAGCCAGGTCAGACTCCAGAGCACCACAGACACACAGGAGCAAGGGGAATGACAACAGGGGTCCCAGAAGTGAGGGGGAACCCCTGTCCTGCCCTCCAAGCTCCTGGATTCAGGGAGGCCCCACTGCCCAGGACAACTCCTGGGACAGGAGAAGGCAGAGCTGGGCTTTGGGAGTGACGTGGTGCAGGGAACGGAGCAGAGCTGGGGTTGGGGTCTGTGTGCGGCAGGAAAGGATGGAGGATGCTCCAGTGGCCACTCCAGTGGTACATCAGTGGTTGGGGACTCACCTCCAGGGGATCCTCTTCCTGCTGGCTGCCCCCATGGAGGAGGAGGAGGAGGAGGAGGAGGAGGAAGGAAGCTGCGAGCACAGCGGTGAGGCAGCGCTTCAGGGAGAATCGCATAGCACCGGGCTGGCACTGCTGAGGGCTGTGGAGGAAGGGGCACATCAGGGAATAGCCAAGGAAAACCACCATCCCCTGGATGGAACCCTGGGGCAGCACCTGGTTGAACCCCTGGGACTGACCCCTCTGCCCAGAGCAACCAGGGGTGCACACCCAGGGGCAGCCATGGGGCATCACAGGGCACTTGTGCACAGTCCCCTTGGGGCAAGTGGGGCAGGACACCCCAACTCAGCCAGGAAAAAGCCAGGTACAAAATCCACCCCCCCTCCAGCCCCATAACACCCAGGCTGCTCTCAGACACCCCCACAGCATACCCAGAGCTGCAGACAGAAGAAATGCAGGTGCCACGTGCCTCGGGGAGGGCTTTTGGGTCACGGGGACACCCGTAGGGCAGTCATCAACACCTCGGGACTTGGCAGCGAGCCCTGGGAAACACTCAGATCTCAAATGAGCCCAGGTTGCTCTTCCAGTACCACGAGGATGAAGCAACTCCCCCAGCCCCTCCTGCCTGCCCTGCTCCCCTCCTGCCTCCAGGCAGGCCCCGTCCCAGCCACGTCCCCTGCTTGGAAGAAAAAGAAAGGTGTCCCTGAGGGGACAGTGTCACCTCTGAGAAAGTCATGGCGCCCTTGAGATATTTTACCTTGTGGCAGAGGTGTGGCAGGAGGCAAAAAGACTCTCTGTTCGCCTGGTGGTTTTCCATTTTAAATATGACTGGGGCTGCCCTGAAACAGGAGAAGCTGCAGACCCACCCAGTGCCCATCCTGGCAGGGCAGACACACTCAGCCCCATCCACTCACAGCACCTCAGTTTGTCTTGCTCAAAAGCATCTTTGAGTGCAAATGTGGAGGAAAAACCCTCCTAAACCTTCACAAACCAAGACTGGGCTTCCCAGGACTTCTCCCTGAATACCTCCCTGTATCCACTGGGATGCTCCCAGCCCACCCACAGGCCCCAGGCAGCAATGCAGCACCTCTCTGGCACTGCCCCAGCATGTGCTGGGCTTATTTTAAGGAGAACCTCCCCAGTTTTCCTGCCCAGGAGTCCCCTGGGGGGCTGTCAGCACCTCTCCAGGCAGGTGCCCCCGATGCCACAGGCAGCCTGTCCTTGTGCCACTGCCCTCGCCCTCCCAGGAACACGGAGATAAACACTTGGAGCCGGGAAGCCGCTCCCCAGGGAGCCCCGGTGGCAGCACAGCGCAGTACAGCGCAATACAGCCCATCACAGCCCATCACAGCCCATCAGCCCATCATGGCCAGGGAGAGCAGAAGAGCCTCCTCCTCTGGGTTGGAACTCAGCCATGGGCGAGCTTACTGGAGCACTGGGAGGAACAAGCTCCTGGAGCTGCTTAAAATCTCTGTGCAGAGAGCAGGGGAGCGAAGCCTCTCCTTTCCCCACAGCTCTGGGACATGGGGAGCTCACCAGTTTATGGGGGGCAGTGCTAGGGACCCATCTGAGCCACAGGGACATCATGCCCTGAGGCCACCCTGGAGGTAGATTTCCAAGGCCGGAACTCTGGGATCTGAGCTGGGAAGGGCAAGGCTTGGCGGGTGGCAAGGGCTGGGCGTTGGTTACTCTGGGTGGCCAAAGGTTCTTCTGGCTGCTGGGGATTGTCTGGCTGCCAACGGCCCATCCTGCATGGAAAAACAAGGTGCTGCTCAGCACCTCCAGCTCCCACAGGCAGCAGCTCCCTGAAGGGAGCCCACGGGGAACAGGCAGCTCCAGCAGGGCAGAAGGTAACGAGCTCTGCCCCATAACTGGCCCCCTAACTGGGCTTTGGATTTTTACTTCCATAGAGAAACAAAGAAGCCCAGCTAGATGGGACACCCCACGGGGGTGGGGTGACTCCAGGAAGCATCCCTGTCCCTACTCCTGTCCCAGCACCTCACACACCTTCCCCACAGCTCAGCACCCCCCTGGTCCCCAAAAGCCACCCTGCTGTGGGGACACTGGCCAGGAGGAGCTGGCTGCTCGCCTGGAGCCAAACTCCTCCACCTTGCCGGGAGACTGTGGAGCCAAAGGGGCCATGTACCGGAGCAGCCGTGGACTCAGTCCAGGGAGAGGAAGGGACTGAGGGCACTCACGGCCTGGCCCCACGAGCCTGTGAGGAAGGGCTGGATGATCCCGTGGGCAGGCGGCTCCAGCTGCTTCCGCTGGCACTGGGAGAGCAGGGCTGGTGGCACAGGGAGGAGGGAATAGCCAGGGCTCCCTGTCCCACTGCCAGCAGTGCCACGCTGGGGGAAACTGAGGCACAGATAAAGGATAAAAGCTGCATCACCCAGAGGCATGAACACCAGGTCACCTGCAGCACAGGTCAGTGCCCCTCCCCACCTCCCTGGGAGGGTCCCCAGAATGGAGAGGGACAGGGGGTAACCCAGAGCCAGAAGGTGAGGGGCGGACACGGCAAATTGTGGCAGCACAATGTCCCCGACGGGCAAATTGCCACCATCTGGGGCTCCTGGGAGCCAGCCCGGGGTCCAGCCCCACAAGCTGCGGGTGCCTCTGCTCCAAGGGTGGTTCCACAGGGGGCAAGGAGGGGAAATGCCGTGTTTCGGTAGCACACAACTCCAGGAGGCAAAGCTTTTGGTCAGCACAGGTGTCCCACAGCCCCACAGCATAGGCAGCTTGCTAAGGGGACACCTGGCTCCTCTCTGATCCCTCACCCCCTTCAGGCAGCCCTTCCCATGTCACCAGAGCTGGCTCCTGCCCAGAACCGCTCCGGCTGTGCCCCCCGAGGCGGCAGAGACTTACAGAGGGGTGGCAGCCTGGCAGGACGAGCGGCAGCCTCGCTGTCTCCGGGGTGCTCGGCCCTGGCAACTTCCCCAGGCTGGCCAGACTCTGGATTCTCGCTCGGCAAAGCCCCACCCCGAGCCCTCGCCTGCCTCCCGCAGAGGAGGAGCATCGGCTGGAGCCTCGGGAACCGGCCAGGCCGGCGGGGACCCCGGTGGGATGGGCCAAGGGCCCCGGCCCCAGTGTGGGAACGGTAGCAGCCTCAGGACAGACATCCCACGATGGCACTGGCTGTATCCCACCACCCCCATCTCCACTGGCAGCATCAACCCCCTCTGAGGGCTCTTGCCAAGCCTCAGCATCCCAAACTCCAGCTCAAACCTGGCACTTTGGTGGAAACACGCAGTACACCGAGCTGGGCTGGACACGGAGCTGGCACAGCTCTTTGCCTGTTTGTTTTTCAGCTCTTGTGCTGAGATGGCAAAAACCTCTGGGGCTGCTGAGCCAGAATTGAACCCCCTGGCACCCCAGGGCAGAGCTGACTGCCTGGATCCCACCCAGGATGCACCCCTGGGACACCACGGCTTCCCCACACACCCCAGGTGCCCCTGGAGCATTGGACATGACCGCTGGGCTGGGACTGAAGCCCCTTCTAATCCCCATGAGCCAAAGTAAGGGCCCTTCCACAGCCCAGTTTGTTCTCAGCTTCTCCATCCTCCAGGTTTTGCTTATCTCCCACTGTTTCCCTCCTCTGGATCCACAGCAGGAACATGGCTCTGGAGCCTGATGGCATCACTTGTCCCCAGGTCAGAACCAGCCCAGGTCCTTCCAACACAGCCACTCACCCACAGCACCCAAACCGAGAGAAAGCACCTTCCCTGCCCCTCCTTCCCACCCTCCCCATTTGTTCACACATAGGCCTGGATCCCATTTGCCTTCTCTCCTTTCTGGCCTGGACCTCTCCTACCTTCAGGAAGGCCCCACGTCTCTTCCAAGGCTCCGTCTTCCACAAATCCCCTCACGTTGTGGTGACTTCCAGCCCTGGCTCCTCACATGGAAACGGTGGCCTGGGGCTCTTCTGCCAGGACAAAGGTGGCCACAGAGAGAGACTGCAGGGCAGGAAGTGGGTGATGGCACTGGGAAGGAGAGGGAGGAAAGTTCACAGGCTCCTGGATCCGCTTTCCCCCCGGTTTGGTTTTAAAATCCTCCCATCGTGCGATACCAGTGGCTCTGTCCCCACGGGGGGGCTCAGTGGGGACCCCCCACCTGCGCTGGAGCAAGGACAGTCCGGTGTTCCCACCAGGGCAGGGGCTGGAAGACGCCAGGAAGGCCAAGGGAGCCAGTCTGGTGCAACTCAGCAGAGGTTTGATGTTCAGTGGCCCTGGGAAGGAAGGGACATGGGACTGAGTGGCTCCAATGGCAGCAGCTGCAGGAGGGGGAGGGCTTTTCTCACCACAGGTGTCCCATGACTCCCATCCCTGTGCAGGAAATAACAGGGTTGGGCCCTTCCTGTCCTTGTGGGAAGGAAGGGGAGGGTGGTGGGGCTGTAGGGCTCAGCACCACCCGGGGGTCCCGTCCCCAGCACAGCCCTGGGGCCCCCAAAACAGCACTGTGTCCCCAGCACGGCCCTGGGGTCCCTGACACAGCCCCGGGGTGCCCAAAACAGCCTTGAGGTCCCCAGTGCTCAAGGGTGCAACAGGCCCCTGCCATAGGAATGTGGGGAACACCCAGCTCTGCAGCAGAGCCACCAAACCCCCCTTTCATCCCCTCATGCCACTTCAGAGTGCAGTGGCAGGATTTGACCCTCCCCAGGCACATCCAGCCTGCCTGGAGCAGCAGAGGAATGCACAGCCAGGACACAGCCCCCAGGGCCCAGGCAGTGTGGTCCTGGGTCCTCTCGCCCTCCAAGAAGGTCCCACAAGCCCAGCCTGAGCCAGTCACCCCCTTGTGCTATGGGACAAATCCCAAACGGTGTTTGTGGTGCTGGAAAAAGGCTCTTGCACCCCTCTCTCCTGTGAGGGGCACAGCACAGCACCTGGGCACAACCATGGCCCAGCACTCAGAGCCACTCACAACCCCCCACTGGCCCACAACCCAAACGTGCTCTGCTCGCTGAAATATTTGCCCTGGGGGAACAGGGAGGTGGCTGAAATGAGGCTAAAAGGCACATCTTTGCTTGTTTTTGGAATGAGCTGGAGAAGGAAGGAGAAGGCCCAGGTGCAAAGGCTGTGGCTGTGCAGGCTGTGCACAGCCCAGCTCAGGGGAGGAGCAGTTCCCTGGAGCCAAGCACTGGGGTGGGACAGGCACAAGGGGACCCACAGCAGGGCCCAGGCACCCAGCCCTCAGCTTACCCAGCTCATCTCCTGCTGGACACCAGATCCCTGACAAGGAGGGGAGCAGGGGGAGGCCAGGGTGGTGGCCAAGCCTCCGTGTGTCCCTTGGGAAACCAGAGAGCCAGGCCGGATAAGTTACAGCCCTTCCATTATTCAGGAGCCCAAGCAGGACAAAGGGGAGGTAGAACAGGGGGAGGGGGAGGACTGGGGCTCCAGTCACCACGATGCTGATGTGGGGCTCTATTTGCACACCACCAGGGACCCCTCTGAGCCATGTCCTGCAGAAATGGGTGGCTGCCACACCAAACCACAGCCTCTCCTGTCTGTGCACAGGCTCGCTGAAACCCACCCCTGGAGAACACCAGAGTGGAGTTTTTTGGCAAGTAGGCTCTGAGAGAGGCTGGGCCTGGGGGCCAGGGGTGGAAACCCCCTGCTCAGGGCTGAGATCTGGCCAAGCATCACTCACATCACCGAGCAAACCTCAGCATCAGGTTCTGCTGCTGCAGGGAAGGCAGGAACAGCCACAGCCTGCAGCTCTACACGTAGGCAAGCAGAGCCCAACCTGCACAGCACCCCTGACATCTCCCCAGCCTCCCCACGTGGATCAGGACAGGTCCCTGACACCTACCAGCCCTGATGAACAGCACCACAATCACCGGAAGGTTCGTACAGGAAAAGAGGGAAAATCCTCCTTCCACATTTTACACATTTCAGCCTAGAAAAAGGTTGGTGTGGCAGAGACACCTCTGTCTCTATTTAAGTATCTGTATTTGGACCCAGCAAGTCTGTTGGTAGCAGGAAACATCCTGTCCACCTCCTTCCTGCTATTCTGGCTGGCGCCACCCGCTCCGGCACCACCTGGGGCCAGCCCAGGCATTTACTGAGGTGGGTGCTGCTGGGTGGCTCTGCCCCAGAACAGAGCACGTCCTGGGCACGCCACACTCCTGGTTAGAACACAGCCCTGCTTCCACAGATGGCAGCAACTCCCAGCCCCGGGATCTGTTCTGTGTTTCTGCACAGAAGCAAGAACAAAGCCCAGGCTGCCGTTCCCATCTCCACTCAGCCAGAGAAGCTGTCCAGGGCGAGGGCAAGAGCTTTACACAGCCTGATCTGGGAACCAAACCCCTCTGCCCCCAACCCCCAGACCCCTGCACACGCAGCAACCACCAGGCAAAACTGAGTTTCCAGGGAATGCAGCAGAAAACACCTGGAAGCACAGTCAGAACTCTTGGCTCCCTCCAGGACAACAGGGAACTGTGCAGCCTCACCACATTTCACTCTCTGACCTCCACCCCCTGAGCACTTGTCCCAGAGCTCAGGGCTATTTAACCCCATGGCAAAACAGGATTGTTGTCCCCCACTGCCCCAGAGCAGCTTCCTCCTGGCACAGGGATGGAGCCCCCACACAGCTCTGGCACTGCCCCTCCTGCCCCACAGCTCTGCTGCCAGGGCAGCTGCAGAATCACAGGGACAGCACCTTTCTCTTACCCTCTGCTCCAACCAATCTGGTTCCAAAACTTACCTGCTGGGCATCACCAGGTGTTCAGCAGCAGTGAGAAGGGGACTGTGAGGCAAGTGCTGTCCCAAAAGTGTGTGTTTGAAGTCAACAGCAAGAGCCTCTAACACAGATCCAAGTCTGGGGCAGAAGTCCTTGGTGGTGATTTACAGAGCTGCAGGAACTCCTCACAGGCTGCTATACCAGGGTCATGGGGGACCACGGAATTCCAGAGTATTCTGAGTTGGAAGGGACCCACAGGATTGAGTCCAAACTGAGCTGGCACAACTCCCTCTCCTTCCAGGTGCTTCACTAAACATCACATATGGAAAAGTGCTGTTACTCCTGCTTGGGACAAGGTCTGATGTGCACCAGGACTGAGGAGCTGATCATGGATAGGCAGCAGAATTCAGTGCCCTGCTCCTCACCCCACTTCAGTCACTCCTCCTCATTTGCACCTGCACTGCAGCCCCTCCTCTGCCTGTACCACTCCTCCACCAAGCCCCATATCCAGCCACATCCAATCTCCAGCCACATCCATCCTGGATCCATCCTGTCCTCCTGACAGGTCCCTCTCTTGTCTCAGTCAGCCCAGAGCCACAGAAAGTTTCAGGGTCACTTCTTCCTCACAGAAATGAATCAGTTTAGTCAAAAGCCAGATCAGCGATTGCCTGTGGGCTTTCAACAGCCAGGATTTCCACACTGCTCTTAGAAACCACACTGGATTGAGTCCTTCATCACTGCTTTGGTTATTTTAGCTTATCCCCTCCAACTCCTCTCCCTCCCTGTTTATCTTCTCTGAAAAGCACCTTCTGGTTTTAAAAGTTTAGATCTTCTTTTCAAAGACAAAACAGCAGCGTGAGAACTTGGAGTACCTTTACATTCAAGAGAGACTTTTCCTTACGACTCCTCTTTGAAATAATTCCTTTGTTTGATCATTTATGCCTTTTTCTTTCCTGAAACTTGGATCTGTTGGGCTGGGAAGTAATGTTATGGTTGATCACTTCTGCTTTGCTCACTGCTTCTCAGGCACTCAAATATCACACTGAGGGTGAACACCATCCTGCTGCAGTAAAACAAAGGTGGATTTTGTTTGTAAATTGTTTCTGGAAAGCAAACTGGAAAGTTCTTGGAAAGCAAAACCTCCTGCTTCTTCCTGAACAACAGAACACAGGACCACTTTGATTAGCACCAAAAGGATTTTAAATGAACAGTTCCAGGGAGCTCCTTTCAAATCATAAAATGTCAATTTTACATAAAAGTGTGTTTACAAATAGTTTCTGCTTTACACTCAGCTCTGCCCATTACTGACCAGAAGTTATATACATAAAAACTAGCTCAGCAGCTTCAACCATTCGCAAGGGAGGACTGCAGAATTTATTTAAGAAATAAAAATAGGATTTTCCTGGTTCCTAGAAATTCTCTTCAGCCTGCCAGATTCAGTCACCTGCCGGTTCCTGCAGCCTCAGGAGAGCACTAAGCTTTTGGGGAGAAGGGGTACTGTGGGTGCCACCAATCCAGGAGCCTCACGCTGTGCACGGGGTCCAGCACCACCTGCACCCCCTGCTCCAGGCGGGGCTTCTTCCCGTTGCGGACGGGGGTGTCCTGGAACACGAGGCGCACGCGGTGGTGCCGCATGTCGGTGCTCACGTTGATGGTGAACTGCAAGAGAGGAGAGACCAGGACGTGCTTCAGGAAAATCAACAAAAAGAGTTCTGAACACAGCACTTCTGGATTTTTGGGAATTCTCCTGGACTGTCCAAGTCTGAAGTATTTCAGACACCTCAGGCTCTCAGAGCCCTGCCAGGCAGGGCAGTGTTTCTTTGTCTTCACACCAGTGACTCAGCTGTGGTAACTCCCCTCCAGGGAGGCATCAGCACCTTCACCCCCAGCCTGAGGGGTCATCTCTGCTAATGGGACACCTTGGACTGGCATAAGGGGCAGCTGCAACCACCCAGACCATCAGAGGTTCCAAAAACATCCCATGGCTCACAGAGGTAAATCACCCCTGTGGAACTCCCCTCCCTGGGGGAGGTACTGGGCATTCCCCCCTGAACCTGAGCACACATAATCCACGGCTCTGGGCTCTTCTGGGACCACTTGTGGGTCCAGAGGAGGACCGGAACTTCAACACAGCTGTGACCATCATCCTGACCAACAGCTTTCCTTTCCTTTGACTTTGCCCCCGGGGGGCCACGTGGAGCTCAGCACAGGGGCCCACCAACACTGCTCTGTTCCTGTCCCAGGGTGCTGGGTTATACATCTGTCCTTGGGGGTTAAAACCAGTTTTGTCCGTGTCATTGTATTTATTGCAATCATTTTAGGAAATTGTAACTGTGACTTGTGATCTCTCTTGAGTTGGGTTTGTTTCTCTGCTGCTTTCCCTTTAAACCAGCACAGAGTTACACTCTGAGTTTACAGCACTGCCTGGCAACCCCAAATAAAAATGCTCTGAGTTGTAAGGGTTGTAAAAGGGTTGTAAAACACTGGGACAGGCTGCCCAGGGCAGTGGTGGAGTCGCCATCCCTGGAAGGGAGGTGGATGTGGCACCTGGGGACGTGGTTTAGGGGCGAATGTGGCAGTGCTGGGGAATGGTTGGACTCGAAGGTCTGGAAGGTCTTTTCCAACACGAACAATTTTATGAGTGTCATTTTAAGTGAACTCAGAAGCAAATGGCTGTCAGGGGAAGTCTGGAACTCACTGCCCTACTCCTAAGTGAAGCCAGACCGAACCTCTCCTGGGCACAGGCCACTACTGACTCACAAGCACAGCCCCTTGTGCTGCCCCTTGTTCATCACAGAGCTGCCCAAACACTCTTATTTGCTGCTCTCTGGAGCCCAGCTTTGGGGGGTTTGTTCCAAAGCTGCCCTTCCTCCCACCAAGGATCAAACACACATTCAAAGAGTTTGGTCAGATGGGATTTTCCTCTCGGAATTTATTGCCAATAAGGAGATATTTTCTTGAGGAAGGCAGACCTGCACTTCTACTTCCTCCCTCTTGTACCTGCTGCAGTTCTGGTAACTCATCAGCCCCCAAACTGCACAGCCACAGCTCCCTGCAGATTCTCTGTATCCTCTGTATTTACTCTGTATTTACTGCACCAAATAGGGAAGAGCTGATGGAAATGGAGAAGTTAAACTCAGACCCTCAGCACTTCCTGTTCATAAGATTCCTAAAACTGGTTTGCTGATGGAGCAGTGGGATTTACACAGCCCCAAAGAGGCACTGGGTGGGATTCCTAGGGTTGTCCTGTGCAAGGCCAGGAGCTGGGACTCGATGCTCCTCGTGGGTCCCTTCCAGCTCAAGAGGTTCTGTGATTTTAGGTGCCCTCCTTACAGAAACCTCACCTGCAGAGCTTGCCTGGCAGCTTTTCCCCCACTCACCAAGGTAAACGTCATGCCCATGACAATTGGCACGAAGATGAAGTTGAAGGTGGTGATCTGCAGCAGGCAGCAATCCTGATCCGGGTTTGTGTGCACTTCCTCATACTGGATGGGGGGCTGGAGACCTTTGCAACACTTGCTCTTCAATCTGGGGGACTTGGAAAGAAAGAGGCACTGATTTAGCTAAGTAGGTTCTCACCATCTCCCCATGTGTTTTGGGCAACGTGTTCCAAAAACAACAAGAAGCCTTCGCTCAGGACAGGCAGGACTATTTCTTTAGAGGGGAAAGCTGCAGAATTCCCAAGGCTGCCTGAAACTACTGGCTTCTCCCAAGACTCACTGATGGAGGTTTTCCCTTGCTTTATTCCTCTGAGAAATCTTTGAGATGGTAAAACAGGAAGTTTCAGGTTTTTGGTCAACATTTTGATCAATACAGTCAAACAGTTGGGTTTGAGCAGCAATTAGACCCAAAGATGAGATTATTTGGGGTAACAAATGATCCACATCAGAAGGAGGTATCCCACAAAGAATGTGGGATTCTAAATGTCTTGGCAGCACAGACAGAAAACTGAGTGTAGTTTCAGAATGTGTTTTAGTTTACCATGGGAATCAGAGTTTCCATTTATTGTCTGAAGGTATAAAAAGTTTCCACCTTCCCTTTTACCATCTAGAAAAATCATTTCTGCTTCAAACAAAAGTCACTGCCAATCTAGTTCTTCTTTCATACCTGCTTTTTGAACTTGAAGTTGAATTCCCACATTGCTTCTTGTCTGTTCCCTACAATCTTTTTGCACCAGAAAAGCAGACACTGAGGTGGAAAAAAAGAAACACACAAAATTATGAAACCCTTAGAGGCACCACTTTAAATAAGTTTTAGCAGAGCATAAAGGCTTCCAATTACAAACACAATTATATAAGAACAATTAGGAGCCGTTTATTCAAATTAATTATGTTCAAAGAACCATCTCAGCAGTTTAGATCTCCCAGTTTCAAGTTGGCCAACTCCTCATGCAGGGAGGTTGGTAGCCCACTGATGTGCCAAACAGAACAATCCAGTTGTGCCGTTTATCCCTTTCCTAAGGCAGGGGATGAGTGGTGCAGATTCACCCATTCCCTCCACCCACCAGAACTCCCATTAAACTGGGCTCCAAACAAGATTAAAGCCAGGAACAACTGAAAACAAAGTAAGGATCAAGAAGGAAAGGATCCAAAAGGAAATGCAAAGCTCAGGACACGAGCTGTGAAGTGATGGATGAGAAAATTCTGAAGCCACTGTAGTGTCAAACTTTGACATCACCAGGCACTGCCTGTCATTGCTCAGACACAAAACCACTGCCAGGACAGCACAGCCTGGCCAACCTCCTGTCCTGTTTTAAAAGCAAAGGAGAAAACAGCCTCCAACAGCCTCAGAGGTCACCAGCACTGCCCTCCCCCACACACACACCAGAGTCCTCCACTTCCCCTGGTTATCACTGGGTGGGACACAGGCTCCACCCCAGCACTCAGCACTCACAGCCTCAGCAGAACTGCTGCATGGAACTGGGAGGGAGGGACATTCCCTGCCTAGCAGTCAGTAGAAGCAACCAGCATTCAACAGCCAAGGGAAGAACCTGGCAAGTGAGTCCAGCCATCCCTCAAAGTGTTTCCACAAGACAGATGCCAGCCCAGCACAGCTGGTCTGATCTTTCACCAGTGTCAGCAGGAAAAGAAGGAACAGTGTGGGTGAAGAGAACTCCCTGTGATCCACACACAGTCTCTCCTGAAGAGAGAAGGCCTGACTAGGCTGTGGGGCACAGCACACATTTGATTTCACTCCAGGATAGAGTGATCCCAGCGAAACAAAGCCAGAGCCAGCCCACAACACAGGGGCTCAAAAATTAAAACTACATCTGATATAAGACCCTCTACTTCAACTCTGAGTCATTTCCACAAACAAGAGTCCTTAAAGGACTCGTATCTCCACAACCTTCAGGAGGTGAACAACAAAGCCACGTGGAGTCAAGCTCAGAAGCATGCAGGGAGGAAGCAGCCCTCGGTTTTTTTCCCAATAAAAACGTTCTCCAGATCTTTCTGAACTCTGGTGAGCAGAGGATGCTGCTGAGTTTAACTCCACCACCAGTGGCATTTTGTGGTTCACCTGCAGAGACAGCCTGGTCTAGAGCAGCTTGATTGGTCATGGCAAGTAGTGAAGCACAAAACATCAGTACCTCCTAAGGGGCAGAGGATGTTGTCCTTGGGTCAGCCGTCCTGCCCTTCAGACGCGCCGTGCTCCGCCAAAAATTAGGGGGTGTCTTTAAAGGGCAAACACCTCTGCTGACACCATAACGGCTCCAGTGTCCCACACAAGCTAGGCTAGGGAAAGAAAAAAGGAAATTAAAGAGGAAAAGCTGGATTGGATTGGATAACACCCTGCTCTGGGCTCTCCTCTTGCCACATGCACTTTTGGGAGGTGTCGCCGTTAGTTTAACGACCCATCAAAGGCACAGCCAAAGCCCAGGAAAGCCAGAACGTGGGGAGGCAGTGCCAGAGCCTCCTCCAAATCCTCTGTGCTGAGGAATTTCTGTGCACAGTCACACAGGTGGAGCTCAGAGTCCTGCAATGCAGTGGTACAGCAAGACCAGACTCAGGACGGCTCTTTCAGCTCCAAGGGGTGAGGTCAAGCCTCTGCTGCTCTGACAAAGCCTCGGCTCCACTTAATTTCCTTTTTTAAAAGCTGAAAAGACTGCACTTAACAGAGCTTCCTCAAACCATTAGTGCAGGAGAAGCTCTAGCAGTGGGCACCAAAGCCGTTATGATGTCAAGGTGAATCCTTCCAAAATGCCCTGCCAGCATCACCTCGGGGTTCCCAGCTCTGACAGCCACTGCAGACCCAAGCAGTGGGAGGAAGGCGTTCTCAGGGCTACGGTTAAGTTGGAATTTCCTTGAAATGTTTTGCTTTTTTAATCTTTAAGAAATGATGATCCCCAAAGTGGGGACTGAGGATGAGAATGAAGAGCTCTGGATGCAGAGCTAAGACTGCACACAGATCCGTGTGTGTGCTTTTCCCTGTGCTGCAGCACCACCTACTTGTGTGCTGCTGGATGCTCCCTAAGCCTGGGACAGCCTTTCCAGTCCCCACAGGGAGAGGAAGGAAGGAAGAGAGGGAGGATGTCACGCAAGGGTAGATGAGGTTGCTCTATTTTGAATGGAAAAGAAAGTACAACCCCTGAACCAAACCCAACTTCATTTTGGCACCAAAAACCTCATTCAACAGGTTTTTGACCTTGGATTTGGAGGGTGGAGAATTCACATTGTTGTTTAAGCTGCTCACAGAGTATCAGCCAGTTGCAAGTTAAAACCAAACCAGAGACACAGAGGCATTTCAGAGTTAATGGTCAACAGCAATTAAACAGAAATGGTGCAAGTGCTCCAAGCTGGGACAGCACAGGGAATTGCCTGCCCACACCAGAGGCAAACCCTTTCCAGCCCAGCAACACAAGTGCAGCCCAAGGCCCAAAGCAGACACTGGCTCTGCACATTTGCCATGCTCACCACCCTCCCCCACCCAGACACCCGACCATGAATGACCTACAGGAAAGCAGCATGATATGACTCCTGGCTATCAGTGTCACTCCTGAGCACTCCAGATGCCTGTTACAGAGAAAAGATGCACTCTGGCAGACAAGTGTCAGAATAAAGCACAAAGTATAAAAGCTGGTCCTATGGAACCTCCTGCCAGAGGAGGGGAGAGCTGCAAACACCCCTGGCACTTCTGACACCAAGTGAAGCAAGTGCCCTTTTGCTGCCTACAAAGGTGTGTGGGTAGGACTCAGGCAGAAGTTACTCCAAAGAGTAACTCTACAGCAAGTAGCTGTAGTAACCAGCATCCCTTCACAAACCCCTCCTCCGTGTCAGGGATCATTCCACACCCAAGTCCGAGCTCATCCTGCACCCAAGCTTTGCTGGTGACCATCTAAACACCACCTAGAAAAACCAGAAACAGCAACACCTCAGACTTCCTTAGCGATCTCACTTACTCTGGAATTTTTTAAAGTGCTGGGAGTACTGTCTGGAATAGCTGGATTCCTGGAGACTCGGGAGGCGAAGGGCTCGTACATGTGGTAGAGCGAGCGGATGACGCAGGCCCGCAGGCAGTGCAGCTTCTCCATGGACTCGGGGCGCAGGCGCAGCGGCAGGTACGCGTCCAGACTGTAGTGCCTGAGGGGACAGGACACACCCAGCATCAGCTGGAGGGTCACACAACACCAGAGATGTGCAGAGACAGCCACACCCGGAGAAAACTGAACATCTGACCGAGCACAGCACCTCTGGTCGATGCCCTGAGGGATCTGAGGGTGTTGTGGTGCTCTACGTGGTATCAGGAGCAGCCTCAGAGGCTTGACCTGCACCACAAAGGTTTCCAGCACATGTATCTCAGCTTGAACACTGGGGCAGTTTTGGGCAATATAAGGAAGATATTCAGTTCTTTAGGAGTGTCCAAAGGAGGGCAATGAAGATGAAGAAGGGTCTTGATTTGAAGCCATGTGAGGACACTGAGGGCACCTGGTGTGTTGAGCTGGAGGAGACTGAGGGGAGACCTCCCTGCAGTTCCAACTGCCTGGGCAGGGGCAGAGGAGGGGCAGGACTGAGCTCTGCTCTGGGGGGACCAGGGACAGCCCCCAGGGAATGGCTGGAGCTGTGTCAGGGCAGGCTCAGGTTGGATCTCACCAAAAGGTTCTTCCCCCAGAGGGTGGTTGGCACTGAACAGGCTCCCCAGGGCAGTGGGCACAGCCCCAAGGCTGCCAGAGCTCCAGGAGGGTTTGGATGATCCCCTGGGGCACGGGGTGTGACTTCTGGGGATGGTCCTGTGCAGGGCTGAGGGCTGGACTGCATGATCCTTGTGGCTTCTTTCCAACTCAGCATATCCCGTGATATCGTGCCACAATGCCCCAGTAATCCTAGCAGGCAGTTTTCCCAGAGAGACCAGACAGGGATTTAGCTGCAGGCAGCACAGAGGGCTGAGACTGCTGCAGGTTCTCAGGGACTCAGCTGAGCTGAGCTCTGCCTGAACCCTGCGCTCCAGGGCCATCCTTTGATGAGATCCCAAAGGAGCCTTTGCTGGGGAATTAAAAGCCAAGGGTGAGGATGACCATGGCTGCTCTCTCTTCTGTGCCCCTGCTGCCTCCTGGGCAATGAGAGCAATGGAAAGAAAACCTTTTGTTCTGAAGGAAATGTGCACCAGGACAGGAGGATTTATTTCAAGTTCTGACCACCTCTTCGCCCTTCTTCTCTTGCTTTAACTAACTTCTGCTCCTGTACAGCTCTGAAATGCCTTGGCTCCTCTCTGCCTACCCTGATTACAGGAAGGTGGCCCATGATTGAGCTCGAACCAGGCCAGGTTGCTCCCATGTGGCCTCAAACACTTCCAGGGATGGGGCAGCCACAGCTTCTCTGGGCAACCTGTGCCAGGGCCTCACCATCCTCACAAGGAAGAGTTTCTTCCTAGTATCCCATCTAACCCTGCCCTCTGGCAGTGGGAAGCCATTCCCCCTTGTCCTGTCACTACTTGCCTATATAAAAACTACATATTGATTATATAAAGTCCCTCTCCCTCCTTTGTCTAAGCCCCATTAAGGGACTGAAAGGCCTCAGGGAGCTCTTCCTGGATACTTCTCCTCTCCAGGTCAAACAACCCCAGCTCTCTCATCTTGTCTTCATAGGAGAGGGATATTCCACAACCCCTTGCCCACATCACAATGTCTACACAAACACAGGGCCCTCTCCTGTAGGGAATTATTCCCTTATTTCCAGCTCTGCTCACTGCTGAAGGCTCCTACAAACAGTTTCAAATTTCTGTAGGGTCTCACCTTCTGTAGAGCCTGGTCCAAAAGGCAGCAGTGCAAGTCACAGTCCAGGCTTTCTTGCAAATCAGAGAAAACCTGACAATGTCTTCAGGGCGAATGTAGGAAGCCAAGAGCAGCCAGATGTCGATGGGATATTCCTCTCCGCCTCCCCCATCAGCGCTTTCTAAATGCAAAAAAAGGTGTGTTAGTGGAGTAAATAACATCTGTACCAAGCCACTTATACGTCTGCTTTACTCCTGGTAGCAGCCCAACAAGCCCAAGTAAGAACAACTTCAGGGTCACTGGAAACCCCAAAGCCTTTGTGGCCCCTGTTTCGATGCCTGACCCTTTCACAGCTGAAACACCACCCTGAAGTGGAGAAATAAAAACTGGGGAGCAAATAAAGAGGCAACTTTATGTAAAGGGGGGACAAGCTCCTGCATATTTAATCAAAGCTGCTCATTTAACAGGTCATCAAAACTGCAAGTCCTTGAGCATTAAGACACTGCCCAGCTTGTCAATCCTCTGTTCCAGTGGTCCCAATGCTTTTGTAGGAGCTCTGTCAGGGGAGGAAAGCAATTCTCCCCTGCAACTGGCAATCAGCTGCTTTTCTTAAACCTCTAATTTCATTAAAACTTCTTGGATGGGAAACTTTATTGCAACTCAGACGAACAGAACGGCCTCTTCTTCCCCCCAGAGGTGGCAGAACTGCTCACGCAGAACTGAGGGTTCAGACACTCCTGTCATTCCTGTGGTGTTTTCAGGTTCACACCACACATTTTTCCACAGCCACTGCTCCAACTTTAGGAGAAAAAAATACCTTTAAAGAACATAAATAGCTAAACAATACCGAGCATTAGGAATGGTAAGAGAAGAGAAAGAAAACACAACTTGTACACAGTGCTAACAGGAAAAGCTGCATAAAAAGTGGCATACAGGTGGTCTTTGCCAGATCTAATCCTGAGACAGGTTAGGAACAAAGGGCAGTTCTTTATCCTCATGTGATAATTGCCAAAGAAAGTTCTGGATGTGATCACTCCCCCACAGCACTTCAGATTTGTGGCAGGCACACCCACAGCATCCACTCTGCTAACTCGTCTCTGGCTCAAGGAGCCATCAAACTCCACGCTGCTGACCTCAGAGCACAGCCAAAACCATCACTGGCCTAGCACCATTTTTATCTCCCTAACATGTAAAAATAAGACAAGGCTGTAGTAGAACAGAAATGTCTTCCCAGGCTCATAACTCCAGCCCCTCATGCATTACTTTGCCAGGATTCTGAAGGATGTCTTAAAAAAAGAGGTGAAATTCCTTAAACTCCCTTCCCGGAGAGTGCTGTGCAGTCTGTGGTGGATGTTGATGTGCTCCATAAATTAGTATTAAACTCAAGAAAACCAGTTAAAACATGTTTCTCAACCTGAAAGCAACCTATTACTAGAAACTTCTGCAGGGTTCCACAGTGCAGCAGAGCTGTTTGTTGCTTACATTGCGTTGCAAATGGCTTTTCTGTGGAGTTGCACAAAGTATAAATGCTGGGGGATTCATCTCTCTGGAATTAACCTACTGTGATGCCAACAGGATCAAATGCACCTCCTTGCTGGAAAAACAGCCCTCTGAACTCAATTGCAACAAACCACAGCCTTGAAAACAGAGCTCGTATTTTGCCAACAGCTGCATCGTGGACAGCAGCAATTCATCCCCAAAGCAACCCTGCTTTCACCAACACCAGCTCAGTGAAGCAACATGTCCAGTGGCAAAGTTTCCCAACTCCGGAAGAACAAGTGTTTCTTTTCCAAGGCTGAGAGATATTTACTAAAAGCAAGGAGCTCTCAGGCGTTGATTTCATGCCTCGGGCTCTGCCTTTGTGCAAATACAACACCCCTGACCGAGTGCCAGGAGATTTACAAGTGATTGAACCCCCGGCATTTCTTTGTGTACGTCCAGGTCACAGAATGCCCCGTGAGCAGCCTGTAAATCCCAAACATTAACACCAGCAGGAGGTGCAGCAGGAGCCCACAGAGCCCTAGGACAATTGTGACCGCACCTTTGTGCCTTTTGCTCTTCTTTTTCCTGGAGGCAGCACGCCCATTGATGCTCTCCTTTGTGTCCATCTCATCGCTGCTGTCACAGGACTCTCCCGACACAGAGAGAACTTCCTCAGCAGGAACACAGGAAGCTTCCAAACCACACAGGGATTTCACTGGAATGACAAACCACACAGTAAGTACAACAGCAGAGAGGAAAAGGTGATCCAAGTTCAGGAGATACTTCAGTGGAACCACTACCTTAAAGCTTTCTGCCGACTGACACAAGCAAGTAAATCCTGGGCTCAAGGATTACCTTGTCAGGGAAAGATTAGCAGGGGTGAGTGAATTGGAAACATAATTATTCGGCTTCTTGTTTTAAAGAATGAACAATAAGGGTGATTACCAGCACATTATGCAGATCCCATTGGTTTAGCTGAAGCTATTTACAATTCTGAATAAAACGACAGGCTCTTTCTGCAGGGGTAAGTGGTTCCCCTGCACAGCAGAGCTGTGGCCACCATTCAGCCTGGAGCCAGCACCTACTCTGGAATTGTTTTATGAGCACAGAGAAGTCACACTCCCTTCTCAGCAGGACAAACAGATGCTGTGGCTGATGACACACAATCCATCAGTGAAATAACTCAGTGCCAAGCACACAGGAGCTCCACTTACCCTGGAATTTAGTGAAGGGAAAGACTCTGGCCTAACTAGGAAAATAGCAGGTTGAGTCAGCTGCAGTTTATTTTGGGTTTGGGGGTTTTTTTTCTCTCTCTGGGGGCATGATTAGACATATCCCTGTTGGGAAATATTCTTTCTAAAACTTGATCTGTAAACTCAGGGCTCAGTAGGGCAGAAAAATCCACATGTGAGTCAGTAATGACAGTCTTGGGAAAGGAAAGGTGTGGTCCTTTCGTGGTGCTGTCACAGCAGCACCAACTCTGCAGACAGTCTATAAAATTCATTCAAGAGCTGAATTTCAACCCAACGTGTTGGGCGAAGAACAGCACTGCTGCCAAGAGAAACCTGCTCAAGCTTTCCTGCCCTAGAACAAACTACAGCTCAGGAAGGTTTTATACATCCCAGTTACAGTCACTGGAGCCACCAGAGCCCCAGGAGAGCAAGATGTGCTACTTCAATCACAGGGGCAGAGTAGCAGAAAAAAACACAACAAAAACAAATATAAGAAACTGATCACAAACAAATTCAGGTGAGAGAGAGTCTCATTTCTAACCAGCAAACAAGGTTTCAAAATGGCAAGACAGCAGATGGAAAGTCAGTCTTAAGACACAGCTTGACTGTGCCCACTGACTAGAGGCACTTTCAGCGCTTTGCTAAACCAGTTCAACCTTGCTTTGCAGTTTGCTCTGGAAGCTGGAGGCATCCATGGAAGCTGGAGGCATCCATGGAAGCTGGAGGCACCCATGGAGGCTGGAGGCACCCATAGAAGCTGGAGGCACCCATGGAAGCTGGAGGCACCCATGGCAATGGTTTCCCCCACTGCCAAATAGTACTGCCCTCTCCACATGACCTTTTATAGGTAAAAAGAGAGAGAAATAGATAGCAACACAAGTGAGTGATGACATCAAACACAGCCAAGCAAGAGAGGACAAAAGCGAGAGGGGTTCAGAGGAAAAACCCACCACACTCTGCAAAGGAAATATCAACCTCTGAGTCAACAAGACACACATCCATTCAACAGTGAATCAGGCTGCACTACAACCCTGCAGAGGCTCCCTCTCCATCCCACTGCTGTGACCCTCCCCATCCTGGGGGTGAGGATGGGGAAGAAAAACGCTCAGGAAAACTCGGCCCAGCCCTCCCGGTGAAGCTCCCAGTGGGAAGCTCCTGCTCCTGGCAGTCACACCCAGCTCCACGTTCACTCCAGCCAAAATCCAGGAGGACAGGGAGGTCAAAGGCTGCAGCTCCCGAGGGCAGAGGCTCCTGGGCTGGCACGTGGCACAGATAAGGCCGTGCCAGATAAGCTGCAGCAGCTCAGGGCTGCACCGATAAGGCTGGAGCACAGCCCTGGGGAAGAGACACCCTGAGGATCCCGGAATCCAGAGGGGCCACAGGGGAAAGCCCCGGGGACTACACCATAAAGACCTGCGAAAGGGGTGGGCAGGGAACTGCTGGGAGCTGCAGCCATCAGGATGTTGTGGAGGTGAGCCAGGAACAGAGCAGCATTTTAGGAAAGGGTTTGTCCTTTCAGGTGATGCTGAATGCAGGGAGGGAGGAAACAAAGGCAGTTTGCCAGTGTGGTGCTGAAGTGCAGTGCTTTACCTCAGAGAACACAGAAGGGTGAGCAGGAGAGGGAATGGAAGAGGGAAGCCCCAAGCCCATACGAAGGGAGGCAACAAAAGGTGCCCTGATCTTAAAAGCTTGAGAAGTAGCAGCTAAAAAGGGTATTCACCAGGATCACTGCCCCTGGCAGGTACTCATGCAAAGAGCAGAGTTTCTTTTTAAAAGAATTTCTTTTAAAAACTTAAAATATTTCAGCAACAAAGCAAGAGTTTCCCTGTATGAAGAGTTCAGTCATTGCTGTCAACAAAACAACATCCACCCCCAACGTGTGTGATGAGCTCCATTTAAGAGTCAAACTTTAACATTTCTCAAGCACATGCAGGGTGCTGGTATAGAAAACTCCCAGCAGAGGAGGAAGTAGATAACAAAATGCTGCAATTTCTTTCCAGGAAACTCCTTGTTTACAGAGTTCCCCAAGAAACAGCAACACCCTCCCTAAGACCTCCTAGCAGCACAAGTTTGCCAGAACTATCACAACCTTATTGCCACTGCAAAAACTTTTACCTGCTAATAAAACTGCCTACAGCTTTATGTGAGCTAATAAAGAAATAAAATACTTTTATCATGTCATTTTCTGCTTCAAGCAGGAGATGACACCCAAGCCCTTCTGTTCCAGGCACTACCAAAGACTGGGCAATTCCTACTGGACTTGCAGCAGGCTTCCTGCAAAACCTGCTGTCTGAGCCCTCAGCACCTGATTCTGTAGAGCAGCACAGGCTCGTTTTCAGCACCAAATGACACCCATTTTCTCAGGTTAAGGAAGGGGGGTTCCCACACCGTGCACAGGTAGCCTGGGGAGGGCAGGGCCCCCAGTGCAGACTCACCCTCCTGCTGCACCGCGTTGGCCACAGCTTTCTTCACCCGTCCAGACTTCACCACAGCCGGGTCTGAGTTGGCATAATCTGCCACCGTCACTGCAGAGGGTGGGACACAGGGGTCAGGGGGATTAGGGATTACAGGGGAGAGCACAGAAGGGCTAAGAGCCACCACGCCTGGAGGGGACAGTCCCCAGAGCAGCAGAGAGATGCACAGATAGGAAAACGAGTCCCAACAGAGAGTTGCAGGCCAGGGGTCCCCAGCAAGTCTCTACCCCAGGCTCAGGGGACCCACCCCATGGCCATACCGGTTCAGTCCCCCCCTCTGCCACCACCTCAAGCTACACCAAATCCCAGAACCCCGCTAAAACCCAGCCTGACCAGAGCCTGGCTCATCTTCTAGTCCCAGACTCCTCCTTCCCAGGCAGAGTCCTCATTCCCACATACCAGGCCAGATTCCCACTGGACACACTCCCTCCACAGGTCCAATCCCTCCTTCCCACTGGACACACTCCCTCCACAAACCCAGTCCTTCCTTCCCATTGGACACAATCCTTCCACAAACCCAGTCCCTCCTTTCCCACCAGACACACTGCCTCCACAAACCCAGTCCCTCCTTTCCTCTGGCCACACTCCCTTTACGACCCCGAGGGGCCCGGGCTCATCTCTCGGATGACACTGGCCCGACCTCCTGCCCCTTCAAGCCTCTCAGCCAGGCCAAGCCCAGGCCCCTCAACCCTCTCCCCCCTGGGGCCTTAACGCAGGCCCAGGCCCGGGCCCGGGCCCAGGCCCAGGCGCTCCTCTCCGGACGGCACGGGCCGCCTTCCCCCGGCAGGGCTGGGCCGGGCTCCCCTCAGTCCCCTCGGTCCCCTCAGAGCCCTCTCCCCTCACACCGCACTCCAGGCCCGGCCCCGCTCCCCGCCCGGCCCGGCGCCGTCCCCCCTCACCCCTCTCGGAGCACACGTCGTCGGCGCGGAACTTGAGGCGCTTGCGGGCGGCCCTGCGGGGCATGGCGGCGGCGGCGGGGCGGCCGCGCGGGGCCATGTCCGGCCGGGCCCCGCGGGGACAGCGGGGACAGCGGGACCGCGCCCGCCCCGCGCCCGCCCCGCGTCACCGCCGCGACTCCGCGCGCGGGTGACGTCACGGCGGGGAGGGGGACAGCGACACGGCCACCCCCCCCCGAGCGCGGGAAAGGGGCGACCCCCGGGAAGGGGGAGCTGCCGACGAACTGCTCCCTCACAGAGATGGAGGTCCCTGCGGGGCCCCCTCCTTCCCAGTCCTCCCAATAATGGAGACCTCTGAGGGGATCCCACCTCCCAGTTCTCCAGCAGCGGGGACCCCTGAGGGAACCCCCCCATAATGAGGATCCCTGAGAGGTTGTCCCCCTCCCAGTAACAGGGGTCCCCCCCAGTAAGGAAGAGCCGTGAAGTAACTGCGCCCTCCCAGTACTGAAGGTCCCTGAGGGGATTCTCCCCCTCCCAGTCTTCCCAGTAAGGAAGGTCCCTGAGGGGATCACCCCCCAGTGCTGAGGATCTGTGAAGTAACTGCCCCCTTCCCAGTAAGGAGGGTCCCTGAGGGGATCCCTCTCTCCCAGTCCTCCCAGTAAGGAGGATCTGTGAAGTAACTGCCCCCTTCCCAGTAAGGAGGGTCCCTGAGGGGATCCCTCTCTCCCAGTCTTCCCAGTAACAAGGACCGCTGAGGGGATCACCCCCAGTAATGAGGATCCCTAAGAGGCTCCCCCCCTCCCTGTAACAGGGACCCCCTGAGGGGATCTCTCCCAGTAAGGAGGAGCTGTGAAGTAACTGCTCCATCCCAGTACTGAAGGTCCCTGAGGGGATTCTCCCACTCCCAGTCCTCCCAGTAAGGAGGATCTGTGAAGTAACGGCCCCCTTCCCAGTAAGGTGGGCCCTGAGGGGATCCTATCTCCCAGTCCTCCCAGTACTGAAGGTCCCTGAGGGGATTCTCCCCTTCCCAGTAGCAAGGGCTTATGAGGAGATGCCACCCCACAGTGCTCCCAGTAATGAGAATCTCTGAGGTGCTCACACCACCCTCCCAGTAACAGGGGCTCTGAGGCAATTGCCCTTCCCAGTAATGACTCTCCTGCATCCACAGCCATCCCTGAGAGTTCCCCAATGCCAGTGCCCGTGTGATCCCCCTCCCCAGCTCTGGCTGTGCCCTCTGCCACCACCCCGGGGTGCCCTGGCTACACCCCACCCCCCCATAGAAGGATTTGGGTGCCAAACCTTCCCCAAAAGCCAGGGCCAAAATCCAGTGGCCAGCAGGGGACTGCCCCCGTGCCCCCCACATTGCCTCACCTGTGCCCTGCTCATCCAGGGATTTGGGCACCACCCAGAGCAGGTTGAGAGTCCTGCCCAGTCCTGGGGGTGTCCAAACTGGGAGGGTGGTGGGGTCCTGCTCTCTTCCTTTGGGATTTACACAAGGGCACAAGAGCACAGCCCTGTCTTGCTTGTCTCTGTGGGGACTGGGGCCAGGAACAAGGCAATGGCTGGAGCTGTGCCAGGGCAGGCTCAGGTTGGATCTCAGGACAAGGTTCTTCCCCCAGAGGGTGGCTGGCACTGAACAGGCTCCCCAGGGCAGTGGGCACAGCCCCAAGGCTGCCAGAGCTCAAGAAGCGTGTGGATGATCCTCTCAGGGACAGGGTGGGACTCTTGGGGATGGGCCTGTGCAGGGCTGAGGGTTGGACAGCATGATCCTTGTGGCTGCCTTCCTATTCAGCATATTCTGGGATTCTGCGAGTCTGGGATTCTGTGGTTCTGTGAACACCCCACTGTTCTGTGTTCCCCACCTGTGCCCCTTCCCTACGAGACCTCAGGAGAGGATTTGGACTACAACAAGATCTTTCAGGGCTGTGGCATCAGCTCTTGTGCCTCCCTGGAGTGAGGTAACACATGGAATACAGAGAAATCCGCATTTCTTCTGCTTCCCAGGAACACCCAGGAGCTGATGGTGTCTATAACCTCCCTTCCTGACCACATTTCTTTCTCTCAGCATTTCTACAAAAAGAGCATTTTATCAGCAAGGAACACATTTGATTGAGAAGACTTCTGATCATCCCAGACAGAAAAGACCATTCATTGACAGAAATGCTGCTCCTAATCCATCTGTTCTTAAAGCTTTGGATAAAAATTAAGGGGAATGGTAGTGAATAAACCAGATCCTGATGGTGGTGGCTGCACCCACCTCTTTGGTACCCAAAAACGTTCTCCTTGGACTGTGCTGCTCATCATCCTTACTTGAGAGCTGTACCATAGGATTAGTTTTAAAAAGTAAAGGTTCTCCTGACTTGGAAAACTCTGTGGAAAACAGATGAAGTTTTACTGGGATACGACAAGAACAAGGTGAAGGCAGTTGTTCCTGAGTGTGGATGGATCCAGCGGGAGCCAAGGTTGGTGGTCCAGCCTCACACCCCCTGAACGTAGGAGGGGGGACAGGATGTGTCCCCCACGGCTCACAGGGTGAGGAGGAGGCCATGGCAGAGCTGGGGGGCTTCGCTGCCTGGCCCCATCCCTGCTCCCCACCTTAGGGGCCTCCACAGCTGCAGGGAAATGGGGCACCCAGGACTTGGGACACCCCACAGGCAGGTCGGCTCCTGCCTCCCTCCCTTCGGGGAATCCTGTTCCCATGGGGGCTTCTAATCCCCAAGGAGGTTTCTGCCCCCCAGGGCAGTCCTCTGCCCATCCCAGGGGGATTCCTGCCCTCTCCCCAGTGGGGGAACTCACCCCCCACCCCCCAGCAGAGAGTTTTCTGCTCCCACAGTGGGATTCCTGCACATGCCCCTCAGAGTTTTCTGTACCCTCAGCAGGATTCCTTCCCTATCCAGGGGGAAACTTGCCCCCCAAGGAGGTTCCTGCCCCCCTGGGAAGTTCCCCCTGAGGAGATTCCTGCTCCTCTTTAGAGTTTTCTTCCTTCCCTTTCCAGGGTGTATCCTGCCTCCCCAGGAGGGTTCCTGCCCCCCAAGAAAGTTACCTCGGGGGTGATTCCTACCCCCTCTCAGAGTTTTCTGTACTCCCAGCAGGATTCCTATCCCTTCCAGGGGGCATCCTGCCTCCCCAGGGGCAAACCTGCCCACCAAGGAGATTCCTGCCTCTCTTTAGAGTTTTCTGTCCCCCAAGGGGCGTTCCTTCCCTTTGCAGGGGAGATCCTGCTCTCAAAGGAGGTTCCTGCCCCCTGGAAAGTTCCCCCTGGGGCGATTCCTGCCCCCCTTGGACTTTTCTGTCGCCCCAAGGGGATTCCCTCCCTTCCCGGGAGGTCCCCTGACCCCAAACCCTGCCCTGCCCCTCCCGGACCCCCAAACCTCCCAACCACCCGGACCCCTCACCTGGGGGGGCGTGTCCAGGTGAGGGGGCGTGTTCCCGTGGGCGTGGCCATATGGAGGGCGTGTCCCGGCTGGGCGTGGCCGGTGACGCAGTGGGCGGGGCAGGGCGGGGCGGTGGCGGCGGCGGCGGCGGCGGCGGCGGCTTCCAGCGACTTCGGCGGGCGGTGAGTGCGGGCGGGGTCGGCCCTCGCTACCCGCGGGGGATGCTCGGCCCCCGTGCGGGGCCGCCCGGGTGTGCTGGGCCGCCCCCCTCCCCAGTGGGGTCGGGCGGAGGATGCTCAGCCCCCCGCGGTGGGGCTGGACCCGCAGGATTCGATCCTTTTCATCCTCCTCCCGGGGATGCTCTGCCCCTCCCGAGGGGCTGCCGAGTGCCCCCGGTGGGGCTGCAGTCGAGGGGCTTTACCCTTATAGCCTCCCCCTGGGGATGCCGTGCTCCCCCCGCGCCGAGAGGATGCTCTGCTACGGCCCAAAGGGATGCTCTGCTCCCCGCGGTGGGGCTGATTTAGGGGGCTTTACCGTTATTTCCTCCCCCTGGGGGTGCTCTGCCCTTCCCGTGGGGATGCTCAGCCCTCCCAGTGGGACTGGAATAGGGAGGCTTTACCCTTTATTGCCTCCCCCCGGGGATGCTCTGCTCCCCCCGAAGGGATGTTCTGCTCCCCCTCGGTGATGCTGGACTCAGGGGTCTCAACCCTTTTAGCACCCCGTGGGGGTGCTGTGCTCCCCCCCCCACGAGTGGATGCTCCCCATCGCCCCCC
Organism: Myiozetetes cayanensis; assembly: GCF_022539395.1. NCBI lineage: Eukaryota > Metazoa > Chordata > Aves > Passeriformes > Tyrannidae > Myiozetetes > Myiozetetes cayanensis. The sequence continues at coordinate 263,530 of NW_026087510.1, read as the reverse complement.
GGGTGGGGCCGGGCCGGGGATGTTCAGCCCTGCTCTGCCCCCCCAGGAGGGGCTGGATTCCTCCGAGGGGGCTTCGTGTCCCACCCGGGGTGGCTGAGTCGGGGTGCTCTGAGCTCCCCCGTTTCCCTTGGGTTGGATCTGAGCTTGAGGATTGTCATCCTCCCCCTGAGTTGGACTGGGGGGGACCTGCTCAGCCCTGACATTCCCCCCAGGCTGGGCATCAGAGCCAAGGGGACAGTGACCCCCCAGAGCCAGGGGGCCGTGCTGCCCCATCCCCACTGGGCAGGTGGGGGGGTGAAGAGTGGGCACATTCACCCCCTGAGGCTGCATGGCTAGGGGGGCAGTGATTCCTGTAATGAGGAGGGGACTCCTTGATTTATAGCCGCTCTCTGCCCCTGGCAGCCCCCCAACACGCTCCCAAGCTGTTCCTTTGCACCCCCCTGCCTCCCAGCTGCCACCCTACACTGAGGGGAGGGCAGGGATGGGAATGAGCCTGGTCCTGCCCTGGCCTTCTCCTGATCCTCTGACTTATCCCAGTATCCCCTCCCTCAGTGCTGTTCTAGGCCTCCAACTCTGGGCTGTGTCAGCCCCACTGAGCATCTGCCTGGTACCCAGCTCTGGGCTGGGATGCTGCCACACAGATGATCATGGAGCTGGGCAGCAGGTAAATGCTTGCCAGGCTGGTTCAGCGTGGACATTGGCCACTGTGCCCGAGGCAGGACCAGCACAGGGAGTGTCCAGCCAGCCTGGGCAGCTCCAGCTGTGCCCACATCCCCTGGCAGCTGGGGCCAGCTCATCACAGCCATGGCAAGCTGCCTCCAGACACCACGGTTTCCTCCTGAATAACCAGCCTTTAAGGGCTTGTTTATCCCCTAAATTGCATCATTATAACAGCAATTGGCTTAGGGAGCTGGGTTTTGTTAAAGCTGTGCAAACCTTCTGGGGACGCCCTGGTTTTGGCCGACTCGGGGTTGGCAAAGTGTTGCTTTAAGCTCGTTTCCCACCATCTGCTGGGTGCTGGGATGGGGTTCTCCTGATGGGTTTGATACCACCAAGCCACTCTGTGAGTGGGAGCTGGTCCAGAGGTGAGATGGGAGCTGGAGGTTGGGATCTGGATGTGCCTGTGTGGTTTGGGAGTTTCTTGGTTGTGGCACTGCCCGGGCTTTAGAGGAGCTGGAAAGTTGGTGTCTTTGTGTCTCTGATGGCCTGGAAGTCTCAGGTACCTGTGTTCTTACGGACACCATGAGGTGCTGGTCCCTGTGTGTGCTGCTTGAGAAGCAGGATTGATCCCTGGGGACTTCCCTGGAGCCACCAGCACAGCTCCCTGGCCCTGTCTCCCTGGCGCCTAGCGGTGCTCAGGTGCACAGGTGCCTTCCCAGCCTTGGTGCTTGTTCCTCCTGCATCTCTTTTCCAGGAGACACCCCAGAGGTTTGTCCAGGACCTGTGTCACCCCTAGAGAGTGGGGGAGCCTCTGAAGTGGCAGGTTCCTGAGATGTTAGTGCTGGGACTGAGGGACAGCTCCTGCTTTCTGGAGTGGCCAGCTCAGCTGAGGGATTAAACATTCCATCCCTCTCCATGAAGCTTTGTGGGTCTTGCTCTGCACCAGGGGCTCTGCCCACCTGTGCCTCGGTGCTCCCCAGCAGCTGAAGTGCCGGTGCTGAGGGACTGAACCTGCTGCAGATTTGGTTTCCTGCCTGTCTCAGTTGTCTCAGGAGGGTAAAAACCACCCTGAAACTCCCCTGATTTGTATCTTTTGAGAGGCCTCTGTGCAAGCCTTGTCCTTTCAGGCAGCTCCCCCGGGGGTGCAGGGGGTGAGTATGGGGGGGGGAGGGTGGTGGGGTGAGGAGGAGGAGGCTCAGTGTGAGTTGGGGGGTCGTGGTGGCTGTGAGTCAGTGCTGGGGAAGAGCCTGACCCCATGTTGGAGGGGGGAGTTCACACTGGAGCTGGGGGAGGCAGCCCTGGAGCCTCAGAGGGGGCTGAACCCAAACATCCCAACTGACCAGAATTCCCTGGTCATCCTAGTGCCACTTTTCTGCAGTTTTTTGCATTTTGAAATCATTTGAACTCAGTGACGTTATATGAGAATAAATCTATAGTAGAAAGGAATAGGACATGGTCTATGGGATAGACTTAAAGGTACCTGTGTGCTGTAGGTTATATTTGCTGCTTTTAAGAGGGGAAAATAACACTGAGTTAATAACTTAGAGGGCCACTCTGGGGACATGGAGTGACTGGCAGTGCCATTTCAGGTTTTCCAGCCAAGCAGAAAGATACTGGATTCTTTATCTAACCTTGAAACCTTAATTTACTATTAATTTCCTCCTAAAGAATGCTTTGGTGAGCCAGAGGTTTCCCAGATGGCTTCCAAAAGTGAGCTGGGAGGTCTCTGGAATATTAACTGGTGGAGGAGGATGTTGGATCCATTGCCAAGCTTTCCTCCCAGAGAGACAACCCTGCACTTTGCAGATGCTTTCTGTGAAATGCCAAGCACCAGGGTGGGGTGAGGGACCTGACTGAGGCTGAGGGTTGTGGCCTGGGCTCTGCAGGTGTGTCCAAGCCCTGGCCAGGCTCCTGAAGGACCTGGTGGGGAGGTTTTGGTGCTTAAAGGCCTCCTCTGTGAGCAGAAGATGCCGAGAGGCTGGAGGTGGGTGCACGTGTGGGTGTGTTCTCATGGGTTAGCATTTGGGAGGGAGGGAGGGAGGAAGGGAAAATATCACATGAAACAACTGCAGTGTTGGAGGACAGGTCTGTGCTTGGGCCCATCTGGAGCAGAAGTCGTGGAAAATGATTCAAAGGCTCTTTGGTAAAAAAAGTTGTGCTGATATAATTGGATTTTGCTGTGGTCAAGCAGGTTAAAAGCCTTGTGGGCACATGGTGAAACCCTCTGGTTCATTTGCAGGGTGAGGATGTTCTGAGGAATCTGAGGCTGAGAAAGTTGGGGCTGTTCAGCCTAGGGAAGGGAAGGTTGTGTGGAGACCTCACAGCCCCTTCCAGTGTGTGAGGGGCCTCCAGGGAAGCTGGAGAGGGGCTCTTCCTCAGGCACTGGAATGACAGGACAAGGGGGCATGTGCTCACACTGGAAGAGAAGAGATTTAGATCAGATGGTAGAAAGAAATCATTTCCTCAGAGGGTGGTGAGGCCCCAGCACAGATTTCGCAGAGCAGCTGTGGCTGCCCCATCCCTGGAAGTGTTCGAGGCCGGGTTGGACGGGGTTTGGAGCAACCTGGGCTGGTGGAAGGTGTCCCTGCCCATGGCAGGGGCGGAACTGGATGAGCTTTAAGGTCCCTTCCAACCCAAACCATTCTGATTCTGTGATTCTGTGAGTGAAGCAGGTGCTCATCTCTCTCAGTTTTGTGCAAAGCTGAGCCCGGAGCAGCCCTGCTGCCCCTCAGCCCCTGGGCAGCAATTCCCATCCCACAGGAGGATTTGGGTGCCAAACCTTCCCCAAAATCCAGTGGCCAGGAGGGGACTGACCCCTTGTCCTCCACTTTGCCCTTCCTTTCCTGCTTTCTTTCCTGCCTCCTCACCCCGATGTTTCAAAGCAGCTCGTGGCTCGCTGCCTCTAGCTCTGGAGTCCTGCAGGACTGACGGGGCTGGAACGGATCTGAAATGCAGATTATTCCTTTTTCCAGCTCGAAGGAGGTGCCGGCTGGGTGGCTGCCTTTAATTGCATCCCCAAAAAAATAAAAAAAGGAGGAAAACAAGTGGCGGCTGAGAGCTCATCCCCCCTCCCATCCTCCTGTCCATGCCCAGCGGCTTCCGGGAGAGGGCAGATCCCGGAGATTTTGCTGCGTGGAGCCGCTCTCCGCTGCAGCCTCCAGCTGTGCCCAGCCCCTCGGGGGTCCCGGAGGCAGAGCCGTGCCGGAGAATCCAGGGAATGCCAGGGAATGCCGGGGCAGGGGCGGTGGGGCGCTGGCAGGGCCGGCCGGTGCTTTGAGCAGCGGGGCAGTGCCGGGGATGTGCGGCAGGGAGGGAGCTCTCCCTGCCCGGACCCTCCTTCCAGCCCTCCCGAGGGCACAGCAGGGCAAGGGACCCCCTCCGGTATCGCTGCCCCGCCACCAGGTGCGTGGATTTAAAGCTCGCTGCCACCCTTTCTTGGCTGAAGGGAATTTTCCCTGTAATTCCGGGAGGGATTCCATTCCTGGCTGGCATCGCGCCTGGGGTGGGTGCTGTGCTGCAGCCCTGGGGTGCCCAGGGGGGTCCAGAGCCCAGAGGGAGGAGCTGAGCTGTGCATGGGATGGCTGGAGTGTAGGGAAAAGGGATGTTCAGCCCCGCTGCCAGCCCATCTCTCACCTTCCCAGCGTCTCATTAGTGCAGTGAATCCTCAAATGGATCCTCTCCTGCCAAAGCCTGGCCTTGCTGGCTTCCAAAATTGGGAAGGTGTTTATAGCCTCGCTGTGGCATTAACACAGGTGTCATAAACCTGATCTCAGGCTCTTAATCATGAGTTAAACAGGCTTGGTGGTGCTGCCTGTGACTGTTCCCCGTGCAGACAGTCCCAGTACCAGGGGCTGCAGGCAGTGAGGGACAAGATGGGTTTCTACAAAGTCCATAATCCAGTTAATCTGCCCTGTAATTCAGTGTCTGGCAGCTGCACTGACTCGATCTCAACTTCTTTCAAGCATCCCCTCCACAAACTGTATAGCAGGAAGGAGTCAAAAAATGTCCAGAGGTTATTTTTGGCCGTGTGTGATTTATTCACACGCTGATCAGTCAGAAGAGGAAGTTATTCTGGTCCCAAAGTGTCCCACATAACACACAAGTACCTTGTGTGAGTGTGATTTCTCTGGGTGAGGCTGCAAGATGCCACTCTCCTTTGGGGGATGGAGCTCTCAGGAAGCACCTTGGTGGCTCCGTGTCCTGTGAGCCCACCTGGAGACCTCAGATGGGGCCAGAGCCAGGGGACATGGTCCCTCCTTGGGGGACAGACCTGAGTCTTGTGTCCCTGGGGTGGTGGAAATTGCTATGCCTTGAAATTCCTGTTCATCCCAAGCTGGATTGTGGCCTCCCTGGGTGACACCTGGATTTGGGGAGCACAGGGAGATGTTTCAAGGCTTGTTTCAAGGTGCTTGGAGTGGTTTCCCTGCAGGGTGGGGTGGTTGTGGTGCTGCTGGACGTCACCGCCCTGGGTTTGCTTTCCCTGTGCAATGCTCCTGCTCTGGGGAAGGGGTGGTGGGAATGAAGTGTGAGGGCAGCACAGCCAGATCCTGCTTTCCTCCTGTGTCTGCACAAGAGATTGTTCCTGTGGGGCATCCCAGTGTTGCCACAGCTGGTTTCTGGTCGTGGATAGTGGGGTCTGCCAGGGTGGGCATCACTGGGACGTGGTGCTGCCACTGCCTTTGCCATCCCACTGTGCTGGTAACGTGTTTCCCACCCTGGCTGAGGATGGAATCACTGTTGGCTGTGTCCCCATGCAGAGGTGCCAGTTCCAGCAGAGATCCTGTCCCCGTGCCACCCTCACAGTTCCTGTGGGACTGGGAGCATCAACAGTGGCAGTGTCTGACCATGGATGCACTACTGGATGGGCCCGATCCCCACAACTCCTGCAGCCAGGAGGCCAGGAATTGTGGCTAAGGCAGGATGGGGAGGGTTGCAGGAGGCCTTGTGAGGGCAGAGGAGGAACCCAAACCCTTAAAGGATCCATGGAAGTGTTGGTCAAACCAAATTTCCAGACTTTGATTGGAAAGCCTGGCTGTGCTAGGGAGTGAAATGGATGTTCTGGACATTCCCATCTATCTGCAAGCACACTCCCCTCCAGCATCACAGCATCTGGAGGAGGTGCCCACAAGCTTTGCTGGGACATGGGATGCATTGAGGTCTCCAAGGTCCTTGCCAGCATCCCTTAGAGAGCCTCCTCCTCCCTGAACCCTTCCAGGCCTTGGGCTCTTCACTCAAAATAACATGGCTTAACTCATTTTAACCCCCCAAATGTTTAATTAGGGCTCATCTCTCCTGCTCTGAGCTGCCTCTCCTCTGACCCCAGACCCGGCAAGGGTTTGCTCCGCTGCAGTTCCCAGAGAGCAGCCAGAGTTTGACGGGGGGAGAGGCTTCTCCTTCCTTCTCCCCAACATCAGAACCTGGATGATAATCACTTGATTGCTGCCAACACGTTGGGGCTGCCATATTAAAAAAAAAGAGCATTTTTTCCTCGCTTTGATCATCTGCTTCTAGTTAGTTTAGTTACCAGACTTTTCACAGTGGCCATTTTTGGAGTTGGCAGCCAGAGCACATCCCTGCAAGCTCTGAAAGCAAGAAATGGCTTTCATTCTGCTTGTCCTTCGTGTTTACACCTATAGAAAGGAAATTTTGTCTCTCCAAGTGGAGCTGCCACAAGCCCCAGCACTGCTGATCCCCTGCCTGGCTCCCCACAAGCACCGGTGTGGTTTCAAATCACACCTCATCCATAAATCTCACTGGAACTGCCCTGCAGCAAATGGCATCAGCACTTGGAGATCTCTCCCACACATCCTCCTGCTGCCTAAAAATACCAGAGCTTCAATTCTCAAATGACTTGGCTATTGCACAGCCACCATTTTTTACTGGAGTGGTGCTGCATGGCTATGGGAATGGCCAAAATCACCCCAAAACCAACCCTGACACTCCCAAATTCCTCTGAACCATCCAAAAAATCCCCCCAAAATCCCTCTAAAACCAAACCTGACATGCTGAAATTCCTCTGGACCAACCCTAAATCACCCCTAATCATCCCAAACCCCCTCAAATCCCCCCAGATCTCACATCCATGTGCTGGGCATGGATGACTCCAATTCCCAGGGATCCTGCCTCGTTCCCAGGGACCTCTGGTCCCATTTTTCCCATTTTCCCCTGTTTTTCCCCCAGAATTAGATTGGGATCAAGGCCCTGAAGCAGCACATCCACATTCCTATTTCCCTGTAACTATTTTTAGGGATCAGGATGGGTTTTATTCCCAGTTTTGCCTTTATTTTTCCCATTTATCCAGGGTGTTGCCCTGGGACCCCCCCTCTTCCCTGCTCCCATTCCCCATCCCATTCCCACATTCCCCTTTTTCCCTGTTTTCCCCCCAGAAGCAGGACTGGATCACAGCTCTGGAGCTGCACTTGGGGAACACCCATATCCCTCCCTTTAACCCATGTTTTGGGATCAGGGGGATCCCCTATTCCTACCTTTTCCTGGGGTTTTCCCCCAGAATCAGGTTGGGATCAAGGCCCTGAAGCGGCACCAGTCACATCCACGTACTGGGGGTGAGTCCTGGGGGAGGTTCCCAGTTTCCCAGTTTGGTCTGTTGTGCTCCAAAGGGGGGAATTCTACCCTCGAGATCTGGTCTTTGAGTAACTCAGCAGCTGGGTTGATTTTGGGGGTAAATGGGCATTTATAACTTTTACTCTCAGTGCTGGGAGCTGTGTGAATAATCAGGGCTGCAGGAGGGGAACTCATCAAGCAAAAAAGCCCCAAAATTAATTTTTTCCCCCAAGAGTTGGACCCTCAGTGGCCACCAAAGAAAGTGGTGACCTCGTTGCTGGTGACATTCCCAGGGAAGGGTGTGCTGGCAGTGACCACTGAGAGCAGTTCCATCTCAGAGCATGGGAAGGGCTCTCCCAAAATCCCCGCCCAGCATTGGAGCCTTCCAAGCTGTCCCTGTGGTAAGGGGAGCAGAGGTGAGCAGCAGCATCACCCACGAGGGAGCTCCTGTGTCCAAGCACCTGCGTGGTTTGGGAGCTGTGGAAACCATCCCTGTTAGCCCTGTGTGTGTGTCCTGGGGGTCTGTTCCATCCTCCTTGTAAAGACATCATTTCCACTTCCATGTCTGGCTTTGAGGTGTGGGATGCAGGGAAGGGCCTGACTGCTTTGGTTTGAGCAGATGAGTCTCCCTTCAGCGGATGTTCCCAGTTCCTACGGGCACTGGGCAGACTGGGGTGTAGCTCAGCACCCAGCACACTCTTTTGCCCAGTGGATTTTGGCCTCTTGACCTTCCTGGCTCATGGCAGAGCAGGCAGAGCTCATTGCTTGGACTGTGAATGAAGCCAAGGGGGTTGTCACGGGCTGTGACCTTGGGGTGAAGTGACAAGCTGGCTTTGTGGCACTGCCAGGGGATTTGGGAGCAGAGCTGGGGGCTGTGGATGAGCAAGCTGGAGTTCAGCACAGCTGGGAGGTGCTGAGCTGTGAAACTTGATGTGTTTCTTTAGAAGACTTTGGATTGAAGGTATTTGGATTTTCCTCTCTTCGTGTGATTAACCCATTTATTGCTGGGGGAGTTCATTGGGGGCTGTGAATGCAGCAGTGGGTACAGGGCACACACAGGAGCAGGGCTGGAAGTTCATTTGGGAGCTGTGAAGGCAGCAGTGGGTACAGGGCACACACAGGAGCAGGGCTGGCTCGTGTCTGGGAGTCCTGCACCCTGCTGAGGGTCAAGCCGTGGACACAAGGGTTGATAAATCCCCCTGTCTTGCAAAGAAAATAATGTCCATTTTGGAGGCTGGAAGGGTGAGGAAACCACTCACCAACCCCACATAGGTGGCAGACAGTGGCCTGGTTTCCTCCTCTCTCCACTGCAACTGCCAGGAAATCCAGTCACTGGAGATGCCAGGGAGGTGCTGCCACTGCCCTGGGGTGGGATAAGTGTAGTGACCCACCAGGAAGAGCCACCCTGGTCTGTCAGACCAAGCTGTGCCAGGTCTTCCATCACTCTGTCTCCTTCCAAGGGCTCTTGGCTCCACGTGGGCTGCCCTGGTGTGCCTCAAATTGCCCAAAAACCTGCTGTGGAGAGGGAAGCAGGGGCATCTTCCCATGCTGCTGCCTCCACCCTCGGCTTTTTTCCCCCTTTTCCGTCACCCTCCAGGTGTGGACACCAGAAAGATGACCATGGGTCCTGTGCAGTCACTCTTGAGCTACATGTTTGCTTAAACCTGTTCTCCCAAAAGCATGAGAATTTGTAGGATTTATCCCCAAATCGTGGAATCGTTAAGGTTGGAAAAGACCTTTAAGATCACCAAGTCCAACTTTGACCTAAAGCCCACTAAACCAGGATGGGGAGCTGCTTGTGAGCACCCAGCTTAACCAGTCTCTGGGTCAGCTGGGACCTTCGTGGTCTCCTTTTTGCCTCTCCCCATTCCCACGGGCTTGGACTGGGGATGATCCACTCTGAGGCAGCTGCCAAGTGTGACACCCAAAACTTCTGTAAATCTGTGAGGGCTCACAGGGCCAGGGCAGGCTGGTGCTCTCAGTAACCAGAGCAGGCTGGCAGGGGAGAACTGGTCCACACTGGTGGGAGGAGGATGCTGAAGGTGATGGTGGGCCCTTTATTGCCTCTGTGACAGCTTTATTGCCTCTGTATCTCCCTCTGAAGATCAAGTCTGGGCTTGAAAGAGTCCATCCTCTGTGCAGCCACAGCTCCCAGCTCCATGCCAACCTCAGCCTTGCTCTGGTAGATGACACGTGAGATTTGGCTCCTGATGCTCCCTGTTTCCCAGAAAAGTGACCGTTGTCGGGTCCAGAGTGACTCTGGTGCATCACACATTCGTGTGGAGGGCTTGGCACACACATGTCCACATCCCTGGGGGGCTGGGGGGAACAGGGGGTGTGCTGGGGGGCTCTGGAGGGGGTTTGAGGGGCTTTGTCTGCAAACACAGCTCGGGGGCGGCAGGGGAGGCGGTGGAGAGATGCCAGGAGGGGAGGCTGTGCAGGGAATCTGCTCCTGCCCGCAGGACTCGGGAGGTGCCGGAGAGAGGGATGGCTGGGGAGGGCCAGGAGCGCTGGGAGCGGATCGGGGGCTGTGTCAGCGCTGGGGGAGCGAGAGCAGCGTGACTTCAGCCCGGCCCCGGCTGGGATGGAGCTGCCTCTGCTCGGCGGTCCCGCAATGCTGCGTGACTGCCACAGCCCCGACATCCTCCCCCGGCAGCGCCGGGGCCGTGCGGGGCCAGCGCGGGCTGGGGATGCTCCAGCTCAGCTCCTCTGCGGGCCGGGGGGTCCCTGGGGGGCTCAGGGCTGTGCGTGTCCCCTCGCACTGCTCAAGTTGCTTTTCCACTCGCGATTCTGACCGCTGGATTCCCGGCTGTGCTGCTGGCGCTGAGGAAGCAAAGGTGGCAGCCGCATTCCCGTCCTCGGGCAGGCAGAGCAGGGACCCCGCGGCGCTGGAACAGCACCAGGGTGGCCCAGTTCTGAGAGAAGAGCAGGATGAGGCCTCTGGAAGGATGCTTCAAAAATGGGGAGGGGTTTGGGGGACTCGCTGGTCTGGCGGGGGGGGAGGGGTGGTGTCCTGGGGCTGCTGTCACCTGCAGTGCTGTCACCCTGCTGTCACCTGCAGTGCTGTCACCCTCCCTGCCAGCATGGCCTCTCAGCACCCCAAATTCCTCACAGGCACCCCTTCAGAAGTCAGCCCATCCCTGTGGTCACCGGTGTGCCTTTCAGGGGCGAGCAGAGCCATTCCCAGGTGCTTGCTCCCCCCATGCCTCTTGTTCCCCATCTGTTCAGCTTCCCCCGTCATATCCCTGTTCTCATCGGTCATTATTTCTCTCCAGGTGAAGGCTTTTTAATAACATCTGACATTTCAGCCATTTTCAAGTCATTTCCTTTCTTCTACTCCAATTTTCTTGCTCTTCTTCATAACTAGGAAGCCTCTCTTTGTCCTTGGCCAGAGGGGAGGTATCTGTTGTTGCCTCTTATCACATTCCAGGAAGTTTGATCGGGTTAATGAAAATCCTTCTCCCTTTCTCTCGTGTGTCACTTCCACTCCCATCTCCTTTAGCCTGGTTTCTTAAGGAAATTAAACCAAAGGGTTTGTTTCATCACGGCCTTTTCTCTCCCCCAGCTCTCTCTTGAGTGTGTTGGTCTTTTTGCAGATCTGATGGGGTTGAAATGCTTGAAGTGCTGGGGGGCCTGTGGTGGCTGGTGGAGGGGACAGAGCCAGGCAGTGCCCCACAGGGAACACAGTGCAGGGGTCAGGGGTGCAGTGGGTTGGGGCTCATCACCCAGAGAACAGGGCTGTGGATCCCTCTGGGAACATGAGGGGCACTGGGGCTGTGCCCCCCAGTCCAGTGAGCTGGGATAACAGGCCACATCACCAGGCTATTTTTGCTGCCAATCTGATTTTCTTGAGTCCAGGAGGGGATCCAGAGGAGGAGAGTCTCTCCAGCCCCAGAAATGTGGGGTTAGTCTGGGATTTAGGAGGCCTGGGCTGTGCTTTCAGCTGCAGACTCACGCGTGGCTGTGCTCGAGGGCTTTTCCTGCAGCAGCAGGAGCTGCAGCTGGTTTAAGCTGATCTGTTGGAGTGTGAACTGCAGTGACAGAGCAGCCAGAGGAGATTTTCCACTGCTACAGCAGGGAGAGGCGGTAGAGCTTTTCCAGTGGCTGCTGCAAATCTGATTCCCTGGAAGTGATGGGGGATTGTAGCTCTGCTGGAGCTCTTGGGGGTCCTGGGAGAAGTACAGTGTGGAGTCAGTGGTTCAAGTGCATCAGTGCAGAAGGACCCCAGAGCTTCTTGATGTGTCCTTGAAGCTCGTTGCTCTTTGCAGCAAGAGCTGGGGCACCTCAGGAGTGTGTCCCCTCCTGACTCAGCCTGGCCTGGGGACAGGGATTGTGCCTGGGGGGAAGGCTTTGCTGAATTCTTGCAGCGTGGAGATGCTCTGCCCGGGTCTGGCAGTGAGGAATCAACCAGTCTAGCCAGGGCCTTGGCCTTTGTGCAGGTGAGTTACTGCTCTTGGCCCCAGGTCATGTTGTAGAGCTGCACTCTGAGGTTTCCCCCTCACTGGGCCGTGTCCTTCACTTTGCATTTACCTCTGGTGTTTACTTTAGGCAGCCTGTTTTGCTGTTCTTATCCAGCCTCCATCCCCCAGGCCTGGAGCTTTGCTGAACCTCATTGTGGCCCCTGCCCAGTCCCACTGCTGGGAAAGGAGATTGGACTTGCCACACCTTGTTCCCTGCCTCTCCCACCTCCCCTGGGGTCCTCCCCAGCGTGGGGGCCTTGCTGGGTGACACCAGCCCTGCAGAGAGCACAAGGACATGCCTGGTCCAGCAATGAGCTCACCAGGTCCCCATGCGCTCCCTTATCCTGGGGGATCCCCAAACGTGGGATCCCCTTAGAGGGGATGCACAGAGGTGGCTCCATGTCCCAGCTCATCCTGCATCCCTGTCACCTTGCTTGGCCTCTCCACCTCCTCGTGTCCCTCTGGGTGCACAGGCACGAGGGGAAGACAAGGCCAGCCTTGATGCCACCATGGCCGTGCATGATGCTGATGTTTGGGGTGTGCTCTGGGGTGAGGTGTCTCAGCCAGCTGTGGGTCACAGCTAAATGGAGGAGAAGGGCTTGGCAGGGGCCCCTGCTCGTGTGGGGGCTTGAGGGGTTCCTCTTTCCAGGAAGGGTTTGGGTTTTCCCCCAACCTCTTCTGTGATGGTGGTGAGTTGGACTCTGTAACTGAGGTTACAGAGATCCCAGCTGAATAATCCACTGAGGAAGCTGCTAATTTGAAGACATGTCTGTAATAATTAAATCATTATCTGGAGGGAAGAGAGAGCAGATACCAAAATGGGGCTAATTAAAATCCAAACCCAGGATGACTTGGGCTCTGGGCCAGAGCACAGCATAGTCTGTTGGGGATGTCTTCATGTGTAATTGCTTTTCAGAACATCAGTCCCACCAGAAAACCCATCTGTTCCCCCTCCTGAGACCAGGACTGACCCAGAAACCCTTGTCCTGTCCCATGTTCCCCAGACCAGACACAGCTGGAAGATGGCAAAGGGCAGAGGAGATGGTGAATACCTGATTTGGTAGGGTGTTTGGTCCTTGGCCCTCAGGAACTAGATTCCACCAAATCTCTGGAAGATTTGGTTAGTCCTTGTCTTCTTTCAGCCTTCAATCTTGGCTGATGTTCTTGGGAAATCCCTTGACAGCGAGGAGCAGGGTGGGCTCGTACCCACGACTGCTCCGTGCATGGAAGGATTGGGACATACAGAGGTGCCACAGGGATGCAGTGCCTGGGAGGAGGGTGGCTTTTGGTGTAGGGAGAGATGAACCTTGTTCAGGTTCACTTCACATCTGGAGTGGGAGCGTCTTGTGCTGGATGTGAGCCCAGCCCTGGAGTTACCCCGAGCATGACAGGGAGGTGGAGGTGGCTTTGCTGAGCTGAAAGGTGGTGACCAGCAGCTGTGGTTGTGATGCTGGAGGGGTGAAAGTGTCTTTGGACAGCCCTTCATGCTGTGCCATGTCAATGGAAGATATACAGGGTGGGTGTTAACTGCTGGGAATGCTTTGCTCATCAAATGATTTGGCTCATCAAGCCCAGAGTCTTCAGCAGGACCAAACCCTTTGCAAAGGGCAAGGCACAAAAATGCCCCCTCCAGTTCCAGCACGTTGGATCCAGGGTGAATTCAATCCTGAGCACCTACACTGGGTGGATTCTGCATCAGGGCGGTGCTTCTGCTCTGCCTGCATGGGCTGAAGGTCCTGATGTGGGTGGTGAGAGGTGAATCCCAGCAGCAATCCCTGCTCAGACGAGCTGGCCTGGAATCGCTGTATTTGGGCAGGGAAGGGCTGGTATCTTTCCAAACCAGGCCCCTTCCAAAGCTGGTGAAGATCAATTGGTGCATTTACCCAAGGAGACAAGGGCAGGGAGCTCTGTCTATCAGGTGTTCACATCCTGAGCATCACTCAGCCAGTGCCCCCGGATTGGCACGACAGGTGAAGGTCAGCTCAGGTGGGTTGGTGCCTGCAGGCAGCATCTGAACTTGGGGAGGCAGGAGGAGAGGGCACAGCATGGGGGGCTGGGCAGGGAGCCACTTCTGCTTGGGTGAGCATCCCACCAAGCCCTGACACATGCTGGTTGTTCTCGCTGTGCTGCCCTGCAGGGGCTGCAGCAGCTCAGCCTGGCACTGCCCACGTGCTCTGGGATGAGCTGATCCATCCCCAGCCAGTGCTGGGTCCTGCTTGGGTCAACACTTGTGGGACAGTGGGGTGCCCAGGGTCCAAAACTGAGCTGTGAAGAAGCCAGAAATTTGAATCTGCCTACAGAAATGGTCACTGAACCCTCTGGGAAGTGTTGGCTCAGCTGCTGTGCTGGGCTGTGTGTGCAGAGGGACTCCCCTGCCTGTGTCCTTTCGCCTCATGAGCTTTAATGTGCTCTTGGCTTTTAACAGTGCACAACATCCACCTCAGGCAGGAGATGTTTTCCAGTGCATTGGGTCATCCCCTTCCCTCCATCCCCCCTCCAGGGATTTTAAGGTGTCCTGGCTGCCTTTGAGTGCCCACTGCTCAAAACAGTGGGACCAGGATGGAAACCACCACGCCTGTGTCCCTTTGTGCTGTATTTACCCACATTAAATCTATTTACCTGCTTTTAATTCCTTTAAAAGCCTGCTGAGCTGCAAACATGTGTCCCTCCTCTCCTGGTGATGTCTCACATGCATCAGCCAGATCCAGCTCTCACCTCCTCCCAGGGTGGTTTGGGGGATTGTCCCAGTGCTCAGCCATGGGGCCATTTGCTGCAGCTCAGGGTGCCCAGAGCAGCTGTGGCTGCTCCACCCCTGGAAGTGTCCAAGGGAAGGTTGGACGGGGCTTGGAGCAACCTGGGCTAGTGGAAGGTGTCCCTGCCCGTGGCAGGGGTGGCACTGGATGGGCTTTAAGGTCCCTTCCAAACCAAACCATTTTGGGATTCTGTGAACTCACTGTGGGCAGGAGCTCCCGAAAGTTCTCTGTGTGACCAGGGACAGCCCCCAGGGAATGGCTGGAGCTGTGTCAGGGCAGGCTCAGGGTGGATCTCAGCAAAAGGTTCTTCCCCCAGAGGGTGGTTGGGCACTGAACAGGCTCCCCAGGGCAGTGGGCACAGCCCCAAGGCTGCCAGAGCTCCAGGAGGGTTTGGATGATCCTCTGGGGCACAGGGTGGGACTCTTGGGGCTGGGCTGTGCAGGGCTGAGGGTTGGACTGGATGATCCCTGTGGCTCCCTTCCTACTCAGCATGTCCTGGGATTTTCTGTGATTCTGTGGAAGTGCTGGGGGTGGCCAGGGCTGTGTGTCAGGGAGCTTTGTGCTGAAGGGCATAACAGGGGTGGATGTGTTTTGGACACCCTTTGGGGGTGGTGGGTTCAAACATGGCACGGCTGGGCTCCTTTTTGGGTGAGCTGGGCATGGCCATGGCACCTGGTGGGAAGCAGGGTGGGGACGAGGGTAGGAGCTCCCAGGGCTCTGGGTGCCAGGCAGGGGCTGTGCCCAGGGTGATGACCAGCTCCCTGCAGTGCTGGGCTCCATGAGCTGACATTTGAAGAGGGAATGAGCTGGAAATTGAGCTGAACTAATGCCCAGCCCTGGTTTTGTGCTGGTCCATGCTCAGAGGAGAGCTCTGCTGACACAGAGCAGAGCTGCCAGCCCTCTGCAAACCACCAACCCCACGCTTGCTGGAGCAATTCTGTGTTAGTTCTCTTGGTTTGAAGCTCTCAGTGTTTTTTCAAGTCCCCCAAGCCAAGGGAGCAGTGCTGGGGCATTTCCCATTCCCTCTGCCCATCTCTCTCACCCACTGTGGTGCTGAGCATTCCTCGACAGGTGCTGGTGCAGAGGAGCAGGGAGGGCAGTGCTGGGCATGCACAGCTGGGGCTGTGGCTGCAGGATGGGTGCCAGGATCACCAACCAGGCATGCTGAGAGCTCCAGCTGGGATGGGAACCTCGTCCCTGGTGGCTCAGTCACAGTGGGGGAGGAGCTGGCTGGTGTCCATGGCTGCTCTGCCCTCCAGACCACCCAGTCCTGCTCCACCTTGGTGACCTTTCTGCCCCCTGAGCCATGGGGGTCATTACCTGGGGTAGAGGGCTGCCAGGTAGTGCAAAGAGAGGGGAAGGAGGGGCTGGTGGGGCTGGGTGAAGCCCTCAGAGCTCCCTGCTGGGTCTAACCCAGCTTTTTTATTCACAAAAAACTTGATTTATCCTTCCCGAGCTTCTCCAGTTCTTGGGATCTCTGGAGGGAACTGGACTTACATCCCTTTATATCTTCCTTGTGAGCTCCATCTAAGAGGAGGGAGCTCCAGATGGAGCTCTTTCCATGGCAGGCTATTTTTGAGGTGCTTTCTGTGGTTCCTCTGGTGCCTGGTAAGGCCTGAGCTCATTCCACCATTCTCCTAAAGAGGAACAACTCAGATCTTTCCTTGTCAGCTCAGCTCTCAAAGCACAGCATCTCCAGGACTGAAGGCTGGCACCACCTTCTCTGTGCCAGTGTTTGGGGCTGTGCAGGGGCAGAGCCTCCACCAAGAAGGGCTTTTGGCAAGAAGCAAGGCTTAAAATGCCAGGCAGCTGTAGGATGAGCCCTTCCTGCAGCTCCCCCTGGGGCTGCTCGGGCACTGAGGGACTGCGGGCAAGGTGTGCCCAGGGCAGGGTGTGCCCGAGGACGGGGTGTGCCCGGGGTCTGTCCCGGGGCAGGGTGTGCCCAGGGCGGGGTGTGCCCGGGCTCTGTCCCAGGCTGGTTTTGCACGTGAAAGGTGTGTGTTGAAGCCTTGAACTCGCTCGCTGTGGGTCACACAGAACAGAGCTGCAGTGTCCCTGCCTTGCCCCAGCCACCCTATAACGTCACTGTCCTCAGCTGTCCCTGCCGCCCTGTCCCTGTCACTTGTCATGGATGGCAGGGATGAGACGCAGGAGCTGACACTGGCACTGCCTCCGTGGGAACGGCAGCAGGGTAATTCCAGCCTGGACTGGGAGTGTCCCCATCTCCTCCTGCTCCTGAGACCAGTCCTGCTCTCTGTGCTCCTCTGCTGGGTTCATCCACCCCATCCCACCCCTTCCAGTCCATGACCCCGACTTGGAGGGAGGCTGTGGTTATCCCTGGCATGAGGATGCCTGGAAGGAAGAGCAGGTTTTGACGAGGCAGGGAATTAATCCCGTGATCCTTGTCCTACTTGGAGCTGAGTGGCCAAGGCTCGGAGCCCCTGTCCCCCCACATGTCCCAGTGGAGCTGCTTGGGGGGTGTCACGGGGGCTTTCCCTGTGGATGTTGCAGGGCTGTGCTGGGTCTGGGTCTGGCCTGGTTGTCCTGGGAGCAGAGAATCTCCCTGGGATCCCACTCCCCACCACAGCACATCTGCAGATGAGTGAAGGCTCTTCAGGAATCAGCTGCATCATCAGCAAAGGAATCAAGGAATTTTCTGAAGTTTGTTAGTGCAGGGAAGGGAGAGCAGAAGGGATGAACACAAGGGGGAAATCCCCCTCTCTTGAGTTACCAAAACTGTCTAAGATACCTCTGGTTGGGGTCACCCAATGCCCAAGCCATGATGTCACCACTCTTCTTGAACTGGAAGGACTAAAACCTGTGTTTTGGGAGAGTGGAGGAAAGGGATGTCCCGGTGGATCCGAGGAGCCCTGCATGGGGAGCAGGTGGGATGGGGACCATAAAGGAGGTTGGGACACAGATCTCAGTGCTGTAGTGGTTGGTGGTGACTTGATGAGCTCTGGAGGCCTCCTCTTGGTGGTGGTTTTGCTCCAGGACCGTTGCTGTGCCCTTTCAAGTTGTGTTGGCTGTGAAACCCCCCTGAGTGTGATCCTGAGCCTGCCATGGTCCAACCTGGAGCCAGCAGCACAGAAGCTCTGAATACCCTCTGACACTTCCCAAATTTCACACTGAAAGCCCAGTCTGCCTCTTCTCTGACTCCAAATCACCTCTCTGGGCTTTTCTTCATCACCACTCATAATCTGGAGTCTGGTGAAGGATGGTTGGCCAGGGCTGAGAGCAGACTGGTCTGGTGGGAGGTGTCCCTGCCCATGGCAGGGGATGGAATGGGATGAGCTTTAAGGTCCCTTCCAACCCAAACCATTCTGGTGACAAAATGTTGACAACCGGCCAGAGAGGGGCAGGGAGCAGGATTTCACTCTGGCCCCAGGGGGAGCTCACTGAGCCACTTTCCCTTTCCACCCTTCATGGGGTTGGTGGCCAGATTTTATCCTGGGGAAGGGGTAGATGTGCAGCAGCTGTGTGGGAGTGATTATTGCTGCTCACTGTGATAGGCTCACTGCATGGAGGGCTGTGCTTGGGCTGTGGAAGAGTTGCCAGTGGGGTGGGTGATGTGGCAGAAACTCTGGATCTGGGGCAGCCAAGGCATGGAAGCTGCTCGGGGTGAGGTGCACAGGGTGTTTGCACTGGGTAGCTTTACAATCAGCAGCCTCCCATGTCCCCTGGGCTGGGAACAAGCTGTGTGTGGGTACCAGGGTTTGGAAGGGGGGGTGGTTAAGAGGCACCTCTACACCATTTCCCAGGGCTTGGGGGCACCCATGGCACAGATTTTCCCTCCCCCTTCGAGCTGGTGACTCTTCCCCCATCACTGAATAAATTAGCACCAGCAAGTGCTCCCAGTGTGTGACTAAAGCAGGGCAGGGGCTGCTTTGGCAGCGAGGAGGAGGCCCCGGCTCAGGGCCTGACAGGCTCCCAGATGAGATAACTCCTCATCACAGATGAGATAACTCCTCATCACAAGTGTCACGGGGGTTGGGGGGGGGATGATGGGGGGATGTGCCCGTGGCAAAACCTCAAGTGAAATCATGGAAAATCCCCAGCCACCCCTCGGAGTCTTGGCAGTGACTGAAGTTGTGCCCTGCTTGTGAAGAAACTGAGGCACAAAGCCTCCCTGTCCCAGAGGGGAGGGGGGTTTGCAGCGGTGCCACGTCTGTGACCAGCACAGCATTTTCTCCCTGTGGTTGGAGCCTGTGCCTTGTTCCCTCTCAGAAGGGTCTGCCTCCACCCTCGGCTGGAAAACAGCCCCTTTCCTGGGTTTCCAGAGCTCACCTTCCTTAGCAGATTCATCCAGGGGCTGGTTCACCTCTGTGCACTGCTCCTGGAAGAGAAGATTGGGACGGCCTTTCCCTCTGCTGCTTGTTCAAAATAACCTCGAAAGAAGCAGAATTTGGAGACTCTCAGTGTGAGGAAGAACTGCTTTCCATGGAGGGAAAGCAGAGCCCTGGAACAACTGCCCAGGGAGGGCGTGGAGTCTCCCTCTCTGGAGATGAGTTCCTGTGTCACCTGCTCCAGGTGACCCTGCCTGAGCAGGGGGTTTGGACTGAGGGATCTCCAGAGGTCTCTTCCAAGGCCAACCACCCTGCAATTCTGGGATTCTGTGGCTTTGGCCTAACAGAGCAAAGAATGTGGGGTTTGGTTGCAAAGTTCTGGGGAAAAAAGGCTGACTGAGCCCCATGCACAGGCAGGGCCGGGGAGCAGAGCAGCTCTTGGCAGAGGAGATGGTTGTAATCAGCTCTTTTGTGTTGGGTTGGTGGCCCTTAATCCCCCTCCTTGTCCCCGTGGGTGGGTCTGGGTGCAGAGCACATCCTGGCAGAGGGGTGTGAGCTCAGTGTGTGCATCAGGTGCATCCATGTCCTCCCTGCAGGGAGTCTGGCTCCCGGCACCCAGGGCTTTCCCACCCTCTCCCGTGGAATGAGTCAGGATTCCTCCAGCACTGCCACAGTCCCATCCTTGCAGTGGTGCTGCCGGTGGGGCTGTGGTGGATTTGGGGGATTTGGTTTGTGTTTCCAGTGGTTTGGGGGAACCCCTTGTGCTGGCTGGGGCAGGTGTCCCACAGGGTGAAATCCAGCTCGTGATGGTGGCAGTGTTCCATGTTCCCATGGCCATATTCCATACTCCTGTGCTCCCACGTGAGCTCCAGGATCCTCACGGGTTTAGCAGCACCTTCAGACCCCTCCTCCCTCCTCTCAGCCATGTTTTTGGCCATTGCAACCCTGGAGCTGAAGCCTGAAGGTGAGCCTGGGCTCGCTGAATCTCTTGGCCAGGCTTTGGGATCCCACTTGTCAGAGGGATCATCCGTTTGGAGCCCTTCCAAGGCTCGTTCCCGTCTGTCATCTCAGCCCAGAGTGCACAGGAAGGAGGTTTGTGTGTTGGTGGGGCTTTACCCCGACAGCTCCTCCCGCCAATGAACTCACACCCCTCCCTGGGGTCAGGGGAGGACACGTGGCCCGTTTTGGAAACAGGGAAACTGAGGCAGGACCCACAACACGACCCTACAACACCCTTCAAGGGTGACACAGTCCTGGAAATTGTCCCATGGGACTGTTTTGAGGTGCCAGCCCCTGTAGGGGTGTCCCCACCCCCCTCACTGAGCACCCCGGGCAGGAGGAGCCGGCAGAGATTTCGGCTCCTCGTCTGCCGAGCGTTTTGTTGCAGAACAATTGTGTTCCTGCACAATGGCGAGGAGCAGGTGGCTGTCTGAAAATACCCTCTGGAAGTGGTGTGTAATGCCTCCCCTCCCACTGGGAAGTATAAATATCAGTGGAATACTAACGCTTACTTCTCCCTGCAAAGAAACAGCCAGATCTGGACATTTTTCCTCACGGATTCTCCTCTGGTTTAGCAGCTTGGAGGGAGCAAGGGCTGAGATGGGAACTGCTTTTTGGGTTTGGAGCAAACCTATGGGGCAGAAGGGTGTCCTCTGAGGGAAGAAATGGGGAGTAGCTGCCTTCTATTCCTTGCAGTGTCCTCTGTCCCCGTGCTTTAGGGGCACCCCCTGCTTCCCAACGCCTCTGGGAACGGTCCAAACCCTGCAGGGGCTGCCCAAATATCCTGTTTTGCCATAGTGGCATCTCCAGCAAGGGACAAGTTTATCCCTTGGGACCAAAGAACACGTTGCTGCAGGTGTGGGGACCCCCCAGGAGATTTCCCAGACCTGGATGGGAGAGGAGGAACTGCTGCACCTTTTCCTGGGTCTTGACCACATCCCCAGCACGGATCCCTCAGCAAATCCCTCTCACCCTGTAGTGTGGGAATCTCATCCTTTGCTGCTGAAAACTGGCACCTTATTTCTTGCCAGAATGCCTCATTTCCCTTATTATCCCTGGGTGTCCTGGCCACGGGCTGCCCTGGCACCAGCCAGGTGCCATCTGTGCGGTTCCTGCCGGTGGGGAATGTGGAAGCACCGTCACCAGATGGGCCCCGTGGAATATTGGATCTTCCTTGTCCTTCTCAGGGCACTGGAGGTCCCTAGAGGCCACAGTGTACCCCCAGGGACAGGTGTGGGGACTTGGGAGAAAAGCTGTATCTGCACACTGGTTTTCTTGTTGAGAAGCGGCTTCTTTCCCTCAGCGGATCTCCCGGATGGAGGAGTCAGGAGGCTTCACCTTGCTCAGGGCCAGGCTTGTGGGACTGTGAGAAACCTGTGCAGTGTATGGGTAGGTGTCTGTGCCGGAGCAAGGGACAGAGGGAGGAGAGGAAGGATGGAGAGGGGCCTGTGGGGCTGCAGAGGGTGATCCGAGGAGCTCCTGGCACACGTGGAGTGTCTCCAGTGCAGACATTTGGACACTGTGGCATGAGCAGCTCCTCTCCTGAGGTCTCAGCAGTGCAGAAATGCCTTGGGAGGTGAAATCCCAGCCCATGATCCACATGAGCCTGTGGCAAAAGCATCTCCAAGACTTGCTGTGGGGGAACATTTCCATTTCTCCATCCTACACTTAAACCAGCCATTTCCACTGTCGAGCCAGGGCAGTTCAGCATCCTCTTTGTCTCGTGTGCAGCTTTTGATTATCTCATCTCCCACCAGGGGTGAACTGGGGAATGGGCTTTGTGGGTTGGTGGAGGAGTGGAGGATGTTCCTGCTGTGCCATCCACAAGCCCTGGAACTGCTTGGTGGGTCTGGACTGACCTTTCCCGGGGCAGACTGGGGGGATCAGTATCTCGACATGGTGCTCCAAAGTGGTGTCTGGCTTCAGTGACAGGGGAAGGAGTTATGCTGGGACATGGCTCTGTCTGCAGGAACAGGGATTGGGATGAGCTTGCTGGGGAAATCAGGATATGACACTTTTGCAGCCTGTCTCTCTGATCACTTCTAACAGCGCCTCAGGGAAGAGGTGCAGAAAGAAGTCCTGCAAGGAACAACCAACAGCAGAAGGGCATCACCTTCCTTCTCCCTCCTGGATCTGGATGGGAAGGGGTCAGTGTGGATGCTGGACCCCATCTTTGGCTGGTTTAGTGAAGGGGAATCTGGGAGCAAGGGATGCTGGTGTGGGCTCTGCCACCCTGCCTGTGCTGCTCTTCCAAGAGCAGGTTGGGCAGTGGATGAGGATTTTCCAGGAGTGGAAAAGATCAAAGTGACGTTTCTGGGGGCTGATCAATCTTTCTGCCTCCAAGGTGTGCCTTAAACCCTCTTTGCCAGCTGCTTGCTGGGGTGATGATCCTGCTGACAGAGCCAGAGGGTTCTTTCTTTCTCCTGTCAGGGCTGAGCTGAGGGTGAAGCTGTTCCGAGGGAAAACACTGTCTCTGTCCTCCTCGGGGGTGGGTGAATGCTGGGTGTGCTTCTCGCCCTCGTTGGAAAGGGAAAGCCAGGGTGCTCCCTGCATCCCACGGGCAGCCTGGCTCCCAGCAGATTGTGCCGAGCAAACCATCAGCTCGAGGGCAAAGAACCCTCCCCTGTGCTCTCCCCCACCCTCCCTGGGAGCCTCTCTGAGTGGGCAGTGTGGGACCGCTGCTTTCCATCCCCAAATCGTGGGGGAAAGCATCATTTTCGGGGTAGAGGGGGGAGGGCTAGTGAAGCAAGCGCATTTTCACTGGCAAGAAAGCTGCTCTCAGCAAGTCTGTGCCTGGCAGCCCCTCGGGACTAAAAATACCCGGCGAAGGGCTCGAGCTGCGCAGTGTCTGTTTTCTCAGCTCACCAGCTGTCTCCTCGCATCCTCACGCCTCTACCCCATGATTATCCCATCACTTAAGGCCCTCTAAAGCCAGGCAGCAGCATTTAGGTGGTTTTACCAGAGGCAGCTGAAAGGTTGGGACTCACAGGCGGCATTTTGAGATGAGCTCAGACCCCTCTGCCTCCGGGGCTGCTCTGGCTCTGCCCTGCCGGGCTCACAGCAGGGCGTGGGGTGTGTTTGGGCTGTCACCCACACTGACATCCTCCAAGGTCCTTAAAAGTGACTGGTTGGACCTGCAGCTCTGCCTGAGAACTGCTGAGCTCTACGGTGCAGGGGTAGCGCCTGGGGTGTCACCCCCCAGCGGGAGGAGGTGCCTGGAGTGGGGGAGAAAGGAGAAAATCTCAAGGTTTGAGGGGGTGCAGAAAGCAGGGGATGCTCATTTGGAGGGCAGGGAGCCCAGGCTGGAGCTTTCTGTACATGTTGCTGTGTCCATATCCCTGTATGCACATCCCTGTTGCTCACTGAACACAATTCCCAATCCCAAAGCCTTGAAGGCAGCAGGGATCAGCCCCAGCCTGGGCTTGGCTTCCTCACTTGCCAAATCCCAGAACCACAGACTCATCCAGGTTGGAAGAGACCTCCAACCATCAGCCCAGCACCACCATAATCCCCCTTAAACCACATCCCCAGGGGACACCCAGATGCCTCTTGAATACTTCCAGAGACTGGAAGTGGACTGGTGGTGACTCCACCACCTCCCTGGGAACTCACTCCAATGCCTGACCACTCTTTCAGGGAACATTTTTTTCTAATATCTAATCTGAACCTCTCCCAGTTCAATTTAAGGTCATTTCCTCTCATCCTTTCACTTGAGAACGCCAGATTTTAAACTTCTATTTTGTATAAAATCTAACTAACAAAAAAGCCAGAACACATTAAGGAATAAATGGAATATGTCCTGGAATTTTTAGGCTTTGTTTGATGAAAAATGAAGAGCTGCAAAGAATTGAAGAATAAAACCTTTGCAGCTGCCCTGACTCCGGGGATGAACATTTCTGGTATCTGAGCTGCTCCTGGGATTTGTGGTTCTGCAGTGAAAGCTGCAGTGGTTGAATCCAGAAATAATCACTTCCAAATCCACAGTGTCAGGGGGGAATGTGACCACCCTCCAGTGAAGGCACCCCCCAAACCCTGGGCATGGAGGAGCTTTGAGTGTCTAATTTTGCCACAAACTGGACACTTTTGGACAGTTTTGTGCTGTTTTCCACCTTTGCTGAGCATCCTCAGGAGGACAGAGCACAGAGGCTTTTGGGAACAGTGGGGTGGGATGAATCCATCCTGGATCAGGTCCCCATGGTCCTGTTCTCACCCTCTCCAGGCTGAGGTGTCTCCTTTCCCAAGCCCAGCAGGTATAACAGGACATGCTGTGTGCAGTGGAACAAGGGATAAAACCCCCCAAAGTGCACGAGCTCCACTGTGGGGGGAGCAAAAGAAAACAAGCCTTGGATGTAAATCTGTGCCTCCTCCTGCACCACGTGGGTCCAGCCCTTGGATCACCCCCGTGGGATGTGGGGAGCCACCACAGCCCCACTGGGAGTGGCATCTGCAGGGTCTCCTCGTGGTGAGGGAGTGTCTCCTCTGCAGCTGGGATTCATTTCCATCCCCTCATTGCTCTGGTCACATTTATGTTTTGGTCATTCCCTGCAGCATTTCCCCCTCCCTGAGTGCTTGCAGGGCTCTTCCTTCCATGCCTTGATTAATATCTCTTAATTCACCTGCTAATTCACTCAATTCCTGGCTCATTTTGCCATTCATGCTGCGCTTGGGCTCTGTCTACTCTCCCCAGCCTGGATGTTCTTTCTCCACACTCATCCCACAGGCAGAGGCACAGCAGTGAAATGGGGCAGGAAAGTCACCCCATTTGGGTTTTGCCCCCAGAATAAAAGGGCTGAGCCCTGGGGAGAGGCTGATTCCTGCTTTTCTTGGGCCCGGGTGTAGGGGTGTTATCGCTGCTAATTTGGGACAGGAGAGCTGGCAGGCATTTCACCTGCTTAAGTCCAGGGCTGAGGCTCATGTCCAACTCAACCCAAGGAGAGCAGGGGCAGGAATGGTCCCTCTCTCTGTGCTTTTCCTCCACCAGCCTCTTTTTTGTGGGATGCTGCAGGGATGGGATGTCCTTGGTACACAGTTCTCCTGCTCATCCATGTCCCAGCAGCCAGGAGGGAGCATGAACAACCCTCAGAGCTCCAGGACAGTTTTATCCCACTCTAGGATGAAGTCTGTAGAGGGAGAGGAGGACAACCACCTGCAGGACAGCCCTGTCCCACACCCCTGGTGCCCCAGAGCTGTCAGGGCAGCACACTGGATGCACACTGAGGGGCTGCTGCTTTTGTCGGAGCTCCTCTATTTTTAGAGGGTTTTTTTGTGTCAAACTTCCCATCTGCTGATGAGCCAATGTCATCCCAAGAGCAGAGCTCCAGTTCCCTTGGCCTTTGATGGGGGGCAGTGCCCTGCTGTGCCAGGAGCTGTTGGACACACGAGCTTTTATCCCTGTCCACAGGGCCAGGACAGGCTGACCCAGCCCAGCTCTGTGTGCAGGTCCTTTATGTCCATGTGTGTGTTGGTTTGAAAGGGAAGTGAAATGGGGATATTCACAGAGTCATCAAATCCTAGAATGGTTTGGGGAGGAAGGGACCTTAAAGCTCATCCCTTCCCACCCCCTGCCATGGGCAGGGACACCTTCCACTATCCCAGGTTGCTCCAACCTGGCCTTGGACACTTCCAGGGATGGGGCAGCCACAACCTCAGGTGCATCCACAGGCTCAGAATATTCATACCTGTCCTTGAGTGTTATATCTTTTGTAAAGTTTTAAGAACTTCAGGGGGCACTTCCTCAAAAGCAGCGCTGGACCAGCAATCCTCACCCTGCGCTTGCCACACCGTGTTTTGCTGCCCTGCCCATGGTTTGTCCCCTGGCACAGACTGTGGTGAGGGGTGGGCAGGTCCCCAGGGGGGCTGGGGTGGCAGTGGCACGTCGACCCTCACTCCTGGGGACCCCCACCCATCTGCAGAGGGCTGAAGCCTCTGTGTCAGGAGAAATCCCCATCTGGCACCTTGTCTGTGATGATTTTGGGCTGCAGAAGTGCTGAGTCCACAGGTCCAGCCGTGCTTTAATCCTGAATACAGGCCCAGGTTGGTGGCTCTGCCTCCTCCCTCCAGTCTCTCATCCCTTGCACTGGCCAGAGAATGGTGCTTGGGCAGTAATTTGGGAAGCTGCTGCCTCCATGCCCTGGGGAGAGGTTTGACCAGGGGAGGGTGTGCTGGAGCTCAGCTATCACTGAGCAGCTGGTCCCAGCACATCTGTCCTGCTGGTGCCACAGGGAGAGGTGGGGGGCACGGGGGGGAGGAACATTAATCCAATCATTCAACTCATTTGTAGCCGTGTTTCCTTGCCAGGTTTGGGCTGGACTCAGGTTTAAGCCTGATTTTCTGTAAATTCCCTGAGGCTGAGAACACTTGGGCCGTGGGGTCCCTGGTGCTCCAGGGAGGGAACACTGCCCTGGCCTAGGATATGTGAATGCCAAAGGTGCTGGCAGGATTTTTGGGTGCTGAGGATGCTGTTCCCTGCAGTTTGGTGCCATCCTGGGTGCAGGGTGGTACAACCCAGCACAGCCCCATTCCTGCAGGTGCTGAGCCTCGAGGCTTGATGGGAGGGCAAAGGGGGATGGGCAGGTGCCCCCTGGGCATTTGGGGGGCAGCAGGAGGGTCTGATCTCTGTCCCTTCTCCTGTAGGTGTTTGAGGAGCTGTGATGCCCAGCAGAGACACGTTCCCACGTGGGCAGTGACCACCTGAGCTGGCCTTGGGGACAGCAGCCCATCGACCCCAGACATGCCCAGGCAGCCCGAAAATCCCTCGGACCCTCCCTGTGCTGCTGTTGGCTTGGGCTCCCTGCTGGGACAAGTCCTCAAGGGTCCCTTTGCCCCTCTCTGAGCACCCCCATGGGTCCCTGATGCTGCAGCCCCTCCACGAGGCAGCACAGAGGTGACACAGGACCCTGGCAGTGACGAGCAGGGGGATCTGAGACCACGAGGACCTCGTTGGTGCCGAGGCCGTCCCTCCATCCCCACTGGAGCGATGCCAACCTCTGCTTAACACCCCAACGAAGGGATGGGGCATCTCCCCAGCTCCAGCACCCCGTTGCCCCCTGCTGTCCTGGCTCCCCTGGCCTGTGGGAGCCCGTGGTGATGTGAGCAGGGCCCCGAACCCCACAGCCCCCAGCGCCCGCCCCACCAGGCACCGCCGGCACCCCCCCCGCCATGATGTGCGAGGTGATGCCCACCATCAGCGAGGGGGACCCTCTGGGGCCCCCCCAGGGCTCGGAGGCCGATGCTGACTTCGAGCAGCTGATGGTGAACATGCTGGATGAGAGGGACAAGCTGCTGGACACGCTGCGGGAGACGCGCGAGACGCTGTCGGTCACCCAGAGCCGCCTGCAGGAGACGCTCCGGGAGCGGGACCAGCTCCAGAGGCAGCTCAACTCGGCCCTCCCACAGGTAAGGAGCTGGCCCTGGGATGGGCAGGAGCCTCCACCGAGGCCTTGGGCTGTGGGCTGTGGGTTTCAGCTCGTGCCCTTGGGCGGCTGGACCTGCCGTGAGTGGATTTCTCCTGAGCCACAGCCAGCTCAGACACCTCTTTCCCTTTGGACCCCTCGTTGTGAGTCCAGGTGGGGAGGTGTGGGAGTTCAATGCCCCCTGTGCACAGGGGAGTGGACTTGGGGAAGGGACAAAACCTTCCTGAGGACACCACAGGGTGTCCTCTGCAGACCCAGAGCCTGCGCTTGCCCATGGGGACAGCCCATTGGGAAACAGCTCCTGGGGAGCAGGCGGCACCTTTCGGGAATGGATCTGGCCTGCTGCCTCCAGCCAACTCCTTGGGATGTCAAGAGGTCCTGAGGGGGCACTTTGAGTCCCCAGATGGGGACATTAACCCCTTGTCTTCCCTACTGCTGCCCCACTTTGGCCTCTCCCACACCGGGAAGGCTCCCTTCCTTCAGCCCCATCACCCACTGGGGTGATGGGACTTCTTTGCCTCAAGCTTGGTCCTGAGAGGGGACCCTGGAGGCAGAGCTGGGTGCAGGGTGGGGTTTGGGACATTGCAGGGAGCCCAGGGAGCAGATGGGCAGTGAGGCAGCCAGGGGGCTGTGCTCAGCAAGCAACCCAGGGCATGGAGAATCAGGGCTTGCTTGGCTCCCCTGGGGTGTCTGGCATTGCTCTGCTCCTGGTTCCTCACCTGCAGGACCCCCTCCAGGTGCTCCAGAGACCTGGACTTGAGCTCAGCCTCCACAAAGATGCTCAGGTCAGGAGAGAGTGAGGTGGATCAGCATCACAGGGCTGTGCAGGGGTGGTCTGAGCTGCCCACTGTCCCTGTGGGGTCTTGTGGGACAGGGCACAGATTTGGGGGAACAGGGATTTTGGGGGGCTTTTGCACTGCTCCATTGTGGGTGTGGTGTGGTGAGGAGTCCAACAACCAGGGGAAGCAGGAGCCTTCAAATGTTTATATCCCTCCTGGCTGTGCCAGTGCTGAGAGCTGAGATGCTCCTTGCCTGGGTGCCGGAGTTTGGGGCACCCTGGGGAGATGGGACATTCCTAACGGATCAAAACTTGTGGCACAGGCAGGACAGAGCAGGTGGCTGCCCTGCTCGCTGCATCCCTGCTCCTCTCTGGGTGGGGGAGAGCAGCTGGGAAGGCAAACCACATCCCCAAGCAAGGAGCTGGGCTGGTCCTGGCTCTGCAAAAATCCCAGCGGTGCTTCCCGAGGGCTCCTGGGCACGAGTTGCTCCCTGTCCTCAGCGATGTGCTGCGGCATTCCCAAGTGCTGGGTGCATCCAGCACCACCACCGCGTGCCAGCGAGGGTTGGTCCCCTCCGCTCCCTTATCCTGTGCCGGCATTCCAGAGAGAGCAAGCCAGGTCACCCTGACGCTCTCGCTGCCCGCCCCGCCGCAGCCGCCCGGGATTAAGGGATGCGGATTTATCCTCCTCTCCCGCTCCAGGAACGGGCCCTCGGAGCCTCGACACGGGTGGGGTGTGCACGGAGCAAACTGGGTCAGGGCACAGGGACCCGCTGGCAGCGCCGCACCCGCGGCCCCGCTGGGTGCCCCCCGCTCTGCCGGGGCCACATCCCGCCCCCCGCGCCCCGGGATGTGACCAGGGGGGCATCCCATGGGGAATTCCCCCCCGCTGCCGCTGCCTCCCGCTGCCCTGCCTGTCCCTGCGCGGGCAGGGGCCCCCGGTGCCCGCCGTGCCCCCCGGCCCCGGGGCTGCACCCGCGGGGATGAGGGCTCGGCATGAACCCGGGAAGCAAATCCAAAGGCGCCCACCCGCCCAATGGGATTAATCCCAGCATGTACCAGGTAAGGGGGCACGGCGGGTCCCTTCCCCAGGGCGGGTCCCGTCCCCAGAGCACCGTGTGGGGCCATCCCCTGGGTCTGTCCCACCCTCTTCCTCCTTTGTGAGCCCTTTCGCCCAGGAGCTCGCTGCGATGTGTCAGACCCCGCTGGGATGGGATCCAAGCGGGATTGCTGGGACAAACCCTTTTTTGGGGGCAGGGTTGGGCACCCAGGCTCGTCGGTGGCCTCCCCCTGGGCTGGCATCACAAAGAGCCGGGTTGGAGCTGCTCGGGGGATGCACTGCCTGGGAGGCTGAGGGGGAGGGAGGCTCGGAATGTGGCGCTCTGCACCCTCTCAGGGAAGAGTGGCAGCTGGAGGCTGCTGTGTCGGCACGGGGTCCAAAGGGACGGGCAGGGAATGTGTGTCTGGTGCAGATCCACACTTGGGATGTGCTTGTCCAGGGCAAACCCCTGCATGGGGCAGGCAGGGGTGCGCTCATCCACGGGGCAGGCAGGGAATGTGTTCATCCATGGGCAGGCAGGGATGTGTCTGTCCATGGGCAGGCAGGGGATGTGCTCATCCATGGGGCAGGCAGGGATGTGTCTGTCCATGGGCAGGCAGGGAATGTGCTCATCCATGGGGCAGGCAGGGGATGTGCTCATCCATGGGCAGGCAGGGAATGCTCCAGGGATGCTCCTGCCTGCCACTCCCATTCCCCCTTTCCTCAGCCACATGGCCAAGCCCTCCCCACCCCCAATCCATGGGGGCATCCCTCAGCCCCCAAAAGGCAGAACTCCAGGGCGATTTCCCGGGGAGACTAAGCTGCCTTAATGCTTCTTACATGATTTATTTATTCATGTGGGAGTGCTGAATGCGACTTAATCGGCCTGAGAGCTCTCGGCTCCAGTCCCGCTGCCCTCCCCGTTTTTCTGGGAGCATGTGGCCACTGATCACACCCTGAGTGGGGTCTGGGTGCTCTCAGCAGCCCCCCAAAGCCCTGTCATGGGTGCCAGCTCCCTCCTGCCTGGCCGCCCAGCTCCCTAGTGTAGGTGGCACCCAGGGATGTGTCACGCAGGTGTATCCAGGTGTGTTCCCAGGGCCGGTCCCATGTGGGATGGAACTCCTCCCTGTCCTGGGATGTCTTGGGGGTTTGACAGGAGTCTCTGTCCCTGGCTGTGTCAGGGGGAGAACAGGCTCCCAGTTCCACAGGGATTGCTGTGCTGAGGGTACTGATGGCCATGGAAGCCTCCCACAGTTCATCCATCCAGGCCTTTTTGGATAGACCCCATAAGACTCCCTAAGCTCCATGGAGGTCCCTCAGGAGCTGGGCAGGGTCCTGGCACCAAACAATCATGCCAAATTCTTCCCTTTCACTTAAAAAGATACTTAAATTGTGAGGAACACCATGAACCTCAGCAGCTCTGGGTAGGGGGAAAACACCCACAGGGTAAGACCCTTAAAGTGTCTCCAGATTTTGGGGAGATGTGGAGGGATCTGGTAACTGTGTTGAACCACTGGAGCTGGTCATGCTCCCACAGTACCAGGACACTGAGGTGTTGGATTCCTGCTTGCTCAGTTGCACAGTGAGGGTGGAAATACATCTGCTGACCACGTGTTGAGAAGGGAGAACACCAGTTCCCTATGGATAGTCCCTCAGAGTCCCAGAGCTGTAGCCAGGAGGTCCAGGACGTGCTCAGTGCTGAGGGTGGGTGATGGTGGGAGTCCTGGGTTTACCCGGCAGGATTTAATCTTTGTAATCCCCTGCTACACATCACCGGGGTTGGGTTTATCCCCTGGGCTCTGATTTGGGGCTTTCTCATCATCCTGCCCCACTCCTGGGGCACGGGGGTGATGGGGGTGCCAGCACCCAGCAGGGACAGGCGATGGCTGGGGCTCCATCCCCGTATTGTGCCGAGTCAGCAGCACTGAATTCCTGGCACACCCTTCCCACACATCCACGCCAGGGCCCTTCAGGAGCAATCACTCCAATTAGGGGCTTTAAAATGCCATTAATCCTGAAGCTGGAGCCGGTTTGTCCCCAGGCTGGGTGTGTTGGAGCAGCAGCCACGCTCCTGCCACAAATTCCAGGAGAATTCTGCTCGTGGTGGTGCATCCCTGGCTGTGCTGCCCACAGCACTGGGAGAGGCAGGGGGTGGCTCTGGGCTGGGGGGTTTTTGCATTTCTCTTCTTCCCCAGAGCTTCTTAAACCTCTCCTTGCTTTCCCAGCCACCTCCATGGGGTTGGTTTCTGGTTGCCTTCCAGCTCTTCCTTGTGCCTTCCCCAGTGGTGCAACCCCAAACCCCCAACATTCCTGGTGCTGACCGGAGATCCGAGCCCCGATCCACAACATCCTTCTGGGTCTCCCTGCCTGCTCTGACAGTGAAAACAGCGTCTGTCCACCCTGCTACCCCTCCCCCTGGGCCTTGGGGCTGAGCCCAGCCAGTTGTGCTGAGGGTGGTTTGGTTTTAATCCCAATTAGCCACTTCCTGGGCCACTGGGTTTCCCCCCCCCCCCGCCGGGCTCCCGGGAACTCCCAGGTCTGGGTCTCGTCATCCCTTGTTTGGCTGAAGATCAGGCACCTCTTCTTCACTTTCTAATCTGTTTATAGGTGTCCCTGCTTAGTCCAAGAGCTTATCTGAGCCAGGGGCAGGCCTGGGAGACTCCTGGCCGTGGCCAGGGTAGAGGGAAATCATCTGGATCTTCTTTATTCCCACTTTGCTGGGATGTAGGACACTGGCACACTGTGCATGGGGGTGTAGGCTGCTCTCCACAGTGTGACACTGCAGCCAGGAGGTGGGGACAGCTGCTCATGGTCCCCAAACTTGCCTGGTGGCCCAGAGTGAGGTGGCAGTGATGGCATCTGGCACAACCAGGGCTGGGGGAAGTGGTTCCAGGCGGGTGCTGAAGTGATTAATTCCTATTTTTCCTTCCCAAGGAACCCAAATGAGGGCCTGTGCACTCGGCTCACCCTCTTTGCTGGCCTGGCTCGCCTCAGGGCCGTTGCTATTTTTGGTGTAAACGTTCCTTTTTGCAGCCTTTCCCCGGGGGACAACGCTTATCGTGGGCTCTTTTATTTGCGCTGGGATGCTGGGACGCTGAGCACGGGATCCGGGCAGCCGATCCCGGCGGGATGGAGGGCTCGGGGAGGAGCACCCCGAGGGGATGGGCTGGGCTGGGCAGGCAGCGGAGCCGCTCCGTGTCTGACCCGCTGACCGGCTATTGCTGGGCCGGCCGCGGCGGGGGCTGCCCGTCTCTCTCCAGCGGATTTTCTCCCTTTTAATCCCCTCTTTCTGGATGAAAGGCTGATTGTGGGCACAATCTGTGCAGCCTGCCCACCCCAGTGCGGGGCGAGGAGAGCTGGGCCCTGGAGATCCCAGTCCCATCCTCCTTCCCCCGCTGCCTCCCATCCATCCCACACTGACTTGCTCACTCCAGTAGGAAGAGCATCCATGTCCACAGTCTCTGTTTTCCCTGCCAGCCACGGGGCCGAGCGGATCTGGGGACTTTGGATCCGCAGGGTTCCTGCCCCAGCGCTGGAAGAGCCCACAGTGTTTCCCCCGCCTGCTGAACGACATTCCTGGCCCATCACGGCTGCCAGGATACTTTTCTCGAGCTCCTTAAGCCTCGCTGCCCGTGTGTTGGCACGCTGAGGGACTGAGGGGGTGACACATCCCTAAATCTGAAGCAGCCCGGTGATGCACACACTCCTCTCGCTGTTGCTTCCCGCTCGCCGGCATTCCCAGCCCGGATTTAATCCGCAGGGATGCTCAGGAGCTGCTCGCAGCGATTGCATAACCCCCAGAACACAGCCGGGGGGTGAGGCTGGGCGGTGCAGGGCCGGGATCCCACCGAGCCGGGTCCCGCGGGCAGGGAGGGCTCAGCTCTGGGAAGGGCGGGGCTGGCACGGGGGGTTCCCCGGCAGGTGGGTCTGCAGAGGGGTCTGTGGGACTGTGGGATGGACCAGGATAGAGTGTGGGATGGGGCCTGGGCACGGCAGAGGCTGGTGATGGAGGTTTGGGGTGCTGTGACAAGTTTAGGGGAGAACTGATGGGGACAGGGGTGACCCCAGGACTGGGGTGATCTCAGGACAGGGATGACAGCAGGGCTGGAGTGATCCCTGGGGAAGGGATGGGGACAAGGCTGGCCCCGGGGCTGGAGGGGTCTCTGGGGAAGGCATGGGGCAGGAGTGGGGCTGGGAAGGAGCCCAGGCACTCAGGCCCTGGGGTGATGCCAGAGTGAGGATGTCAGGTGGCAGCACCTGGGGCAGGTGAGGGCCAGAAGAGCAGCCGTTTACAGGGACAATGACTCTTCCCTTCCCCACATTGTGACCTGCTCGGGTCTTGTCCCTCTGTGGGGTCTCAACCAGAGCCACCACCATCCCCACCATTCCCAGGCTGCAAACCCCTCCAGGACGAGAGGGTTGGGGTGGGAAGGGAGAGGGAAAACCTCTGGGATGAAAAAGCTCTTGATTTCTTGGAGCTTCAGATGTTGCAGGAGGTTTCACTTGGAGCTGGGCAGAGCATTTGGTTCAGCCTAAGCCTCAATGTTTTGCTTCGGTTTGAAGGGTTTTTATTTGTTTAACCTGAAAATTAAAGTGATAGAGAATTTCATGCTGTAAAACAGCTCTCAGCCCCCAGTGGAAATTTGGATTGTTAATGCTCCGTCAAATCCTTCTCAGCTTCTTCAGAAACCCTTTGCCTTTTAAAATTCTTCTCAACAACACTGTGAAAGTGGTGTAAATTCATGACTTGTTCCCACATTTGCATTTTTCACCCTAAAAAATCCCAGCTGCAAAATGTCTCCTGGTCCTGGCACGGCTCAGGGACTGAAAGAGCAACTGGGAGCAGTGGGAGGTGCTCCTGGGCTCACCCAGCTGCTGGGGTTTCATTTTTTAAGGGAAAACAAACTCTCCCTCATCCCAGAAACTTCAGGGGGAGTTTTCTTTCCCTTCTGACACAGCCTGGAGTGGGATTGGTGTTTCCCAAGAGCCCATCCCAAGGGTTGTGCTGGCTGGGCAGCTCTCCTTTGGCATTGCCCTGGGCATGGCTCCTCCTGGCTGTCACCTCCTGGTGGCAGGAGCAAGAACTGGTGGCACCTGGCACATTTCCTGTTGTGTCCCATCCTTCTTTGGGGCTTGGGGCTGCCCCATAGGAAGCTCCACATGCTGGATTGGGGCAGGTCTTGCTCTTTCCTTGGGAAGGAGGTTTTTTGGATGATTCCAGGTCGTGAGGCCCTGGCAGAGGCTGGCTGAGGGCCAGGGGATTCATCCTGGCTGGCTGAGGGCCAGGGGATTCATCCTGGCTGGCTTTGTGGTGAGTTTTAGCCTTGTGGCTTGCTCCAGGGTGGGTGCTCTGCATCAAGGGGACAGTGGGAATGGGAACACACTGGTGGCCTTGGCTGGGAAGCTTTAAATGCCACTGAGCACCTCTGGAGCTGCAGAGCAGTTTCTTGTGTCACTGGACATCAAACCAAATGGGTAAATATCGGGATGCTGCGCTTTTCCTTGTGCAAAGCACCCGGAGAGGCCAGGAACGTGGCCCGGAATGTGCTGCTCCACCGACTTCGGGACGCTGCCCTCTCACCAGCCGGGTTTGGGTGGGAAGTGCCCTGTGCTGGAGGTCCCAGCAGAGGGGCTGGAGTGCTGGCTCCATCCCCAGCCCTCCGGCCCCGCTGACGGCCCCATCCCCGCAGGAGTTCGCGACGCTGACGCGGGAGCTCAGCGCGTGCCGGGAGCAGCTCCTGGAGCGCGAGGAGGAGATCTCGGAGCTGAAGGCCGAGCGCAACAACACCCGGGTAAGGTGGGACCGCTGCTGTGCTGGGAATGGGGGACACCCCCCGGCCCCAGCAGTGACGCCCCCCTCTCTCTGCTCCTGCAGCTCCTGCTGGAGCACCTGGAGTGCCTGGTGTCCCGGCATGAGCGCTCCCTCAGGATGACCGTGGTCAAGCGGCAGGCCCAGTCCCCGTCCGGGGTCTCCAGCGAGGTCGAGGTGCTCAAGGCTCTCAAGTCACTCTTTGAGCATCACAAGGCGCTGGATGAAAAGGTGAGGTGGTGTTACACTCCATAAACTGCCCACAGTGGTGTTACATTTTATTTAAGACTTTTGAAAAGCTTTTTGGTTTGTTATAACCTCAAATTCGCATCCACAGAAAGAGTCACACGCTCTTCTCTAAGAGAAGTTCTTTTAATTTAGTGAGAAGAAGAAGACATTTTGGCAACAGGTTTTTTGGGAGTAAAATGCAACCAAGGAAAAGTATTTTAGTAAAACACCCAGCACAAAGACTCATTCCACAGAATGAATATACCAGTAAAACACAGTTCATAGGTTTTAAGTTGCCCCCAAGAGAAAGAAAAGAGGAACAGAAGAAAACAAATTAAAAGGGTAAAGAAAGAAGGAGGAAGAGGAAAGGAAGGTCAGACTTGTGTGTATGTGTCCACTGAGTGACAGTTTCCATAGGGAATTTATGCCCTTGAACAAACAACTTGCAGAGTTTTATTTTAAAGGTGCATTCATACAGAGTTAGTGCACAAACAGCTTAAAAGGGTTTTATTTTAAAAGTACGTCCCTACAGAGTCAGTGAACAACAACTTGCAAAATTTTATACTTACTATTATATAATTATAATGACACATATTTTGTAAGACCAATATGTGACTACTCTTGTGTTAAAATATCGATTACTATTTGCTGAAGCTCTTTTCTTGAGCTTACATCTCCTTTTGTCAGTAGGGCAGGTCCTTACTGGCCTCTCTTGAGCTCTTCTCTTACCTTGTCACTGGGGTAGTTTTCTATCTGCAGGCAGTTACAGTTTGGTATTTACTGAAGCTAAACTAATGGTTACATTTTACAAGTTTACACTCATACCAAGTGCAGCTCAGTACCGTAAGCCTTAAAACTAAGCCCTTGTTTCACGTGGAGTCCTTCAGGAGGAAGGCTTTGGGTATCCAGAGGCTGTACCTGGGAGCTGGTGGGGCTGCCAAGCGGGTGCCGTGGGATTGAGGCTGTTGGGTTACAGGAGGCTGCCCTGAGCCCCTCGTGGGGGCTGGCACTGGATGCTGTGGGTCAGTCCTTGCACTGTGGCTCTTGTTCCTCCTGGTTCATTTGCCTCAAGCATCTCCTTCCTCTGCCAGGAGACGTCTCCAGGCTGTCCTGGCCACAGATCTCCAAGAGCTGGCCCAGGCTTTCACCTTCTCCCCCACCACGTAATGGGCTGGATGATGCTGAGCCTGTGAATCCACCCGAGCCTGGCTGGCTGCCAGGCAGGGCTGGGAGCTTGCCTGGGTCCTGGGCACCCTCCTCATGGATCAGTAATGGCCTTTGCTGTTGTTTCCCACCCCTGCAGGTCAGGGAGCGCCTGAGAGCAGCCCTGGAGCGAGTGGCCACCTTGGAGGAGCAGCTCGTGGATGCCCATCGGCAGGTAAGGGCACCTGGGCACCGACCCCTGGGCCCTTCCCGGGGCACTGGGGCTGCTCCCCGGGGCATTTGTGGTTGAAGTTGCTCAAATACCACCCTCAGTCATCTCAGAGATGGTGTTTGGGTCTTTCTGGTGGGAGTTTTTGTTCTGAGCTCGCTGCCTCCATGAAGGATTGTCTGTGTTTGAGGGAACCTTGCAAAGATTCTGGAAACCTTTGTCTCGCAGGCGATGGTCCCCCTGTTCTTTTGGCTGTTTGGAGTTCATTTCACTGACAAAAAACAACCTGAATCTGAATCATTTCAGCGGACTGAGGGTGACTTGGGATTTCCCTGCTTCAGCAGAGGCCCAAACCTTTCTTCTCCAGGCCCCTCACCTTGCATTCCCCACCTTTTTCCTTGCTGGAGCCCTGGAACAGGGACCTTGCTGTCCCCAACCTCCAACCCTTTTCAGCTTAGAATCACATAATCCCAGAAGGGTTTGGGTTGGAAGGGCCTTAAAGCTCATCTTGTTCCACCCCTGCCATGGGCAGTGACACCTTCCACTGTCCCAGGTTGCTCCAAGCCCCATCCAACCTGGCCTTGAACACTTCCAGGGACGGGGTGTTCTTGGAGAGGCATTAACTCTGTTTTCCTTCCTGAAGTTTGTGCCCAGGCACTGCTGCCAAAAGGAAAGAGCCATCCCTCGGCCTGGCCAAGTTTTTCTCCTCTTTCCAGTTCCCAGGATAAGTCTGGTGGTGCTTCCTCAGGCTCCCAGGTCCCTCACCTCGCAGGGACCATTCCCCTCCTCTCCCCCCAGAGCAGGACATGATGTCAGTGTTTATCCCCCGCTCCTGCTGCACCAGGTTTCAAACCTGTCTGGCTGCAAACCAGAGGATGAGCTGGGAGACCTGGGATACAGGGCTCAGATCCCTGAGAACTCACCAGGAAAACCTCCCTCAGCACTCACCTTCACAGCCCCTCTGCCTTCCTGTCTTGGAGTCATGGAATCATTAAGGTTGGATAAGACCTCCAAGACCATCGAGTTCGACCTTTGACCAAACACCCCCATGACACTGAACCATGTCATGAAGTGCCACATCCACTTGTTTTTTGGACACTTCCAGGGATGGGGACTCCACCACTGGCCTGGGCAGCTGTGCCAGGGCCTTACCACGTTTTTCCATGAAGAAATTTTCCCCAATATCCAACCTCAACCTCCCCTGGAGAAACTTGAGGCCATTTCCTCTCCTCTTGTCCCTTGTTCCCTGGGATCAGAACCCAAAACCCCCCGGCTCCTGTCAGGGAGTTGTAGAGAACCAGAAGGTCCCCCCTAAGCCTCCTTTTCTCCAGGTTGAGCCCCCCCAGCTCCCTCAGCCATTCCTGCTGCTCCAGCCCCTTCCCAGCTCCGTTCCCTTCCCTGGACACGCTCCAGCCCCTCAACGTCTTTCTTGTTGTGAGGGGCCCAGAAGTGCCCCCAGGACTGGAGGTGTGGCCCCACCAGTGCCCCATCTCTGCTGTCCAGATCCCCTGTATTGATCCCTGTTTCCATGCAGGTGGCAGCTCTCCAGCAGGGTGCCGTGCGGGAGGTCCCAGCAGGAGAGCGGGATGAGCCCAAGGAACCAGCCCCAAAGCTTCCCTGGAAGGTGAGAGCCCCAGGAACCCTGCTCTGACCATGCTCAGGGAGGCCATCCTTTCTCCAAGGCCCCTGTTATGGCTCCAAGGGTGTGCTGAAAATCCATTTTCCCTCTCCCTTGGGCATTTCCCCCTGGGAAATGCCCTTCCTGGTGGATCCAGCCCATTTGAGTGGTGTTAGGACACTCCTGGGGGCTCTGCTTCCCAGAGCTCACAGAACCCCAGAATGGTTTGGGTGGGAAGGGACCTTGAGCACCATCTCATTCCAACCCCCTGCCATGGGCAGGGACACCTTCCACCAGATGGGACACCTTCCACCAGATGCTCTGGGAAGCCCTCAGCCATCCCCATTCCTCCGTGCCCGTAGGAAGCCCCATCCCTGGCTAGAGGGGGCTGCTGACAGGGGTCCCAGAGCCCGTGTCTCTACTCCCACCCTCCCCCAGGTCCCTGCAGGGCCACATTCCCCCGTTGTGTGGCTGCAGGCATTGCCAGAGCCCGGGAGCTTTGGGGCAGCCTGGCATCCCCTCCCTCTGTGCTGCCTGCAGCGACTCTCCAATGGCTCCATGCACCCCGATGACGAGGCCGGGCGGGTGGTGGAACTGCAGGAGCTCCTGGAGAAGCAGAACTTCGAGGTGGTCCAGGCCAAGGAGCGCATCTCTGCTCTGGCTGCCAGCGTGGCCGAGCTGGAGGAGGACCTGGGCACCGCCAGGAAGGACCTCATCAAATCTGAGGAGATGAGCAGCAAGTACCAGAGGGACCTGCGAGAGGTGAGCCACTGCCTCCTGCTCTGCCAGCATGGGCCACGGACCCTCACAGCAGCATCCAGGCTGGGAAGGCACTGGAACTCCTGCTGTCTGCAGGGTGTTCCCCAAAAGAGCCCACTGCCTTTGGGAGACTGTCTCCACGTCCACCAGCAGGACTTCCCTGAGGTGACAAGCAGACCTGGGGCAGTGAGCTGTGTCCTTGTTAGAAGGTTGTCCTGGGATTGCTTGACTCCCCCTTTATCTCTGTCCCACTCTCCCATCCCTCATCCCTGTCCAAAGCAGGGTTTTCCCTGTGCTCTCGGACTCGGGGTGTCCCAGGCTCACTGGGTGGCCCAGTTATTCCCATACTGGTGGTCACAGATCAGGATGTGACATTCCCCAGGCCCTGGCACAGAAAGAGGACATGGAGGAGAGGATCACCACACTGGAGAAGCGCTACCTGGCAGCCCAGAGAGAGGCCACCTCCATCCATGACCTCAACGACAAGCTGGAGAACGAGTTGGCCAACAAGGAGTCCCTGCACCGCCAGGTACCGGGGCTGCACCCCCAGGCTCCCCATCGCCCCAGGGACCTGAGGGGGGGCTCAGGTGGGCAGGCACCCACCCTGGCTGTCCCACAGTGCGAGGAGAAGGCCCGGCACCTGCAGGAGCTGCTGGAGCTGGCGGAGCAGAAGCTGCAGCAGACGATGCGCAAGGCGGAGACGCTGCCCGAGGTGGAAGCAGAGCTGGCCCAGCGCATCGCTGCCCTCACCAAGGCAAGGGGAGGGGACCCCGGGGTGCAGACACAGAGGGGAGAGCAGGAACCTGCAGGGATGGAGCCCCTGGCAGCCCAGGGAATGTTGTTCTCATTCCCAGCTGTGCCTTTTCTGTCCTCTGCTGTCCTCACAGCTGCAGGGACTGCTTTTAAATCCTCCACAGGTGGAGTTTGCTCCCTTCCTTCCCTCAGCCCCTTTCTCCAAGGCAGAGATGGCCCTGCTGAGACCACTGGGACCACTCTGGGAAGAGGAGGAAGAGGAGGGAGCAGGCTGGATGTGGGAGGGTGCAGGCCTGGAGGGAGGGGTGGACGTAGCCATCCCTGCCCTTCCTGGGTGCTGGAACGGTGCTTAATCCCTCTCAGAGCACCTCCAGCTCCTGCCACTGTGCTGGCAGGGCTGGTTGGGGCTCACAGTGAGTGGGAGAGAGGTGCTGCATCACAGGGAGATGTGGATGCATGGAGGGATGCAGGAGGGCCCTCTGGCTTTGGGGAGCATCATCCGAGAGGGCTGCTCTGCTTTTCCCAGGCAGAAGAGAGGCATGGGAGCATCGAGGAGCATCTCCGGCAGCTGGAGACCCAGCTGGAGGAGAAGAACCAGGAGCTGGCCAGGGTAAGTGCTGTCCCAGAAGTCCTGATCCAGCCTTGGCTCCCCTTCCCTTGGTGCCTGGACACCTGGCACTCCTGGTGTCTCCAAAGCAGGATGGGGAGGGCAGTCTGAGTGATCCTTTCCCATCCAGGAGCTCTTAGAGTGGAGCCACACAGGAGCTCATGGCACCCTCTGCTGTGGTTTGCCCCTTTCCCAGGCATCCAGGTCTTTCTGTTGGCATTCCACACCCACTCCTCTCCCAGCATCTGCCCCTGGGGCAGGCTGGGACCCCAAATGTAGGGTGGAAGGGGAGGCTCCACCTCAGGATCAGCAGGATCCAAAGGGCAGGGAGGCTGAGCTGCTGTGCCAGGGGCTGCCCAGTCCCTGCTGTGCTCCTTGGCCAGTGCCTAGGCTGTCCATGCAGGAGGCTGTGATGCCCATTTCCTGGGCATCACAGATGTGCCCCTGGCAAAGCCCCCGGTGGTTCTGGCTCAGGACAGACATTTGCAAATCCAGAAGTTCAGCATCCCTTGGGGTTTGGATGTGCCCCAGTGTGGCTGTTGCTGGCAGATGCACAGCTGGATCTTTCTTGAGGGTCAGGCAGGCAGGATCTCCTTAAGTCCTGTCCTGTCTCCTGTTCATCCCTGGCTGGGAGTGTCAGGAAACCAGCTGAGCTACCACCGTGCTGGAAGGGGTGGATTTGTGCCCAAAAGCTGGGCCTGGGGGGCAGCTCTGACCCCACGGCAGGCACGGGATGGCAGGGGGGCACTGAGGCCCTCGGGGCAGGAGGATCAGCCCCTCTGGTCACTGTTTGGTGTCCCAGGCCCGGCAGAGGGAGAAGATGAACGAGGAGCACAACAAGCGGCTCTCGGACACCGTGGATCGACTGCTGAGCGAGAGCAACGAGCGGCTGCAGCTGCACCTCAAGGAGAGGATGGCAGCCCTGGAGGAGAAGGTAGTGCCTGAGGGGCAGGGAGTCCTCTGGGGGGCTCTGGGGGGGTTGAGGGGTCTGCAGCCCCTCTGGTGTGGAGCTTCACCCAGCCACGGCACAGGGCTGGAAGTGCCTGTGCAGGGATGGAGAAATGAGCACATGCAGGACTCCAGCCCTGTGGGAGCACAGGGAACTGCTCCACAGCTCACCTTGGCCTGGTGGGACCCACTTTCCACTGCCCTCCACCTCCCCCAGCAGCAGGACTTGTCCTGCTCCATTCCCTCCCTCCCCTGTGTCTCTGCTGGCACAGCCTCAGTGCCACCCGTGCCTGGCTGTCGGAGCAAACCCTGACTGCATTTTGCAGGAAAAAATGCAGCCTTCATCCTGTCCCACTGCCCACCCCTGAAAACCTTCCTGTCCCCCAAGCCCAGGCTGATCTGCCCCCTCCAAGCCAGGGCAGTGCCCATGAGCAGCCTCCCAGCTCCCAACCCCCTCCTTGGGAACTGGGTTTTCCTTGGAGCAACCAGCTGGAGCTGCTGCTGCCCCAGGGGGAACTCAATTAGCTGGAGAGCAGCTGGCTCAGGGCAAGGATTCACCTCCCAGTGCCAGTGGGAGGTCAGGCCTTGGCAATTCTGCTCCCTTTGGGTTCCTGCAGGGCCCAGACTCCCCTCAGCCAGCCAGGGCACACAGGGGTCCCTCCCCCAGCTGGTGCCCCCCGGCCTGGCTCTGTCTCCCTGCTCTGCTCCTCCTGCCCCCACCCGGGTGTGGCTCTGCCAGTGTGTCCAGTCCTTCAGCAGATCAGTCTGAGGGGCTCTGGATAAAGAGCAGGACCACAGGGATGAGTCCAAACCCCTCCCCAGGGAGTAACAGGGACCAGAGTGGTGGTACCTGCTCCCCAGCCTGGTGCCAGCTGGCCCACCCAGAGAGTTTCTCCAGGTCTTTCCTGGGATAAAAAGTGATCTGTTTGACTTCCAGCTTTCCTCCCCCAAAAAACAGAGCACTAGGGCAGGCAGCTGCAAACTCCACAGGGGAGGCTTAGATGGGATATTAGGAAAAAAAATCCCAGGAAATTTTATAGCACGGACACGGGCTGCCCAGGGCAGTGGTGGGGTGGCCATCCCTGGAAGGGATCAGCAAATGCACGGATGTGGCAGCTGGGGATGTGGCTTGGGGGTCAGGGCGGTGCTTGGGGAACGGTTGGACTCGATCACAGAGGGCTTTTCCAACCTTTTTCCAACGGTGCTGTGGGTCTGTGAACACACCTGCCTTCACCCCAGGCTTAGATGCAGGGGACACTTTTTCCCTGGATCCAGGTGCCCCAGGAGGAGTTGAGCTCCTCTCACACAGTTCCTGATCTTCAGGCCCTGCCCATCAAGCCCCTGGGCGCTGTTTGCCCTCCCTGCCCAGGTGTGGGGCAGGAGATGGTTCCTGGCCACCCTGCTTGAGGGGCAGGAGGTCTGCAGAGACCTGTCCACAGGCAGGTGGGTGTTCCTACAGCTCAGGTGTCCATCACACAGAGATTCCATTCTGGCCATTCCCGGGGCCATTTTCTAAACAGACTCTCTTTTTCTTTCCTCTTTTTGTTTCCTTTCATTTTCTTTGTGGTTTTGTTGTGGTTTTTTGGGGGTGTTTTGTTTTGTTTTGTTTTTAAAAAGAACACATTGTTACAAGAGCTGGAAAACACCCAAAAGCAGATAGAGGAACACCAGCACGACAAGGTAAATGAGGCTGCAGGGAGCCTGCCCCAGTGACTGCACTTCCTCACTCCAAACCCCGGCACAGGGGCAGTGGCTCCTCCCAAAATGCCCTAGTTTTGGAGGAGCTGGGATCCTGGAATGCCCAGCAGCAGGAGGGCACAAACCAACCCACACAGTGGCTGGATGGAAGCTGCCACCACCTCCTTCCCTGGAGACCCCGGGGCAGTTCCCTACCAGGCGTGTTTGGTCCTGTCTCTGCTTTCTGTCTCATCCATCCCTGACCTCCCAAGGCCTGGGTGGCTTTGCCCGTGTATAGAGGAGGGATCAGGCAGCAACATCCCCTTCCCCTCGAGGCTTCCTCAAATTTAGCTCCATGCCCAGCCTGCAGGAGCCCTGTAGGTCTTCCCACTCTGGGATCAAGCATCCAAGTAGGAACTGCAGGAATCCCTGTTAGCCTGTGCTGGAAACCAGGAGGGTTGTTGCAGTCTTTGGAAGCAATGGGAAGCCTTTGGCATGTGCCTCATGTCTCGTGCATGGCTGGGGGGGGTGGGGGTCTGGCTCTCCTCCTTGGCCAGGCCTTGCTGTCCCGGATGTTCCAAGGACTCGCATGACGCTGTTGGGATGTCGCCCACCCTGGCTCAGCCTCTTTGCCCACCTGACTGGATCCTGCTGTGCAGGAGAATTCCTTCCCCCCTCCTTCCCTGCCTACAGCCTCCCCTGTCCCAACTCCCAGTGAAGGCACAGCTTCCCCGTGGGAATGGGGCTGGCAGCAGGAGGGGCAGGACCAGCAGCAGATTTGGCTGGTGGGTCCCTCCCTGCTGGTCCTTTGCCAAGGGACAGAGTGCAGTGTGGAGCAAAACCAGAGCATCCAACTGGGACCAATTCTCCTTCATCTCCCCAATCAGCATGGCTTGAGCACACACATGTCTGTCTGTCTGTCTGTCCTGTGACCCCTCCCCAGCACCCTCATCCTCTGTGCCTGCATGAGCTGTTTCTTTACTGACACGTCTAAAATGCTTTAAACCCGGGCTGGGGATTTTTCAAGGGAATATAAACCTGGCAGCAGCCAAGGATGTGGGTTCCCCCAAACCTGGCAGCTCTTCAGAGCCAAACCCAACCCCTGCCTGTCTCATCTCGCCCCGCACAGCGGCGATTGTCGGACGAGATCGACAAGCTGAGGCTGGAGGTGGATCAGCTCAAGACCAGAAGTGGGACCTTCGTGGAGAGTGTTCACTCCAGGTAAGAGCCAAGCCCCTGCACCCACGGGGACATTTTGCTTTAGTGCTGTTGGCATCAGGCATTTCTGGTGGCTCTGGGTGCAGGGTGGGCCCTCAGAGCAGGCTCAGCTTCAGCCGTGCTGTCCCTCC
Source organism: Myiozetetes cayanensis (assembly GCF_022539395.1). Taxonomy (NCBI): domain Eukaryota; kingdom Metazoa; phylum Chordata; class Aves; order Passeriformes; family Tyrannidae; genus Myiozetetes; species Myiozetetes cayanensis. Next base: position 219,462 of record NW_026087510.1, on the reverse strand, counting down.
GTGGATCTGGGACAGACTGTTTGGAATAGCCCAGCCCGGTGAATGGCCAAAAATTCGCTCTTCTAAGGGTGAAAAATCACTGGGCATTGTTTCTTTCTCTGCACAAAGGGCTTGGGGGTTAATTTTCTACGAAAGCTGGATGTTCACCAAAGGCCTTTCCCCCTGTGGTGTGCAGGGGGAGAAAGAGGAATCATTTTTGAGGTGTTGAAGGTAAAAGAGAATGAACTCCTCCATTTTCTCCCTCCTTTCTACAATGGCCCTCCCACACCCTTGCATTTAAAGTCATCTGGGAGATGGGGACGTCCCAGCCCAGAGTTCCTGTAGCAGAGGTGAGTCCATGGAGTCTCAGCCTCCAGCACTGACTGGGATGCCCAGCAGGAAAACAGGGGGGTAGAAAAGGAGGTGACAGCTCAATCTGCACCCCAGGGTGCTGCTGCAGCCACCTGGGAGAGCAAATCCTCTCCTGAGCACTGTCAGCGTGGGTTCAAGAGACTGAGGGGTCAATGGGAGCAAAATTCCCCTCTCAGGAAGACTGGAAAAGCTGGGAAGGAGCCACTGTAACCAACCTCAAATCTGCCAGCAGAGAGGGCAAGGTCTGGAGGCCCCAAATCTGTCTTGGAGAGAAGAAAAGGGGAGACAGTGAGGAAGAGCCTGTGAGGATCAAGGGTATCTGAGTGCTGGTGGAGAGTCTGGAGCATCTGTGGGACCCCTTTGGGTCTGTAAGAGCAGGATGGACAATCTGATTGTGGTTTTTTAATATTTCTTGGAGGAAAAATCAACAAAAATCTCAAGTTGCAGAGTAATCCCCCAGCTGAAATGTCAGCTTTTGTCTGAGGTGCCTTTATCTGGTCTTAGTTGGGGAGCAGCTTTGTCAGCAGCTTAAAATCTCCCCTGAAACTTGGGCTGTGCCTTCATCTGCAAAGCCCAGGCTGGCACCAGCCAAGCTGCTCGTGGTGATGGTTTTATCTGGGCTCACTGGGGAGCTCAGACTTCAATCTGCACTGCAAACCAAGCCCACCATGGTGGACAAACACGATCTGCCTCGGACACCTGCTTCTGTCATCTGAAATGCATCTTAAATTAAATAAACCTAGTGTCTCCTGTGGCAGTGTGTGCAGGGAGGAATGACCCCCTGCCCCTGCTTGGGTCTTCAGGGCAAGGAGGAGCAACCAGGGAACATGGAGACAGGGATTGAGTGCCGGGAGTGGCAGAAAGTGTCCTTGTGTCCAGCAGCCACTGCCTTGCTCTGTCTGGCACAGGGGCTGCTCCCCAGTACAGAGGAGGAGGAGGAAGAAGTTCCAGCTGGTTTCTACTGGGAGATCCCAAACAGTGCTCATGTCCTCACACCTGGAAGGTGCTTCAAGTGGGATTTTAATCATAGAGTTATGGAATCATTAAGTTTGGAAAAGACCTCCGAGGTCAAGTCCAACCTTTGTCCAAGTAAATCATCTCCCAAGTGCCACGTCCGCTCATTTCCAGGGGTGGTGACTCCCCTGGCAGCCTGTGCCAGTGCTTGACCACTCTGTCAGTGAAGATCTTCCTGATACCCAACCTGAACCTCCCCTGGTGCAACTTGAGGCCCTTTCCCCCTGTCCTGTCAGTTGTTCCCCCATCAGGGTATTTTTTCATGAAAATGTTGAAGAAAACAAAGAAAGGAGAAGAGCCCCCTGGCTGGCCCCTGTTGTGCATGTGGGATGGAGAAGACACAAGTTGTGCTGTAGGTGTTGGGAGGTTCAAGCTGTTCTGGAGAGGAAAGGCAGGAGGAGCCTGTTCAGCCCCCCCTGCACAGGGGGGTTTTGGGGACAGTTGGCTGTTTTGGGGACAGCTGGCTGGATTCCCCCGTGGGGATGCACAGAATGGGGAGGGAGCAGCATGGGAGAGCCCAGGGCAGAACTTCCTACGGTCTATGGGAAAGTTGGGATCTCCTGAGGGGAGAATCATCGGGGTCTGCAGCTTCCTCACAAGGGGCAGTTCCGATCTCTGCTCTGTGTGAGCAGGGACAGCGCCCAGGGAAGGGCTGGAGCTGTGTCAGGGCAGGGTCAGGTTGGATCTCAGGAAAAGGATTTTCCCCAAGGGTGGTTGGCACTGACCAGGCTCCCCAGGGCAGTGGCCCAAGGCTGCCAGAGCTCAGGGAATGTTTGGACAACACTCTGAGGGACAGGGTGGGATTGTTGGGGTGTCTGTGCAGGGCCAGGGTTGGATCGATGATCCTTGTGGGTCCCTTCCAGCTCAGGACGTTTTATGATTCTGTGAGTCTCTGAGCACATTTTCAGGGCCAGTGGGGTGGGAATGGGACACTTTTTCCAGAGCCTGGCTTTTCCTTTTCAAGCACCGCTGGGATGGACATCCCGGAGTGGCCTCATCCTCCTGCTTTGTCCCGAGCAGCTTGGGCTGCTAGGGGGGCAGCCTGGGCACCCTCCCCCAGTGGAGCAGTGCCCACCACAGGGCTCTTTGTCCCCAGGTCCCACATGGGAAGTGCCACAGACCTGCGCTTCCCGCTGGGCGCCGTGGTCCACGCGCCCGCCGAGCCCTTCGGAGCGGCCCCGGGGCTGCCCCGGGCACAGAAGGGCCGGTTCAGTGCCAGGAGAGAGGAGCCAGCCAAGGTAACCCTGGGGCAGGGGTGGGGCTGGGTTCTGCTCCTGCCTGGCATCCTGCTCTCCTGGGTCCTGATCTGGGCATGTGGGGCAGTTTCCTTCGCCGGGGGCGTGGATGGGGTAAGGAGGGCGTGCTGGTTGAAAAGGAAAGCAGCAGAGAAACAAACCCAACTCAAGAGAGATCACAAGTCACAGTTACAATTTCCTAAAATGATTGCAATAAATACAATGACACAGACAAAACTGGTTTTAACCCCCAAGGACAGATGTATAACCCAGCACCCTGGGACAGGAACAGAGCAGTGTTGGTGGGCCCCTGTGCTGAGCTCCACGTGGCCCCCCCGGGGGCAAAGTCAAAGGAAAGGAAAGCTGTTGGTCAGGATGATGGTCACAACTGTGTTGAAGTTCCGGTCCTCCTCTGGACCCACAAGTGGTCCCAGAAGAGCCCAGAGCCGTGGATTATGTGTGCTCAGGTTCAGGGGGGAATGCCCAGTACCTCCCCCAGGGAGGGGAGTTCCACAGGGGGTGATTTACCTCTGTGAGCCATGGGATGTTTTTGGAACCTCTGATGGTCTGGGTGGTTGCAGCTGCCCCTTATGCCAGTCCAAGGTGTCCCATTAGCAGAGATGACCCCTCAGGCTGGGGGTGAAGGTGCTGATGCCTCCCTGGAGGGGAGTTACCACAGCTGAGTCACTGGTGTGAAGACAAAGAAACACTGCCCTGCCTGGCAGGGCTCTGAGAGCCTGAGGTGTCAGGTGTGCCCTGGGCAGCTGCTGCAAACAATCCTTTTGTTACCAGTCCATCAGAGATGACACAGAGGGTGTAGAACTCACAGTTTGGGTTGTACCCACAGGGCCGTAAACTGGTCCTAGAACTGGGACAGAAGGGTTTCCCCTCAGGGTCACCCTGAGCTGTAACTCCTGCATGGAGAGGCCTCCAGTCTGACTTTTTGGGGGTGCCGTGTAGGACCAGTGGACCTTGTCCCCCCAGGACTGGGAGCAGGCCCAGGCAGGCGCTGTCCTGGCCACGGGGCCCCACAGCTTCGACAGCGACCCCGACATCTCGGACGTGGACGAGGACGACCGCGAGACGCTCTTCAGCTCCATGGACGTGCTGTCCCCTGGAGGGCACTCGGATGCCCAGACCTTGGCCATGATGCTCCAGGAGCAGCTGGATGCCATCAATGAGGAGATCAGGTAGCGACCATGGCCAAAACCCACCCTTGCCTTGTGCTGAAGTGGCTCGGGGGGGGTCAAAAAGCTGCCAGGAGTCGTCTCTGGTGCCCTAAAACTGAGGTCTTGGTGCATCTTCAGCCAGGGAAATGGCTCCAGAACATCCAGCCACAGTGCTTGGTCCTTCTTGCCCATGGGTCCTTGTCCCTCAGCTGCACCACTGCTGGATCACAGGGTCATTCTTTTAAAAAAAGTCCCCCATGAGTATTAAAAGAAGCCATGATGTGTCTCACCCCTGGTTTCTGCAGATCCTGGCGGATCTTGCTGCCATTCCTGGAGACTGGGGGGGCTTGAGTCACAGCATGAGGGTGCATTTCCCCAGGGTAGGGATGTCCTGTGGCTGGGAGGGGTGAGATGACCCCCTGGGCCCTCCTGCTCCCCCAGGATGATCCAGGAGGAGAAGGAATCCACCGAGCTGCGCGCGGAGGAGCTGGAGACACGCGTCACGAGCGGCAGCATGGAGGGCCTCAACCTCACCCAGCTCTGCAAGAGGGCCTCCATCCCCACCTCTCTGACTGCCCTGTCCTTGGCCAGCTCGTCCCCGCCCCTGAGCGGCCGCTCCACGCCCAAGCTCAGCTCCCGCAGCGCCGCGCAGGACCTGGACCGCATGGGCATCATGACGCTGGTGAGGAGGCCCGGGGGGCTCCGGAGGGGCTGGCAGGGGGGGTGTCTGTCTGGGGTGGCATCCTCAGGGGTGTGTGTGGGGGGTGGAGCGGGGGTGCCCGTGGTTGCTGTCTCCAGCCTGGCACGCCTGGCCCCGGGACTGCTCTGCTGGGGGGGTTCTCCATTAACTGCCCCCCTTTCTGTGTCTCTCTCGCTTTCCCCCTTGCAATCAGCCCAGCGACTTGAGGAAGCACCGGAGGAAACTGCTAGTGAGTGGCCCCCATCCCGTTGGTTTTTGTCCAAGCCCTTTTTCCAGCCTGCTCCTGGCTTTGTCCACGCCAGGTCAGGGTGCAGCAGGCGCGGGATGGAGCTGGGGGACCCCAGGGATTCGGCAGGGGATCCCAAAAGGTGCTTGGACACGCTCCCGCTGGCAGCCTGGGGGGTCTGGCAGGACGTGGGGAGGTTGAGAAAGCCACTGGGTCCTCAAACGTTGTGTCCCCTCTGGCGTTTGGGACATTCCCATCTGTGCTCCTCAGAGCCCTCTGCTGAGGGCCAGCAGCTTCTGTCTCCACACCCTGACCTGGACCATGGGGCTGCATCCTCTCACCTCCCTATTCCCAGGATCTTGGCCACGTGGCCACATCCTGCCCACCCGCTTGGGCCTCTGGAACCATTGCCAGAGCTCTTAATTCAGGCCAATCCCTCAGGGCTCTGGTGGCTCTTTTGGCCATGCCTCCATGGAGCAAGAGAGAGGCAGGCAGCAGGGCAAGGATGGAGCTGGGCTCTGGCTGCCACCCTCACGGCTTCTCCCCTTGTTCAGTCGCCCGCAGCTCGGGACGAGAGCCGGGAGGATAAAACCACCATCAAGTGCGAGACGTCCCCGCCTTCCTCGCCCAGGACATTGAGACTGGAGAAGCTGGGCCACCCTGCTCTGAGCCAGGAGGATGGGAAGAGGTACATGGAGCACCCCTGGGATCTCACAGCAGTGCCTGCTCTCTCGGTTTGGGGACGGACACGGGGCTCGTGCGGGATTGTAGGGCGGGCTGGGGTTTGCCACGGCTTGTGCCCTGCTCAGGAATAACCTACAGGCTTTGCTGTTCCTCTCCCTCCTCCATCCCCAGCTCGCTGGAGGATCAGGCCAGCAACCCCAGCAGCAGCCAGGACTCCTTGCACAAGGGCTCCAAGAGGAAGGGGATCAAATCCTCCATCGGGCGCTTGTTTGGGAAAAAGGAGAAGGGTCGCTTGATCCAGCTGAGCAGAGAAGGGGCCACGGGGCAGGGTCTGTGACAGCCCTATCCCTGCATGCTGGGCCAGGCTCTGCACCCTCCTGGCCTGCCTGGCCTTGGGGTGCTCCTGGGTGACAGGTGGAGGGGCAGGGACACCCCTGCTGGTTTGGGAATGTGGGGCTGGTTGGAGCCTGGTGCTTTCTCCCCATGTCCTGAGCACTGGTGTCCCCCTGGGTGCTCTGCCAGAGCTGGGGTGTGGGTGGTGACCCCTCGTCACTGTATCTGGAACGTCCCCAAATCTGCTTCCCTCCCCGTGGGACCTTGTGGAGTTGGCAGAGCCCTTTGATGGGAGCTGTTTTTCCACTCCCAAATCCTTCACTGCTTCCACATTGAGCATTTTGAAATAGGAGGGATGTCAGGTGGGAATTCCCTTGGGCTTCTCAGGGAGGCAGGGGAGCCTCATGGTGGGTTGGAAATGGAGGCTGTCCCTCCTGTGCTGTGAGTGTGGGACAGTGACAGTGCCCACACTGGCTCTAGAGGATGTCACACTGACTCTGGGATGTCACACTGACCTGAGGGTGTCTTGCTTTGCCCAACAGTGGTGCTGACTGATGCAGAGGGGAGCATCCAGGACCCCCTGGGCCTGGGCAAGCTGGGCGCTCAGGCCGAGAAGGATCGGCGTCTGCGGAAGAAGTGAGTGAACTCCCTTCCCTACCCCAGCAGGAAAATCATGGCTGGGAAGGCATGGCATGGATCTGGGAATTGCTGGGAAGTTCTCTCATCTTTGCCCTCCCTTGAGTCCTGTCACCTCCTTCACTGGTTTGCCTGCAGCGGGTTCTTGCTGCCCGTGGTCTGTTCCCTTTCAGGAGCTGCTCCCTTCCCCCAAAAAAACCCCCAGAAAATCACTCTTTGCTTCTTTTCCTTCCAGGCACGAACTCCTGGAAGAGGCTCGGAGGAAAGGATTGCCCTTTGCTCACTGGGATGGCCCCACTGTTGTGTCCTGGCTGGAGGTGAGGCACAGCCTGTACACTGTCCAAGTGCTGTCACCACCGGTCTGGGTGTGCTCCCCCAGCACCCCCAGTCCCACCAGGCTCGGTGCATTCGCTGGTGGCTGCAAATCCTGGGGAGCAGAAGAGATTCCCCAGATCCCTGACAGGGTCTGCAGAGCTGTGGTTTGAGGAGAACTTTGGGTTAGAGCACAAGTCTGGTGAGGAGCAGCTGAGGGAGCTGGGGGGGCTCAGCCTGGAGAAAAGGAGGCTCAGGGAGGACCTTCTGGCTCTGCAACTCCCTGACAGGAGAGGGGAGCTGGGGAGGGGGGTCGGGCTCTGCTCCCAGGGAACAGGGACAGGAGGAGAGGAAATGGCCTCCAGCTGTGCCAGGGGAGGGGCAGGTTGGTTGGATATTGGGGAAAATTTCTTCCTGGAAAAGGTGCTCAGGCATTGGAAGGGGCTGCCCAGGGCAGTGGTGGAGTTCCCTTCCCTGGAACTGTTCAAAAAAGATGTGGATGTGGCACCTCGGGACATGTGTTAATGGTGAACACAGCAGTGCTGGGACAACAGTTGGACTGGATGATCTTAGAGGCTTTTTCCCACCTCAGTGATTCCATGATTCCATGGAGGCTGTGCTGTGATTCCATGATTCCATGGAAGGCTGTGCTGTGTCCATCACACACAGGGCTGGGTTGGCCACAGCTACCTGCACAGGGTCCAACCACAAAGAGCCCATGTGGGGGATCAACTTTGATACTGAGCTTCAGCCAGGGTGGTTCATTGAGCAGTAGTGGGGTGTCTTAGTGGGCAGTGAGGTGTCTCAGTGGGCAATGAAGTGTCTCAGTGGGCAGTGGGGTGGCCCAGGGAGCAGTGGGGTGGCCCAGGGAGCAGTGGGGTGTCTCAGTGGACAGTGGGGTGTCTCAGTGAGCAGTGGGGTGGCTCAGTGGACAGTGGGGTGGCTCAGTGGGCAGTGGGGTGGCTCAGCCAGGCAGTGACTGGCTCTGCCCTGTCCTGGCAGCTCTGGGTGGGGATGCCAGCCTGGTACGTGGCCGCCTGCCGTGCCAACGTGAAGAGCGGGGCCATCATGTCAGCGCTGTCGGACACCGAGATCCAGCGGGAGATCGGCATCAGCAACGCCCTGCACCGCCTCAAGCTGCGCCTGGCCATCCAGGAGATGGTGTCACTGACCAGCCCCTCGGCACCCCCCACCTCCCGCACGGTGAGTGCCCCTCACACCCCTGGCACACGGTGGGCCCTCTGCAACCCCGGAGCTCCGGGCGAGCGTGACCACGGAGGGGGTGATGTCCCCGCGGGGACCAGTCAGAGCAATCTGCTGGCACAAAGATCTGTTATGGCCATCGAGGGTGAAGCTCTTTCCTGCCTCGAGGCTCCTGTTCCCACTTGGGGTGTCAGCAAGAAGCTGAGCCTGCCTGCAAGGAGCAAAGCCCAGGGACTGGATGCCCTGGAGAGGATAAAATCCCGTCCAAACAGCCCAAATCCAAACCTTCCTGATTTACAGGGTCACACACAGATATTTTTGCAGTCGTTTCAACACAAGCCTTTTCCTGGGACCATGTGAAACTCCTGGGGCAGCCAGAGCAGCTGGTAGGATGGAGGGACTGTGTCTTGTGCTGGTCCACAACCCCTCGAGGGGTTGGTGGTGCCCCAGTAATGCCAAGACACATCTGCAGAACAGCAGCTGGCAGGAGGAAAGACCCCAGGCTGCTGTGCCCCCCTCAGATGGTTCTGTCTGGGGTCACAGCTACGAGGGACAGGCCCACAGGCTCCAGGGCATCACCCCAACATGCAAAGGGAGATGAAGGTCTTTTGTTTCCAGTGCAGTTGGTGGTGCTGGTGACAGGGGCTGAACATGAGCCCAGGTGGCCAAGAAGGCCAGTGGCACCTGGGCTGTGCCACCAATAGTGTGACCAACATGACCAGTGACTGTCCCTGTGTGCTGGCACTGCTGAGGCCCCCCTGGAATCCTGGACTCAGTTCTGGGCCCCTCCTGACAAGAGAGGCTCTGAGGGACTGGAGCGTGTGCAGGGCTGGGAACGGAGCTGGGAAGGGGCTGGAGCAGCAGGAGCAGCTGATGGAGCTGGGGGGGCTCTGCAACTCCCTGACAAGAGGGGGGAGCCGGGGGGGGGGTCGGGCTCTGCTCCCAGGGAACAGGGACAGGAGGAGAGGGAACTGCCTCCAGCTGTTCCAGGGGAGGGTTAGAGTAGATGTTGGGGAAAATTTCTTCCTGGAAAGGGTGCTCAGGCATTGGAAGGGGCTGCCCAGGTCAGTGGTGGAGTCCTCACCCCTGGAAGCACTCAAAAAGTAGATGTGTCACTTGAGGACATGTGAACATGGTGGTGGTGGTGGGTTGATGGTTGGGATTTGATGACATTAAAGGTCTTTCCCAACATTAATATTCTACCAATCCATGATTTGATGATGATTGTGAACCTTGAGGCCACAGCTCTGTGCTGGTTCACTCTGACCACTCTGCTGTTTTCCCTGCAGTCCTCTGGAAACGTCTGGGTCACCCACGAGGAGATGGAGAACTTGGCAACCTCCACCAAGACGGTGAGGCCGAGCAGCCCCGAGGTCACCGAGCTCTGGGCGTGTGTTCAGGCCCCAAACCCCAGGAGGGGAAGGGATCTCTGCTGCCTCTCATGTGTCAGCTCTTGGCCAGCACCCTGCACCTGTTTAGAAACCATCTTTCAACCTTTGATAGCCCAACAGTTTCTAGAACTGGCTTACAAACCATCAGATGCATTTTCCTTTGTTGAGCCCCCAGGGGTTTCTAGGGCAGCCCGTCTGTCAGCTGGGACTTGAAGGCAAAAAGCAAGAGAGGTCTCAAGATAGACACATGAGACTGAGCCCCTGCCTTGTTCTACACCCAGAGAAGCCACTGCCTCACACCCCACTGACCTCAGCACACCCAAATATTGGCCCTGCTGCTGGCTCGGGGTCCCTCACAGGGGTGTGACCGTGCCCCCAAAAGCTCTGGCTCTGTTAGAGATGTAGCCACGCTCCCCTCTCTGCAACTTAATGACCCCCTGGCTCAGAACAGGGGCAGCATTTTGGATTTGTTGTGTGAATGTTGTTTGTTGCTCCTTAGATTGGAGCAACCTGGTCCAGTGGAAGTTGTCTCTGCCCAGAACGGGGTGTGGAATGAGATGAGCTTTAAGGTCCTTCCAACCCAGACCACTCTGGGATTCTGTGATTTAGGCATTTTACTGAGGCTTTTTTCTGCTGTTTGAGTAGCACAGACCTGTGACTGGCAGGTGCTTTTTGGGTAGGAGGGCTCTGAGTTATGGCAGGGAGGTGACACTGTCCCTTGGCAGGTTTTGTGTGGAAAACCAACCCAGCTTGATAAGGAAACTACAAAATCATCCAGATGGGTTGGGCAGCCCCCCTGGGTGTGGTGATCCAGGAACTGAAGCTGAAGTTTCTCTCTGCATCCATCTCACTTGGGGGACACAAGAACTCCCCAGATTTCCCAAGGAAGGCGAAGGAGCCCCAGTGTCGGTGCTGTCTCCAGTCCAAACCTCATCCTGTACCCTCCTCACTTGGTTAGAGAGGGGGTGACACCCAGGCCTGGCGGGGTTGGGGTGTCCCCAGCACCCTGGTGACCCCTGGAGCGACCCCTGTCCCCTCCTGGTCCCGCTGTGCCGCGGGGCCCGCGCTCAGCACGTGGCAGATCCTGTCGTGGCCCCAGGCACTGACTTGAGCTGTCCTTTCTGTTGACATGCTGCATGTGCCACTCCTAGGACACAGAGGAGGGCAGCTGGGCACAGGTGAGGTCCCCGTGTCACCCTTTTTGGGGCATTGCATGGGGTGGTTGTGGGAGGGAGAGCTGGATGGACATTCCCGGGGGGTGAATGTGGGGCTTTGATGTTCCCTCAGTCCCTGTTGGAGTCTGAACCTGCACCCTGGGCCTGCTCCAGAGCCACCTTTCAGGTACAGGGTGTCCTCCTGGGACCTTGCAGGTCCTCTTCTGCTCCAGGCAGGGACTTTTCTGGGACCTGCTCTGTAAGATCCAGACCCTGTGTTAAGACCCCCCCACTGGGGGCAGCTTTTCTTTTCAACTATTTTATATTTTACATTTACTTTCCACCTATTTTGTAGCCCCAAGTCCATACAGACCATTTTAATGACCCAAAAAGGTGGGAGGAAGGAGTCCTGCTGGGATCCATCCTTTCTAGTTTTGTCCCTCTCAAATGTTTTACTTTTATTCTGGTGGATTTTATTTCATTTTCCGACCCAGAACCAGTTTGCAGTGAAAGGGAATGCGAGGGAGGGGGTTCTGCCCAAAACAGACCTTTTTTTTTTGTTTGTTTTGAAGCCATAAAACAGAGATTCTTAAAACAGAGGTTCTTAAACATCAGTTGGGAATGCACTGAAACCTATGTCTTAGTTGGTTCAGCTTTCAATGAATGTGGATTTTCCAGAAGCAGCTGCTCTTAAAAGTCCAGCTATTCCTTGGGCTGCTGCCTTGTCTCCTTGTGGGACATCAGCAGGACACAAACCATGGCCAGCAGGGCTGTTCCCTCGGGCTCCCCCGGTGCAACTGTGGGTTAAACTCCTCTGCTGGAGTTGGCCCCCAGGGCAGTGACCCCTGCTGAGCTGTCTCCCTTCTCCTGGGGTTTTCCAGCTCCACCAAGCCCAGGGTTCTCCCAGGCTTCTCCATCTGCTTCCCCACAGACACTGGCCTACGGGGACATGAACCACGAGTGGATTGGGAACGAGTGGCTGCCCAGCCTGGGCCTCCCCCAGTACCGCAGCTACTTCATGGAGTGCCTGGTGGATGCCCGCATGCTGGACCACCTCACCAAGAAGGACCTCAGGGTGCACCTGAAGATGGTGGACAGCTTCCACCGGTGGGTGCCCTGCTTTGGGAGGGCCCTGGGTGCACGTGGAGCCGAGGAGGGGGGGATTTGAGGGACCCTCCCGTCTTGGCCAGCCCTGGGTGGCTCTTCTGGGCTGGACTCCCCGTCTTGGGTTAGGACAGCTCTGATGGGAATTGTTCTCCTTCATCCCACCCCCTGCTGCACAACTGCAGAGGCACCAAGCCTTCTCCTGGCTGTGGGGCAAACCATGGGCAGAAACTGAGGTTCATCCCCCCTGGAGCTCCACTGGCAGCAGAGCAGCCCAGGAGGAGAAGACTCGTGCCATCCCAACCCCTGCTCCAACACCCAGCCCTGTCCTGGGGCTGCCCCATCCCCCTGACCCACAGGGATGTGTCCATGGCCCTGCCATGTCCCCCCCTGCCCCTGAGCCTGGAGCAGCCCCTGGGCTGGTTCTCCCTTCCCTCTCCCCCACCAAGCACTGTCATTGTTTGCATCCGTGGGCTCCCAGGCAGCTGGGACAGGGTAGAACCGACAGAGTTGGGAATTACCGTGGAAGGGAGGGACATTCCCCATTTTCCAGCTCGGGGTTGTGTCTGTCCTGAGCCATCCCTGACCCTTGGGCACACAGAGGGCACACAGGGGGTGGGGCCCTGCTCAGGTCCCTCCGGTGGCACTGAGCCCCTGGGGAGGGGGTGACACCTCGTGTCCTCGCAGCACCAGCCTCCAGTACGGCATCATGTGCCTCAAGAGGCTCAACTACGACCGCAAAGAGCTCGAGAGGAGGAGAGAGGAGACCCAGCACGAGATCAAAGGTCAGCACCTGCACACCGTGTCCAGGACAAGGGAAACTCCAGGAGCCCCAGCGATGGTCCCTCCCTGTCCCCTTTTTTTAACACATTATTTCTGAGCTCACGGGGCTGTTCTCCAGGGGAGAACTCCCTTCAGTGTGACCCCAGTCAGGCATGGGGAGGGAGGAAGGGTGTCAGGGCAGCAAAGACCCAACCTGAGCATCAGATCTTCTCCTGCCCATTTCAGATGCTCAGCACACGCCCCCGGCTTGCTCGGCCTCCCCTTCCTGGTTGTCCTGAGATTCCCTGTGCATCTGGCTGCTGCTTGGATTACATCTCATTACTGATAATGCCCCTAATTACACCAGCAGCCGTGGGTTCTTAGGATTAATTTTCACAGTTGTTTTCTGCCTGTTATTTCAGCCTTTGGTTTGGTAAATTGAAGTGAGCTGTTCCTGGCACTTGAGCTCCCGGCATTGCCAGCTCGGGAAGGAGAGTCCCTGGATCAGCCTGGGGCACAGGGAAAAGCCCCCAGGACATCCTCAGATCCCCTCACAACCTCGAGAGCCCACGTGGTCTGAGGTGGCCCTGAGACGTGCCCTGGCTCTTTTGCAGACGTGTTAGTGTGGACCAACGACCAGGTGATCCACTGGATCCAGTCCATCGGGCTCCGCGAGTACGCCAACAACCTGGTGGAGAGTGGGGTGCACGGGGCCCTCCTGGCCCTGGATGAGAACTTTGACCACAACAGCCTGGCCCTGGTGTTGCAAATCCCCACCCAGAACACACAGGTAGGAGCAACACCCTTGGGAGGTTTTGGAGGAGGGTGGCCAGTGTGGGACACAGCTGGGGGGTGACCCCACCAGTCCCACCAGCTCAGCCCTGCCCTTCAAAGCAGAGCCCTCTGGTGGCACAGGGGCTTTTTCTGTCATCCTTGGGCTTTTTCTGTCATTCTCAGGCTCTCCTGAGGTGCGATTTTTGGCTGGAAACACATTCCCCTTAGGGGGAAATGCTCATTTTTGGTTCCTCTCAGGCTCGGCAGGTGCTGGAGAGGGAGTTCAACAACCTGCTCGCCCTGGGCACGGAACGGAGGCTGGATGATGTGAGTGCCAGACCCGTCCTTTGTCCTATGTTGTTGGGGGTAGGACTTGGGGCTGTGGATGGATGAGAAACTCAACATGCCCTGGCCACGTGTGCTGGGACCCCAAACCCCCTGTGCCCTGGGCTGATCCCCTAGTGTGACAGCAGGGGAGGGGGGATTCTGCCCCTCTGCCCCTCAGCTGAGACCCCCCTGCAGAGCTGCCCCCAGCCCTGGGGAACAGCAGCACAAGGAGGTGGAGTTGCTGGAGCCAGTCCAGAGGAGGCCACAGGGCTGCTCCGAGGGCTGGAGCGTCTCTTCCATGACCCCACCATCCCTTGGGGTCTTTAGAGGGGCCTGTGTGTTGATGTCTCCAAAGCATCTTTGCAGGCAGGCTGGGGAGAAGAGACAGGCAAGCTGGAAAGGATAAAGCCTTGGGATAAAGCTCTGGGACCCCAGGGAGGTCTCCTTGCCCTTGGCCCATGGTTTGATCACACATGACCCCGAGGTGAGCTCAGCTGGTCGGAGTGTGGTGCTCCCTGGAGCTCTGCCTTGGGAATCCTTCACCCCCAGAGCTTCACCAGCTGCAAGATCAGTGTCTTGGGGTTGGGAAGTTCCTCCATCCTGAGGGAATTGTACAAAGGCCTTGTGACATCAGTAGCTGGGATTAGCTCCATGGGTTGGGGCGTGGTGCTCAGAACACCGAGGTCGTGGGTTTGGGTCATTCACTGAAGAGTTGGACTCGACAGTCCCTGCGGGTCCTTCCAGCTCGGAATATTCCGTGATTGTTCTGTGGTTCCTGCGCTGCTCAGGGGTCACCGGGGCCAGGCACGCCCCCGAGGGGTGGCAGCAGTGGTGGTGCCTGCCAGGGGTGGGGTGCTGTGCCCACAGCCTGCTGTCCTGTCCCCGGCAGGGCGACGACAAGACGTTCCGCCGGACGCCGTCGTGGCGGAAGCGATTCCGCCCGCGGGACATCCACAGCATCAACATGCTCAGCGGCTCCGCAGAGACCCTCCCTGCTGGGTTCCGCGTCACCAGCCTCGTGCCACTGCCACCCCCCGCCGCCCCACCCAAGAAAATGCCCCCGGAAGGTGCGGCCCCCCTGCCCCAGGGGGGACTCTGCGTCCTGAGGGGATTCGTGGGGAGGGTGGGGAATGCGAGGTGGAGGGGAGGGGGATGGGGATGGGGATGGGGATGGGGATGGGGATGGGGATGGGGATGGGGAGATGAGGAAGGGATGGAGAAAGGGAGGGGAAGGAAGGAAGGAAGGGAAAGGGAAAGGAAAGGGAGGAAAGGGGAAAGGAAAAGGAAAGGGGAAAGGGGAAGGGAAAAGGAAAAGGAAAGGGAAAGGAAAAGGGAAAGAGAAGGGAAAGGGAAAAGGAAGGGGAAGGGAAAGGGAAGGGGAAAGGGAAAGTGGAAAAGGGAAGGGGAAAGGGAAAGTGGAAAAGGAAAGGGGAAAGGGAAAGTGGAAAAGGAAAGGAGAATGGGAAAGGGAAAAGGGAAGGGAAAAGGAAAGGGAAAGGGAAGGGGAAGGACGGGAGAAGAGACAAGACAAGAGGGAGAGGGAAAGGGAAAGAGGGAAAGGCAGAGGGAGAGGAAAGAGGACTCCTGATCACCCAAGATGCTCAGTCCAGGCGATCTCTGAGCCATTGTCTGCTGGAAATGGTTTTTCCAGGAGGGCTGTTTCACTCCTGTGTTATTTCTTGGTTTTGAACCACAAGGACAAGGGAGGGGCTGGATTGGGGGTGGAATGGGGATGTGTCACCCTGGGTTTGGCATCCAGGTCTGAGCCTGCTGGGGTAGCTCTGGGACTGTCAGGGTGCAGCAGCCCAACCTTGTCCCTCCTGCCTTTTGGAACCATCCCCAAAGGGCCTGGATTAAGCAGCTCTGTTTGCCTGAGGCTGGCAGGGCCTGCAGGGACACTCTGGCTGCTGTGCTGCTGGGTTTGGGTGTTCCTGAGCACACCTGTCCCAGGTTCTGCCCCACCACCAAAAAACTCCTTCCTCCAAGGTGTCCTGGTCCCTTCCAAAGCTCCAGCTTCTGTCCCCTGCACCGGGCACCCTGGCCCCACTGTCCCAAACCACGTGTCACATCCCCAGGGGAGCAGAGCTGGTGTCAGAGGGCTCAGAAATGAGGGGGGAATGAAAAGTGGAACGCTGTTCCTTCACCTCCCAGCTCCAAACCCCAGGCTCAGCTCTTCTCCTGCCTGCAGGTTGACTCAAATGTCACAGTTTCCCGTCCAGCAGTTTGGGTCAAACTTCCCTTCAACCTTTCCCACTCCATCCCTGGAAGCTGCAATTCCCACCCAGTTGAGGGCAGTGAAACCTGGGAGAGAATCCCACCCAGACATGGGGAGCTCCCCAGGAATAGGAATGGCAAGAGGCCACTTCCCAAACACGCTGGAGCTTTGGGAGCATCAGGGCTGGCCAAACACTGCTCTTCCTTTGATCTCGTCTCGGGGCTGCAGGGCACAGATCCTGCTGAGTAAATGGTTTGGGGGAAGCTGAGGGCTGATGGAGTAGTCACCAATTGCTTTGTTCTTTGGCTCCCTCCCAGTTGGTGCCTCGGGGTCGCCCAGGCTGGAGACCTCCACGGTGCGGACGTACTCCTGCTGAGGGTCAGCCAGACGGGACCCCGGCCCTGGGTGAGTGTGAGGACACCCAGGCCTGGCAGCTGGGGGGGCACCAGCACCAGCCAGGCAGGCTGGCTGCCTTCTCCAAGGTTTGCCTTGCCCTGGAGGACCATGGAGACCTCAGGGGTGGGGCAGCTGCTGCTGCCTGAGGCTCTCGGGACCCCGAGGAGATGCGGGAGGGACGCTCCGCATCCCACCCCGGGTGCTTTATCTAGCTGCTCTGGGGACCCGCAGGGTGCCATCCTAGATGGGGGGTGAGGGAAGGGTAGTCAAGCACTTCGAGAGGCTCCTGGGATCCTGCTGTACCCCTGGGTTCCTGGTTCTGTGCCAGGAAGATCATTGCCCACTCCCGCTGGGTTTGTTGGAGTTGAGCCACCACTCTCACAGGGCCTTTCCCACTTTGTTCCTCAGCACTCCCTGCTCTCCGAGTGGCCACGTGCTGGCTGCCTTCCAGGACAAGAGCCCAGCCTGTGCCTGTCCCTCGGCCTCGCTGCTCTGGACTCACCAGGATCTGTCCCTCCTGCTTGTGACCCCACCGCTTCCCCCCTGGCTCCCGACCGTGGCCTGCCCACCCAGCCCTGCTCTCGCTGCTGGGGATGTGCTCCAGGGGCCGTCCCAGCGTGGGGACACCCACGGAGCGACAGAGACGCCCCAGAGCGGGCTGTGATGTTTGGAACCCTTCCTCCCGCCTGGTTCACGGTGCCAATCCTGACCCGCCCGAGCCCGGGCTGTGGGGGATGTGCCCTCAGGACTTGAAGCCAAGGAAGATTCCGATTCAGACTCTGCCGGGGTGGCCGCGCAGGGAACTGTCCCCGGGGCCGGGGGCAGTGCCGGGGGTGGTGCTGTGTGTGGGTGGGGCCGTGGGGGGGTGAGGAGGGCGGTGTCTGCCCAGGTGCTCATTTTGGTGCTGCCAGGTGCCCACGGAGCGGGGAGGCCGTGCCTGCAGGGCAGGGCTGTGTGGGGAGGGCTGGCACTGCCCTGTGTGGCTCAGTGCCAGGACGCTGCCGGCACCCACGGGAGAG
Source organism: Myiozetetes cayanensis (assembly GCF_022539395.1). NCBI lineage: Eukaryota > Metazoa > Chordata > Aves > Passeriformes > Tyrannidae > Myiozetetes > Myiozetetes cayanensis. Next base: position 202,457 of record NW_026087510.1, on the reverse strand, counting down.
GGGACCCTCCTTGGGGCCCCGGGGGGGACGCACGGGAGCACCCAGAGCCCCCCGGGACGTGCCCACCCCTTCCCCTCCGGGTGCAGAGGAGATGCTCTCCCCTCCTGCCTCCAGGCTACGGGCAGGGATCAATCCAGGAGACTCTTAACTCTTCCCATTTCTCCCCCGTAGGGTAGGATCTCTTCGTCTCCTCATGCCACGTTTGCCTTGTGTGGCCCCTATTTCTGATGTGATATTTATTGATGGCTGGAATGACCTTATACTTATCATGTGCTGTCTGGAAGTGCAATATCTGAGAGGCTCTACAGTCACAACGTCTTTTCGGTGTATTATTTGCCTAATACAGTATTAAATATTTTTTTAATTTGAAGAGTCGGTGAGCCCTTTATATCAATGCCCTATTTCTTTTGTCATATTATTGGTACTGCATGGACTCCAAACCCTGGATTGGGTCAGGAAAGGATGTATGTGTGTTCCAATAAACAGGATTTTAAAACAGTGCTGGGCTCGAGCCTTCTTTCTAGAGGCCAAATAAAAAATATCATGAATCTTTAGCCCCCTCAGGAACCTTGGGGTACAGGGCTGAGCCCCAGTTGCTGGGGATCTCAATCCACTGGTGTCTCAAGGGCTGATTTAAATGTGGCACATCCAGTTCCCACCTGAGCGACTGCACTGAGGTCCAGCTGGATTTTCTGATACGGAAAACCCCAACCTGGGAACTGGGGTGACCTGCACAGAGGGAAACAATACTAAAGGAGAATCCCAAGCAGTCCAAACAAGAATGCGTTTATTAAAAAAAAAAAAAAAAAATCCAAATAAGTTAGCAAAAATAATAATTAAAAAACCAAACCTCTAAATGGCAACTGCACACAGCGCTCAGTAGAAAAGACGGGGCAGGCTCTGGGTCAGCACCGGCCCGAGAGAGCCCTTGGTCAAGGAGCATCTGGGATAAAAACATCAGCAAAGCGAACCCAGCACACACATTGGCCCCCAAAACCCCAAAACTGGGGAGCAGAGCAGAGCCCCACGCCAAGAACCGGGCCCTGCCAACATCCCACCTCTCCCCGGTCTCGTCGCCGGCTGGGTGGGGCGGGAGCGTTTGGCGGGCAGTGGGAAGGAGCTGAGCGGTCTCAGCGCTGCTGGGGGGTAAATGTGATCCCCAGGGCTGGACCCTTCCAGCGCCCGACTCCCAGCTCGAGCGTCGGTGCCGGCTCAGTTCTGGAGCGGCTCCTCCCGGAACGTCACGGCCACGTCGTCGCCGGCGATGCTGTCGACGATGGAGGACAGCGAGGGCAGGTTCCGCTCCTCCGGCCCCTCCTCGGCCAGCAGGTGATCTGCGGGGAGCAACGGGGGTGGCACTGCTGGGGACGGGCACCCTGAGCTGGGGGACAGCTCCTGGCTCCGCGGGGGACAGGGTTTAGTGCTGGTGCTGGTTGATGATCCTAAAGGTCTTTTCCGACCTCAGTTTGGTGGTTCTGTTCCACAATTCTATGACCTTGTGGTCCCTCCCGTGGCCGGAGTGGGACCTACTCCCAGCTCCCACCCTGGGGAAGGAGGAGGGAGCAACAAGGTGTGGGATTTTTGGACACTTTTTGGGTCTTATTCTTTGCTGGAAAACGAGATTCAAGTTTCTGCCTTCTGGGGAAAATAACAGGTGGATTTGGCAGGGGGGGGGGAAGGGGGGGGAAATAACTGTAATCATGGAAAAATGATCAGCAGCTGCAGAGGGGGAGTGGGGAGGGAAGGGGAGCCCGGGACAAAGATGCTCAGAGATCCTCAGCAGTGCTCAGAGATCTCAGCAACTCTCAGAGATCCTCAGCACTGCTCAGAGATCCTCAGCAATGCTCAGCACCACAGCCCTTTTTGGGATGGAGCTGCCTCTGCTCGCCCTCATCTTCCCCTTTTTTGGGGAGGGATCCAGCTATGATCATCTTCAGCCCTCTCCCCTCCTCCCCCAGCTCTTTGTGGGATGGAGAAGGCTCAGGATCCTCATTCCCCTCCGTTTCCCCAGCTCTCTAAAAGAGGAATCAGGGGATGGCCATGGATGAGCCTTGCTGGGGGGTGAAGCCACCAGGCCCCCTGGCTGCTGCAGTGCAGTTTCTCAGCTCCTAAGATCTGGTGTCTCAGTGAAATCAGGGCTTGGAGAAGCCTGAATTTGATGAGAACTGAGTGAAAGAGGATTTCTGAGCTCACCCCTCTGCAGCAGTGGGGTGGGGAGAGAAGGACAAGGCTCTTTCTGTCCTTTGCTCCTTTGTTTGGGGGGGGTTGGCTTAGTGATGTGCTGTGGTGTCCCCAACTGTTCCCACTCCCTCCAGAGCCCAGGGAGGCCGGGGGGTGGCACAGCCAGGTAAGCAGGACCTTCTTTACCTGCAGAGTTGGTGCCAAACTCCAGCTGGGTGCTCCACTCGGGGCTGCAGGATGAGCTGCTGGATCCACACTCGCTGGTGGCCTGTGAGGAGTTGAGATGCCAACCATGGGTGTCACCTCCTCCAGCCCCAGCAGCCATCCCAAAACCACCCCAGGCTGCCCAGTCACCTCAACAGAACACCCCTGTGGAGGTGAGAACATCCCTCCACCCCTGCAAAGGATCCTGGGATCCATCAGGGCTGAAAAACCTCCTTTTAGGGCTCTGGACACAGGGAAATGGGGCCACCTGCTCCCTGCAGGTCAAAAGGTGTCTCTTTACCCCGAGAAAGGGCTGCAGATGGACAAAGGGCCTTGGACAAAACAGCTTTTTGCTGAAAATCATCTAATCAGGCCCATAAAAAGTGATGCCCTGGGGCCACCCCGAGGGGGTTCCTGGGAAAGAGCTTCTGGCAGTTTGATTTGTGGATTTGGGGCTTAGTGGTTATTTCCCAGAAAAGAGCTGAGAAATGAGAGCTCGGAATGAACTTGTTTTGGAGTGTGTCTTTATCCAGGAGTGGATGCCAACTCAGGTAAAACCCAAAATGGGATTTCCAGGAGCAACCCCACAGACCCAACTCTTTGTAGTGGCCCTGGAAGTGGCACTTTGGGCCCACGAGCTCCTGGCAGCACAGGAGAATTAATTAACACTTGGCTTTACTTCCCCCTGAAGCAGGAAATTCTTACAGATACGATTTTTTTCCCAAAAAAATATTGGCTTTTGCATCACCTGGGAGAAGGGGCAGCTCAGGACAGAAGTGACACAGAGGCTGCTCAGCACGGTTTTGGACCCTTTGCAGGGACAGCCACCAAATCCACCCAAATCCAAGTGGATCCTGGGAAGTGGAAATTGGATTCTGGTGTCCGTGGATACTGAGAAATCCTGAGAATATGGAACAGGATGGGGCCTAAAGGCTTTTCCAGTCCTTTATTCAGCATTAAATGTTGGGTTACTGGTCCTTAAATCCTCGAGTCTGAAAGCAGATGAATCTCTGGGAATCCCATTCTTATCAAGTCCCTCTATATCATCCATATTTATATCTATCTTTATCTGTATCTACATGTACATCTATATATCCCTATTTTATCTATGACATTTATATCCATAGCTACATTACCTGTATATAAATTATCTATATCTATACATAATTTCTCTCTATATATACATATATCCATAACATTTATATATGTTATTTATCTGTATAATCTTATCAATGCTTATATCTCTATATATCATATACATATATTTGTATCACATATATACATATTTAACTATAGAGCTGTATCTATATCCACACCTATTTCAGCTGTATCCACTATCTCCATAATCTCTGTCTCTTTAATCTGTATCATCAATGCCTGTACCACACATTCATCTCCAGTATCTATAATCTCTACCTGTATCACCTGTGCCTGGAGCTCTCTGTACATTCCATATCCAAAGGCTCAGAGTGCACACCCAGCACTCCCCCAGCAACCAGAGGGCAGCTGAAAATACCCCTCCAAGTGTTAATTTTATTTTATTTACTTTTTATAGTCCTATTTTTGTGGTTGATATTTTTACTTAATTTTTATTTTTGTATTTATCTTTCATTTTATTGGTTTATTATTTGATTTTATTCCATCTTATTTTTAGTTTAGTTTGGTTTAGTTTGCTTTCATGTTACTTCTTTCATTTTGGCCTGTGTGATCCCTCCAAAGCCCAGGCACGTGTCACTCACAAAGCAGTGACCCCACTGTCCCCACAGAGCAATGACCCCATAGAGCACCACTCCCCTATAGCAGTGTCACCCCGAAATTGCATCACCCCCTTAAAGCACCATCCCAGAGAGCACCAACCCCACAGTGTCACCCCCACAGAACATCACCCCCATAGGGCATCGTCCCCATAGAGCATCACTCCCCTACAGCATCGCCCCCACAGTGTCACCCCAAATGACATCACCCCACAGAGCACTGTCACCCCCACAGAGCACTGTCACCCCCACAGAGTGTCACCCCCATGCGACACAACTTCCATAGGGTGTTGTCCCTATAGGGTATCATTCCCATGCAGCATCACCCTCATAGAATGGCACCCCAAAATGGCATCACCCCACAGAACATCGTCCCATAGGGCACTACCCCCCCTAGAAAGTCACCCCATAGGGCATGAGCCCCACAGAGCACTGTCACTCCCACAGAGTGTCACCCCATAGGGCATAACCTCCACAGGGCACTGTCCCCATAGACCATCACGCCCACATGGTATCACCCTCACAGCGTGTCACCCCGGAATGGCTTCACCCCCATAGAATGTCACTGCCATATGGCATCATCCCCACAGAAATGGCATCACCTCCATCAGGTATCACCCTCTTTGGACAGATCCCCCACAGAGCACCAGTCCCCTAGAGCATCACCCCATGGGGCATCACCCCCACAGGGCAGTACCTGCATAGAGCACCACCCCCATCCATGAGGTCTGATCCCCACAGGCCATCACCCCATCCAGCAAAACCCCATGGGGCATCACCCCCACTGGGCAGTGCCCCTATAGACCATCACCCCCATGGGGCATCACCCCATAGATCATCATCCCCCTTGGCCAGTGCCCCTATAGAGCACCACCCCCATCCATGGGAAATCACTCCCATTGGGCATCACCCCGTGGAGCATCCCCCCATCCATCACTCCCCCTTGGGGCATCCCCCCATCCATCCCCCCATCCATGCCCCCATCCATCCCCCATCCATCCCCCCATCCATGCCCCATCCATGCCCCATCCACACCCCTCCATCCACACCCCCATCCACACCCCCATCCATGCCCCATCCATGCCCCATCCACACCCCCATCCATGCCCCATCCACGCCCCCATCCATGCCCCATCCACGCCCCCATCCATGCCCCATCCATGCCCCATCCATGCCCCATCCATCCCCCCTCCCAGTGCCGGTTCCCGGTGCCGCTCACCGCGGGCTGGGGCGCTGCGGGGCGGAACCGCAGCTCGCGCTGCTCCCGGTCCTGCTGGTTGAGGGAGCTGAGCAGGCTCTGGAGCCGCTCGATGTACTGGATGGCGCTGCGCAGGATCTCCACCTTGGGCAGCCGCTGGTTGGGGTTCAGGAGGGTGCTGCGCTTCAGCGCCTCGAACGCCTCGTTCACCTTCTTGAGCCGCCGCTTCTCCCGCAGCGTGGCCGCTCTCCGCCGGTCCATGGACACTGTCTTCCTCTTGCACACCTTGCAGGCCCAGGGCAGGCACTGCCCGGGGCAGTGCTCGCCCACCGAGTCCTTCTCCTCCAAAGCCACCCTGCCCTCGGGGCACAGGGAGACCTCGGCGCGCTCGGGGAACACCGCTGGGTCATAGCGGGAGCCCAGGAAATTCTCCCCGTCGTAAAACCTCTGCTCCGGGAAAAAGTAAGGGTTGGTCTCGAAGAGCTCCATGGGCGCTCGGGGGGCTCGGGATGTGTGTGTGGCTCGGGGACGGCTGTTCCCTCTCCCTACGCCAACTGCTCGGTGCCATTTAAACCCCGGCGCTGGCATTAAATCACGGAGATAAATATAGAAACCCTAAAGGAAACCTGAGCCCGGCCTAAGCTGCTGCCTCACATCAAAACTTGTCCGTCTGATTTCATGTGCTCTCTCCCCACGGGGGTTGCCGTGCCCGGCGCTGGGGGAGCCAGGGGGGCTGGCACGGCGCGGGGGGCAGCTCGGCCACCCCTGAACAGGGGCTTTGTGTGAACCCTGGGTGCCAGGGCGGCTGGAAGGGATGGCAGCTCCCGCTGCAACTCCTGCCCCATCTGGTCCCTTCGGTTACGGCCGGGCTGGGGGAGCCCACGGGGGCCGGGGCACCCTCGTCCTGTCATCCCCTTCATCCCTTCTGTGCCCCCTCAAGCCCAGGGCACGCCGGCTCTGTCACCCCTGCAGTCACACCCAGCAGTGCACAGCACCTCCCACTGCTCGGCATTCCCACCTCCCGATCCCGCTCTGCCCACCTTCCCCACGGCCCCATCCTGTTGGTGCACGGAGCCCTGATCCCACTGCTGCTGCAGCCCTGGGGAAGAGAAGGAATCCAGCCCTGGAAGGGAAATCCCAACGCAGGGAGCACCCCGGGGTCCCGCCTGCTCCCCAGGGACACTCCTGTCCCTGTGCCAGTGCTGTGCCAGCTGCCTGTCCTGCAGGAATAGGGCAAGCAGGACGGGCAGGAGGTGCCAGACCCAACGTTTCCTCCCCCACGGGCTCCCTGAAGGTGCCTGGTTGAGTCCCTTAGTCACATTTTTGTCACAAAATCCACACTTGTGGCTTCTCCCACGAACCAAACCCAAAGGACACCTTCTCCCACCTGTCTCCAGCAGAGCCTGGCTGGGCTGGACCTCCCCCATCCCATCTGGTCTCCTGCCCCAGCCTCTGGACATGTGGATAACCAAAGCCCCAATGCCATCCTGACACAGCCCTTTCCCAGAAAAGACACACTGCTCCCACATTCCCAGTGGGGAAACTGAGGCACAGCCAGCAGCAGCAGCAGCGTGGGTGGGATTTTAACCCATCCCCAGCCCTTCCCTATCAATTCCAACCACTTGACCACATCTCTCCAGCTTTATCTGTAATTCAGAGGGGATTTTTTTTTCCATCAGGAACGTCAGAAACCATCTCCCATCTCCTCCTATTCCTGCTCCAGGCCAGATTCCAGCTGAGGGATCGGTCAGTGGAAAGAATGTCAGCAAAGTGCAGGGCCAACCATGCCGGGATTTTCCTTCTCCAAATCCCCCCTCCCTGGAGAGGCTGTGCCACAACACATTCCCTGTGCCTGCCACCAGCACCCTTGATCACTTTGGGTTGATTTCTGGACTTTTTGGAACCCACCATGATAGTCCTCTCTTTGAAGAGAGTTCTTTGGGTCCAGGATGTTTATGACACTCCCTCACCCTGATTCCAGCTCTCCTGCGGTCCCAGCCCTGGGGATTTGCTGTCCCCGTGGCTTTGACATCTGTGAAGGTCTGCACCGAGGAAAGCAGGACCCACAGCCTCGAGGTTCACCCTTGGCACAGCCCCTGGGTCATCAAACCCCAAAATTCTCCAGAGGGAAAGAAATCTGAGAAAGAAATCAGCGGGGCCCTGGTTGATGGGAAGGCACTGAAACAGCTGGGAAGGGGCAGGATTCATCCCTGAGGGTGAGCAGAGGTGCCTGTGGAAGGTGTGAAGATGTTAAGAGGGGATAACCCGGGCCCAAGAGCTTCACATCAGCTTGTCATTGTCGTGTGAGGCAACTTAACTCACTCATGGGGACCTTTATTGGTGGCACTTACTGGTGGGCACGACCCTGGTGAGCCCCTGGGCCAGGGGAGCCTGCAGGACCCCCCGACTCCACCTCGTAAATGGGCTTTTTGAACTGCAGGAACGTGTTTGGAGAGTGAGGGACACGGCAGTGACAAAACAGGGCACGTGTTGGACCCGGACAAGGGACAGCCCAAACATCTGGCCCTTCATAAACAGGGGCAGCACCACGGGGCAGGAGCTGCGTGTCACCCGTCCCTGGCCAGGAGATGGGGTGTTCAGCCAGTCCCCAAAGGCCACCAAGGCCACCGTGTCCCCAGAGCTGAGCAGGCAGAGGGGACAGGGGACAGCTCAGGGACAGCTCAGGGACACCAGGGCACACAGAGCCAGTGTGTGATGGGGACTGGGGAACAGGGACCCCACTGGGGGGGCAGCCCCAGCACCTGCACTCGCTCCAGCTCCTTCCAGGGGTCTCATCCCGCGCCGTGGGAGCCGGGATAATGCTGTGCCTGCCCGGCTGCAGCTCCAGCAGCTCCAGTAGCCCCTCTATGCCAAGGATGACCCCGAGCCTGGGCACGGCAGGGGACACAGCGAGGTCTGCGGGCCCAGCAGGGCTATCCTGGCTGGTATCAAACCAGGGGCAATTGCTGGGCAAGGAACCACCACCAAGGGACCTCAGGGCTCCGGAGGGGGCTCCCACCACGGCTCCCACCACCCCGGGCACCCCCAAAGGCACGTGCTGAGGGGACAAGGCAGCTTTTCCCGGTGGCTGCCGGCGGTGCCCCGGGTGAGTGGGAGCCGGCGGGGGATTAGGGCAGTGCTGCCGGCTGTCAGGTTAGCCCGTGATCGATGGGGGCGGCTGCGAGGCAGCACAAAGGCGAGGCTGTGCGAGCCCCGGGCAGAACGTGCTGCGATCCGTCACGGGGTGACCTTCCCCCCCGGCTCCGGAGGCCTCCCGGGGACGGCTCACCCCGACACGGCCACCGGGCCCTGCCAAAAATACCCGTCCATTGAGAAAATCCCGGTCGGGAGAAGGGTTTGTCCTTGCTCCTCCAGGGCAGCTTCCCGAGCCAGGCCAGGTCCGGGAGCGGAGTCACCGAGAGGCACCGCGGGGCTGCCTCGGTTGTTTTCTCTCCCAGTACGGCTGATGGTGTGGACTTGCTGGGTTTGGGGATGCACGTGGAAGTGTTGTAGCCTTGGTGGATGTCCCTCCCTGCCAGTGCTCAGCGTGTTGTCCCCGTTCCACGCCCGGGAGCTCATCCCTGCCCGGTGCAGGAGCTGCTCAGCCCCTGCCCTGGAGCTGGGGATGGACCTGGCTGAGCTCCTTCCATGGAAAGGGCAGAAAGAGCCGGCTTTAGGGGCTGCTGGAGCAAATCGGGTGCCCAAGGCAGCATCTACAGCCCCACAGTGTGGGCACTGATGAGGAGAAAGGCTGGGGCTGGCCAGAGATCATCCCACAGGGGTCCTACCAAAATGCCACTTCCAGTCGGACCCATCCTCCACCCCCACTGGGCAAGGCACCCCCCCCATCCCGTGTCCCCTCTGGTTTTCCAGGCTCACCCGACATCCCTTCCTGCCGCCGTGACAAGTCGTAACATATTTGGGAGCAGCTGCAGGCGGCGGGAGATGCTTGGCCCTGTCCCCGCTCCCGGGCGAGGAATGCGGAGCAGAGCCCTCCTCCGACACCCGGGATTTCCGACGTGCCTGCTCGCCGGAGATTTGGGACGGCGACAGCTGCTCGGCCGCGATGGGGCCGGGGCAGAGCCTCCCCCTTCAGCCCCAGCCTCGTTCCATGCTGTTGGGAATTCCGGATTGGTTTGGGGTCCCACCCGTGGGGAGAGATGGGGGACGATGTCCTGCGATGGGGGACGATGTCCTGCTGTCCGTCAGTGGCGGCAGGACCGGCCAACAGCCCCTTCCTCACCCGCAGGTGCCAGCTCACCCAGTTTGGGTTGCTGGTAGGGAGGTGGGATGGGGCTGCTCCTGCAGCTCCGTGTCCCCGTGGGGCTCAGCACCCTCGGTCCCCACCCCCCCTCCCACCCAGGTCGCACTTTCCCCATCAGGGATCACGATGGAGCTGTAAAATCTGGTTGGAGAAGAGTTTTATTTTGGTTTTCAACTGTTTGACCTGGGAGGGGGGTGAGAGATCAACAGAGAGGTGCTGGTGCCTGAGCAGTCCCCAGTCCCCTGGATCCCACTCTGGGGACAATACTGGGTGTCCCAACACGGCAATCCACTGGTCCCAGTCTGGGGATTTCAGTGGGTGCTCTGCTGGGTCAACCCTGTGTACCCTGACCCACCATCCTGTTCCAGTGCAGGAACTCCCCTGGGGTGCCCTGACCCACCAGTTGCCAGGATTCCAGTTTGGAGACCAAACCAGGTGCCCCAACTGGTTCCCAGTCCAGGGGCCACACTGGATGTCCTCACACACTATCCTTTCCCAGTTTAAGGATAATACTTGATGGCCTGACACACCATCCTCTCCCAGTTTAGGGACCCTTCTGGCTGTCTTGACCCACCAGTCTGCCCCAGTCCAGGGACCATACTGGGTGTCCTCACACACCATCCTGTCCCAGTCCAGGGACCCTTCTGGGTGCCCTGACCTCTCTCCTTGCCCACACTGATGCTCTGCCCCTCTTCCAGCACCAAACCTCCTGTGTTTCTGCCCTGCCATGGCCTCCCTCCCTCCCTCCATGACCCCATGGCCTGGACATGACCCCTTCCCTTCCCCTTCTCCTCCCTCTTTCTCTTCCCCTCCCCCTTCCCCTTCCCTTCCCCTTCCCGAACTGCAGCTGGAGGAGGGATCCACCCAGCAGGACCCCACTAAAGAACCCTCAGTGGGTTTCCCTTCTAGGGTCACCCCATACCGGGGGCATCCCTGACTTCTCCTGCCCTCCCTGCGCGGTGGCACCGGCCGGGCTGTCCCCACACGTGTCACAGGGGGGGGGGACCCGGCTTGTCAACAAGGGGCTGCTTCCCCCGGGGTGGGGGAGTCTGGGCTGGAGGGAGCTGGAGGACAGGTGGGTGTTTGGAGGAAGCTCCATGAATGTGAGGGATTCAGCAGCGACAAGTGGCGGCTATTTGACCCCCCGGAGGGACAGCTGTCCTGGCAGGGGGATGGCGCCGCGCCCGGGGACGGGACCTGGGGACAGCGGTGTCCCTCGGCAGGGGACACAGCCCTGAGATGGGCTGGCTGGGACAGCACAGGGAGGGGGCTGGGGGGGCTGCCAGCCAGGAATCCTGGGTGGGGACCGTCATCTTGTCCCCGTGGGGGGTGACCATCATCCTGTCCCCGTGGGGGGCACATTCCACCTCCCCATAGTCTCCCGGGGGCTGCTGCTGCTCTGGGGCTTTCAGGACATAAACTGGTGACTCCCCCGTTCCCTCCCCCATCCCAAGGAACAGCCAGTGCTGGCACCAAGAGGGGTGACCCGGTGAGCAGGGGACAGGGGCTGTGGGGGTTTGGTGGCTCCAGGGCGGGATCCCCAAGGGGAGAAGGGGCAGCCACTGGTGCCACACACGCCGCTCCCCGGGAGGGGCTCCTGGCCCTTCCCGAGGGGCCTCACCCACAAATTTCCTTCGGGGAATTCCCTCAGGGCTCGGTGACCCCTCCCCGGCTGGATTTCCCCCCTTCCCGCGGTGTTCAGCCCCCTGAGGGGGGTCGAGTCTCAGAAACCCCCCGACTCCCACTCACACTCCCTACTGTTCCCCCCGCGGGAGGTTTGGTGAATGTTTGGTGAATGTTTGGTGAATTTAGGTGATGATTAGTGAATTCAGGTGAAGTTTGGTGAATTTTTGGGTGAGGCTTGGTGCATTTTTGGGTGAGGTTTGGTGCATTTGAGTGAGGTTTGGGCTGGGAGGGGTGAGGAAGGCTGATGGGTTTTGGTGTAGGGAACAGAAATGGGGTAGGTGTTTTTGGGGTGCTCCCCAGGCCCTGTTTGGGGGTGTCTCAAGCTCCTTCCAGCCCATCTCAGCCACTGAGCAAATGCAATCCCTGGCTCCCTGCGAGGAAAAAAAACCCTTGGAAAAGCCAAATTTTGGAGCCCTGAGGTTGTGACCGAGGATGGACCCTCCGTTCCTCGGCTGGGTCACCCCAGGGGCCGTGGGACTGGGGAGGGTGAGGGTGTCCTGCTCTGTGCAGGAGGGATCAGCAGGGATACGGGAGGGATCAGCAGCGATGCAGAAACCATCAGCCCCCGTGGTTGGACGGGAGAGGGCACCAGCAGCCCGGTTATCCACAGCCGAGTCCGGATTTCGGGATGGGAACCGCGAGTCAGAGCCCAGAAATCATCTCAGACCCCTTCGAACCCCCTTTTCTTTTTCGGGGGGGGGATGAGGGTTGGAGAAGCAACTGCCCCCCCACCCCCCATCCTCCCTCTGCAGGGTCCGGGTGCGGCCGCCGCCCTTCCCGGGGGGCTGGGAGGGGGAGCAGGCCCTGGAAGCCCCCGGGTGTCCCCCTTGTCTCCAGTTCTCCGGCAGGGATGAGTTCAGCTCTTTATTTGCGATGCCCCCCAAGGGAGAAAATGCCGGGGTTTGTTTTTTCCCGCGGCGTGATGACCCCAGCAGGTGTTTTTCCTGCCCGACGGCCCAAAATAGCTCCCGGGGCTTGGCTTCCTGCCGTTCCTGCCCCGGTCCTGGTTCCCTCGTTCACCTTTTGGGCCAAAACATCCCAATCCGGGGAGGGGACGCTCCGGGGAAGTGGAGGGACTTCCCGGAAACGCTTTCCTTTGAGTTTTTCTTGTTCATCTGGAGTTGAAATTGTCCCGGAGAAGGAATTTTTGGCCTCAGCTCTCAGAGCCACACTTGTCCTGGAATATATTTGGGGATCAGCCCAGCTTTACACCCCAGTGAGAGGGACAGGAGTGTAATTTGAGGGGTTGCCCTCCCTATTCCTTCTGCAGGACAAATATATTATTGTTAAGAATATTTCTATTTATTCCATTTCTCCTCTCTCCCTCACAGGTTGTTCTTGCCTGTATCCATCTGGTCCCTCTGGCCCCGTGGATTTCACAGCTTTTGGGGAGTGAAATGTCTGGGAGAGGGGGAAGCTGAACCCCCGGAATTCATGTTGGTCTCTGATTTCCCAAGATCTTTTATTTAAGGAGATGAAACTGGGAGGTCCATTTGCCCCCGGGGCTGGGCAGATCCCTGGTCCCCAGGAGGGGACCCTGGAATGCACTTGGGATGTTCCTGGACTTTTCTTTCCCAGTTCCCTGGTTCCCAACTCCTTTTTAAACCAAGATAATCAGTGTCGGTGCGACACCCCCACCGCTGCCCTCTCGTGGTATTTTGGGCAGTGTGAGATGTTCCACCCTCCTTCATCCCCACAGGAAAACTCGAGGGAAGGGGACACGGTGGGGACGCTCCTTCCCTGCTCCATCCCCACATCCCCCCTGGGTGGAGGAGACAGGGATGGCAGTCCCCGCTTCATGTAGGGTTTTTAATGGGAAAGGGCCGATCCTGGGGGTGAGAAGAGGAAATCTGAGACCCCCACACACACCTGTCTGGGGTCTCTGCCCCTCAGCTCGGTGCTATCCCATCCCTCTCCCATCAAGGCATTGCCTCCAACCCCCTCGCCCCTGCTCTGCTCCCCTCAGAGCCAGAAGAGCATCTGGGGGTCCTCACCACCCCAAAAATCCCGCAGCCACCAGACCTCCAGTGGTGGTCCCACTTCTCCATCCCCTCCAAGCCCCGGAGCCAGGTGGGCACCACTGTGGCATCGCTGCACCAAATCCATCCTCCGGGGGCACAAATCCATCCTCCAAGGCTGCAGGAGCCCCAAACTAGGGCTGGATGACCCCCAAAGCGGGGTTGGATGAGCCCAAACCAGGGCTGGATGAGCCCCAAAGTGGGGCTGGATGACCCCAAACTAGGGCTGGATGAGCCCCAAACTAGGGCTGGATGAGCCGCAAAGTGGGGCTGGATGACCCCAAAGTGGGGCTGGATGACCCCAAAGCGGGGCTGGATGACCCCAAAGCGGGGCTGGATGACCCCAAAGCGGGTCGCGCCCCCGGGTCCCCCCCAGCCCACGGGAGCAGGAGGTGGAAAGGCAGAAGGAGGTTCCATGTCCGCGCTCCGAGCTGGCGGCAGGGGAGTTGTGTCCCCTGGTGCCCCGAGGAAGGAGCCAGCTGTGGGAATGTCACCGCCGGCCACCCCGGGCTGGCTCCGCGCGCTGCGGAAATGTCGCATGTCCCCGTCCCGGCGGGGCCGCTCCCCGGGGATCGCCTCGGGGCTGCTTTTGCCGGCGCTCGGACGGTTCAAGGGGTGTTTATGCTGCTCCACGGCCGCGGGGGAAAGATCCCAGCTGGAAGGGAACAGGCCAGGAGGCGGGTCCCCTCCGCTGATAAGGAATTTTCCACGTTTTCAGTAGGATTCTGGAGGTTTAGGAACGTGGGAAGGGTTTGAACGGTTTTTTCTACAACACAGAGGACCTGCCCTGCGAATTTCTGTCCTGGTTTAATTTCTGGCTATGACAAAAATTCTGCTCGGGTTGGTTGGAAGGCAGTAATTTGGGCAGCAGCAGAGCCAGGGCTCGGAGGCTGCAGGAGTGAGGTAGAAGAGGAGCTTTCCCCGTGGAGGGTGGGATGTGGTTACAGCCTATGAGTGTCTGAGTGGGGGAAAAAAAAGCCTCTCTTAACGAAATCGAGAGCTGTACGTGACAGCTGGAAGCTAAAAGCAGGGAATTTAAAAATAGAAATATGGCACATATTGCTAAAGTGAGAAACCCAGACCTGGGGAGCAGCAGATGAGGGTTCTCTTTGTGCCCCTCGTGAGGGGGCACCTCTCCATCCTCGCCCTGGGGGCACCGATACGGTACCTTCCCAGCCACTTCCCCCTGTCACTGTCACCCCTTCATCCCCCCTTTTCTCCCTCACCCCAAATCCTCATTTCCCACCATGCCTGTGGGGCCGAGGGAGGGAAGGGCAGGTGTCCCCAGGCCACCACAGCCCCAGTCTGGGACTCACCCTGGGGTCTTCCCACTCAGCTCGTCATCCCCTCCCAAATATTTGATCCCCAAGGATCAATCAGTGAATGATTTTACCACCTCAGAGATCCACCAGGGGAAGCAGTTCCCACATTCACACCTCGCAGCAAACCAGAACTCACAGATCTATATTTTTCCTTTTACAGTTTCCTCCCTCACTGCCTTTTCTTTTATCTCTTCCCTTCCCTTCCCTTCCCAAACCTTCCCTTCCCAAACCCTCCCTTCCCTTCCCAAACCTTCCCTTCCCTTCCCTTCCCAAACCTTCCCTTCCCTTCCCAAACCTTCCCTTCCCAAGCCTTCCCAAACCTTCCCAAACCTTCCCAAACCTTCCCTTCCCAAGCCTTCCCAAACCTTCCCTTCCCAAACCTTCCCTTCCCAAACTTTCCCTTCTCAAACCTTCCCAAACCTTCCCAAACCTTCCCTTCCCAAACCTTCCCAAACCTTCCCAAACCTTCCCAAACCTTCCCAAACTTTCCCTTCCCAAACCTTCCCCTCCCTTTCCCGGGAAGTTTCTGGATCCGTGCTCCCTGCCGGCTGTTCCAGAGCCCTCACACCGGCCCCTCCCTCCTCCCTGCGCTGGGGCTGGAGCCCCATCCTGCTCTTCCAGGGGCGGCTTCAGCTGACGAGGAGAGGCCGAAGAGCTCGGGGGTTGTTTCAGGGGTGGGAGTGAAGGGTTTTGAGCGGCCTCGGAAGGGCTGGCAGGGTTGAAGCCCCTCCTGCCCCTCGGAGCGGTGGCAGGAACAGCTCCCGGTCCCCAGCCCGGCTCCGAACACTCCGGGGCTCCCTCGGGCTTCAACCGAGCCCAGTGCGTGTGAGGAAGACGAAAAGAGCCCCGCCGATGGGGCCGGCCCTCTGCCCTACCCCGTGCAGTGCCAAGGGCGGCGATGGCACCGGGAGATGGCACCGGGTTCTGGCAGCGGGCTCGCCGAGCTCGCCGGGCGTGGGCGAGTTTGCTGATCCACGCAGGGATGGCTGAGCAGCTCCTCCCCCACGGGGAGGCACAAGAGCCCTTCAGGATCCCGCTGTGCCGGGGAACCCGGGCTGGCCGGGAGCCCGCGGGCAGCACCCGGCAGGGCTCGGGGAAGCAGTGCAGGTGACAGTTCAGGTGACAGAGCACCGGGTGGGGGCTGACCTCGTTGGGAACCTGCAGGGTGTGGCATCTCCCTGGGACAGAGGGCACGTCCTTGGGAGTGACCGCGGGCACCGTCAGCGACTCGCTGTGTCCCTTGGCATCACGGGCAGCGCTGCCAACCTGCTTCCAACCTGCTGCCAACCTGCTGCCAACCTGCTGCCAACCTGCTGCCAACCTGCCCTGGGACGTGCTGGGTGGGAAGGGTCAGTCCTCAGGGCAGCAGCCCTTCCTTCATCCACCCTCTGGGATTTGCTGCGTTAAGTCGTCTCCCAGGGTTTTCTGCTCTGCTGTGTCGTTGTTGGGGATCTCCTGCCAAGCCCAGGTGGGGATGCACCACCCCACAGAAGCTTCCCAAGTGGCTTCCCAGGGCCGTGAATCCCCTGAAATGGGAGAGAACTTGGGCACAAGTCCTGGAGCAGCCCTGAGTGAGTTCCCCTCGGGGCTCTGTGTCACCTTGGCACTCACAGAGTGGTGGCCCAAGAGCTGGTGCTGGGTGGGCATCAATCCACAGCATCCCAGTGCAGAGGAGGCCTTCTTGGAAAAGCTCTGGGGTTTTCCCTTTGTTTGCCCCTTCTATTTTTGCCTGGTGCCATCTTGTGCGGACCCACCAGACCGTGGCACTGGGGGGGTCACTCGCCCTAATTAATCAGTCAACCCTCCAAGCACAGCCCTGTGCTGCTGGCACCAGCCACACTCCTAATTAACTTTCCTAATTAAGAGGCCCCCTTCCATGACCAGAAGGGCTGTGGGATGGTCCCTATAATGGAGAAACCCTCAGCTTCTCCTCGCCCTGAGCACCTGGGGCGGCATCGCGGAGCTGGAGGTAAACTGAGGCAGGAGGGGGAAGCTCAAAGCAAAGGAAAGGCCAAAGAAAGGTGGGTGGAAAAGAGAAACGAGCTCCCCACGCCTTGACTTGTCTCCCTGGAACAGCACTTCTTGGCTGCTGCCGAGCCCTGGGGGTTCAGTCAAGGTTTGGTCTCGTCAGGGCGAGCTCAGCCGGCCCCGACACGCCAAACGCTGTGGATCATCCGCTGGCACCGGCTGGGCACCAACCGGCCCCTCCTGCCGTGGCCACGGGCTGGCCTGTCCCCAGCTCATGGCAGCCAGTGCAGGAAGCCACGCTGTGTCCCCTCTTTGTCCTCCTTGTGCTCCCTCTTTGTCCTCCTGCATCCCACCTCTCCCGCTGCACCAGGAATGGCAGCGGGAATTTATCGGCATCCAACACTTCTGTGGGATCCCTTCCAAGAATCCCTCCCTGTCCTTCTCTCCCCATCAAGAACCTGGAAGATCTTCTCAGTGCTTGGTGTTCACCAGAAAAACTTCTTTTCACGGGTTTTAAAGGAACTCCTGACATTCCCTGGACACACCCCTGGTGTCCCAGAGGATGTGTGGATAATGCCATGTCCACCAGGAACAGGCTCTGCTCAACCACCTGCAACATTTGGTCATTCTCGATCTTTGCAGGCTTTTCCCAAGCCCTGGGACACTTTGCTTGGGATGATGGAGGAGCTGGGATCCCCCTCTGCCAGGCTCCCACCCGGCAGCTCATTTTTGGTACAACTCAGGTTTGTTTTTTTTTAGGGGAGCTTCTAAAATTAAGAGCACAGGGGCACGAGTCCAGTGGGGGAGAACAAACTGCGAATCCACAAAGGAAAAGGAGTGGTTTTAATCTCTGTTTGGGAGATTTGCATACAATTAGGCCGGGCCCTGCCCGCCTTTGCTTCCGCATTGCACTCCCGTGAGGAACCTGCCGCTTTTCCTGCTCCGCTCCCAGCCAGACGCTGATTGCAAGGACACTCCCCCCGGGCAGCTGAGGGGCGAGGGGTTTGGGGGCTCCCTTTCCACCCCCAGTACCCCGTTCTGAGCAGCCCCCCGACACACCCCGCCCCTCGCCTCTGGATTTAGGGGCTCCGCCGAAGGGGGAGCATCGGTTCCCTCCCCGCGGCGCGGGAGGTGTGAGGAGATGCTGCGGGATGCAAACGCTCCCATAAATAGCTCGGTGTTTACAGGAGCCCGCTCGCCTGGGTTTATTTTTCTCTCTGCAGCGCAAACAGATCGTTCAGAGCCAGCCAAGCTCTCCTCAGCCCGTCACTCGCACAGCCCAGTGCCCAGAGCTGGCACAAAGCCACCGTCTCCAGACGGCCCCGGGATGCTCAGACCTCCCAGCCCCGGGCTGGGCACTCGCCCAAGGACGAGAGGGGGAAGCCCAAGGGCCACCAGCTGATGGAGAAGTCAGCCCTGGTTTGTGGTGGTTCCACGCTGATCCCACCCCTGCAGTGGGATGGGCAGGCTCTGGTGGAGGAGAGGATGAGGGTCAACCCCAAGGAGCAGATCCAGGTGTTGGGACATCTGTCACCGAGGCAGGAGGGGACAACTCCAGCCCAGAGTCTCACCAGGGGAGAGAGAAAGGATGGGGAGAGGGGCAAATGGGGGTCGGGAGAGTCCCTTTGCCCCACACCTGGGGTCGTAGCTGGTCCTGGTCCCTGCAGCACTCGGATAAACCAGCCCTGCTCCCTGGGGGGAGAATCGTGCAGGATGAGCCTTGCAGGAGCCTGTCCTGAAGGGCTTGGCTGGTTCAGCTCCATCAGTCAGGTCGAGCCCCCACACCCACTGTCTCTGCACTGCCCAGCCCGGGGGGTGGGGGTGGGGGGGATGGGGTTTGAAGGGTGACCATTTTCCCCAAAACTTCTCCGAGGACCTAAAACGGCGTCTGGTGCAAGCTCAGCACCAGTCTGGGGTCACCATCCCTCCACACACCTTGTCTGGACAGACCCTCCCCAGCAGACACCCCTGCACGGGGGGTGCTGCCTCCCCCTCTCAGCACGGGGTGCAGCCCCCCCAGCACCCGGGGGTGCCCCAGAAAGGTGAAGGGGGCTTTGGGGCTCACCCCCCGCCCACCCCCGCAGTCACTGGGGGTGAGACGTTGCCAGCCCGAGCCCCGGTGAGCAGTTCGGGTCTGAGCTGGGGTCCCGAGCCCCGAGCAGCGCTGTCCCAGCCGGGGTGATGGGCCGGGTCCTCGCCGCCCCCACCCCGCGCTCAGGCTCTGCCTCCTCCCTCCCCTCCCCGCCCCGATCCTCTGCTCACACCCGGCCTCAAGACCCGGTTTCGGTGCTAAAGCCGGGGCCCGAGCCGTGCCGGGAGCTGCGGGGCTGGGCCAGACTCCGCTGCTCCCCCAGCTGCCGCCTCCCGCCGCCCCCTGTCCTGCCACCGCCTCCGCCCGCCCACCCCGTCCCCCTTCCCCCGGTTCCTCCCGGTCCCGGCGAGCCCCGAATCGGGTCAGTCGCTCTTTAAACGCTGGAAGGCGGCACCATGTGATGCTCGGGCTCCGGCGGGGAGCGGGCAGCGCCTGCGGGAGCCGAGCGGTGCCGGGCACCGGGCACCGAGCGCAGCCCCGGCCCGGTCCCCGCAGCATCGTCCCGGCCGCCCCCCAGCATGAGCCCCGCCCCGCCCCGCGGGGGGACAGCTCTGCCTATTTTGGGGTGAGGACACCCCGAAACAAGCCCTGGCCTTGCAGGACAAGGTGAGAGGGGTCGGGGCGAGCGCGGGCGGGCCGGGACTCGGGGCTCGGGCGGCTCCGGGAGGCGGGGGGGAACCAGGCGGGAGGGATAGTGGGGATCCCGCTGCGGATCCATCAGCTCTGAGCGGGTCCGGCAGACGGGCCCGGGGCGGCCCGAGGGGCGCGGGGGGCTCTGCTGCTCTCCCTGGGCTGGTCGGGGGGTCCTCCTGCAGCGCCGGGAGCGGTGGCGCTACGGGATGAAGGTGAGTGCGGGACAGAGGTGGCTGCGGGACGGAGGTGACTGCGGGAGGGCGGTAACTGGGGACGGAGGTGGCTGCGGGATGAGCCCCGCGGGGGTGTCGGAGCCCAGGGGACGGCACAGACGGGAGGGGTTTTTTTGCCACCCCCCCGGCCAGGCTCCATCCCGCTCACAGGGCACTCAGAGATGCCAGTCCCTCACAGCCTCCCCGTGCACCTGCAGGTGACCGAGGGACCCCAGCGGGAGCGGGGGGGCACCGGAGCATCATGGCACACCCCATCTCAGCCTTCCAGGCTGCCTACATCTCCATCGAAGTGCTCATCGCCTTGGTGTCCGTGCCGGGCAACATCCTGGTCATCTGGGCTGTGAAGATGAACCAGGCACTGCGAGATGCCACTTTCTGCTTCATCGTGTCGCTGGCGGTGGCCGATGTGGCCGTGGGGGCTCTGGTCATCCCGCTGGCCATCATCATCAACATCGGCCCGCAGACGGAGTTTTACAGCTGCCTCATGGTGGCGTGTCCCGTCCTCATCCTCACCGAGAGCTCCATCCTGGCGCTCCTGGCCATCGCCGTGGATCGCTACCTGCGGGTGAAGATCCCTGTCAGGTAGGAAGGCGCGTCGGGACCGGCCCTGCGGGGGTTAACAGGGAGTGGGGATGCCTCAAGCTCTTGGAGAAGCACTGGGAGAAAGGTCTTCCTGCACTCTGCCGTCCCAGACACGTCTGGCTGCGGCAGCGACCGGGACAGGCTGGGCTGGGGGGGTCCTGGAGCCTCCAGCAGCTTCTTTTGGGGGTTTGGGGGGTGCTGGGTGTGCAGGCAGAATCATAGTCCCTCAAGGACCCCCGTGGCCAGGACAAAGTGTGTCCCCACACTCGGGAGAGCCCCGGTGTGGTGCTCAGGGAAGGGGACACGGATTTGGCTTCCAGCCCAGGTTCTCCCTCACCATGGGGACTCAGGAGCCCCGGGGGGACAACCTGCTGGCTCATGGACATGTGGGACAGAGCTCTGAGAGACCAGAGGTGCCAGCCTGGCATGTTTCTTGGGGCAGCCTCACCCAGGAGAGAGCCCACAAATGACTCTTTTCCGTTTTCCCCGTCTCATCACCCCCATCTGCTGCCATTCCAAGCCCAGAGCAGGTACCTTGGGGTGTGAATGAGGGGGACACTCCGTGTTTGAGCTCTGCTGCTCCAGGAGGAGACATTTAACCCTTTGTGCCCTGTCAGGGCTGTGCTGCAGCCCCTGGGGCTTGGGGGTGTCACAGTGGGGCTGGGGGCTGCCAGTGGGGCTGGAAGGGGAGGGGACACCCAGCCTGGGTGCTGTTCCAGTGCATCCCAGCTCACCCCTCAGCAAGCAGCTGCTCTCCCTGGTCCCCCTTGCTCTGCTCAAGGACATTCCTGGGCTGCAGGGACACCTCAGCACTGCTGGAAAGCAGCCCAGCCCAGCCCAGCACACCCCACTGCTGCCACCCCCCTGACCCCGTGGCAGCCCAGACAGTTTGCTGGAGGGGTCCCCGACTCTTCATCAGCACAAACACCCCCGAAGGGCACCCAAACTCAAACTCCTCAGGGCAGGAACGGCCTTCCCATCCTGGGAGACAGGAACACCAGCGTGGGGATCAACTGACAGCCCCAGAGTGCTCAGTGTTCCCAGATCCATGGGATCCATGGGATCAGGCCAGGGATGTGTTGCTTTGGGGTTTTCCTGCCCCCACAGCCAGTGGAGCTGCCTGGGGAAGGAGTGTAAGACGAGGGGGTGGGGGGGGGCGCAGGATAAATCCACAGTTCCTGCCCACCCCCTCCCCACCACACATGATCTCACAGACTGTTCCCAACTTCCTCCCTGGCTGTGATTTTCCCACCCTGACGAATCCCTGTCTCCCAGCCTGTCAGTGTCACCGAAGCAATTCCCACCCTGTCGCTGCTCACGGGGCTTTTTTGGGCTCTCTCATTCCCTGCGTGGGGTGTGGGAGTTCTGCAGACTTCCAGCAGCACTGCCTGGCATTTTCCTCCCAACCCCAGCCCCTTTTCCTCCTTTGCTGCTCCCTGGGCCTTTTCTTTTGGGAGATTCCTGTCCTGACCCAGGAGCGATATTAACTTGGAGTGTAGTTTAAGTGGGTTTTTCTCCCGCAGTGTCCCCCCGGAATTTTATCATCCCATTCCGTGTCTGAGCACTTGGCACCAGGAGATTTTCCTCTGTCTTTTCATAGCCTACTTTAATATTGAAAAGCTTTGCAGCCTCATCAACTTAATGGTTGCACACTTGGAGGTGTTTCCCAACCTTACTGATTCTGTGACTGGATGAATTCCCAGTGGCTGGAAATGCAGGGATTTTAGGGGATGTTGTGCCCTATATACAGCAAGTAAGAGAGGAAACACCATAAAGGATATTCCCTGAGTCTGTAATGCCTCGAGTTTCTCCTGCCCTGTTGCAGGATGATGAAAGATGAGACTGGAAATATTTTTCCAGCTGGAATTGAAGCTTTGGGGTGCCACCCCAGAGAGGTTTGTGGGCAGGTGGGGGGTGAGGAGGGGGATTCTCGGCCTCAGGCCCATCCCTAGGGCAGCCAGGACATGGGGCAGGGACAGTGTGCACTCTGCAGCCTGTCCCTGTGCCAGGGAAATTCCGCAGATAAGCCTGGCACAAGGTGGATGTTTGCCAGGGTGATCCATACATGGCTGAGGGGTCTTGTGGGATGGGATTCCTGGGGATCCCGTGCATTTCCAGACCTGCTCTCTGCTCACAGGAGGCTCAGGGAGAGGGGAATGGCTCTCACAGAATCCCAGGATGGTTTGGGTGGGAAGGGATCCTAAAGTTCACCCAGTTCCATGGGCAGGGACACCCCAGCCCAGGTTACTCCAAGTTTATCCAATCCAGCCTTGGGCACTTCCAGGGATGGGGCAGCCACAGCTTCTCTGGGGATTCCATCCCAGCCCCTCACCACCCTCCCAGGAAAGAATTCCTTCCCAATATCCCATCTCTCCCTGCCCTCTGGCAGCAGGAAGCCATTTCCAACAGGGAATTTCCCAGAGGCAGCTGCCAGGGCCTGGGAGCAGCAGGAGAGGGGCTCCAGGAATCCCTGCCCCTCCCAAACACCAGCCCCACTCCAGGGTCCCCACGTGCATTTTGGGTGTCCTGAAGGGCTCTGTGAGGTTTTCCATGTCCCTGTCACGTCCCCAGCTGGGGGGAGAAGCCAGCAGGACTCTTGGCTGGTGGGGAGAAACAAAGTCACCTCAGGGCTTTTCCAGCCTTTCCATTCAATCCGACTGGAAGTGCGGCCTGGCAGGGACAGGGAACACGGTGCATCAAGACCTGACTCCAGCTCCAGGCTCCCCAGGGACATCCCAGCCCTTGGGGGACAGCCTGCAGGTCTGATCCTTCTTCCAGCAAACCCCTGGCCTGTCCCGGTGCCAGAGCTGAGCCCCGGGGGACATCAGGAGCTCTGTGGCCCCGGGGTGGGGGTTTCCTGGCACTAAACGGTGCCCTGAGCCCCTGGGGAGTCCCAGGATGGCAGTGGGAGATGCCAAAGCAGCACCAAACTCCCTGCCTTGGGATCCTCCGTGGCACAGAAGCCCAGAGGAATCAGCTGCTCATTGCAGGGGGAGGCAGATTTACCCAGACAGAGAGAAAAATCCCGGGTTTGGGGGTTTGTTTCTGTTTTGTTTGGCTCTGAGGTGGCACCTCCTTCCTCCTGCTCCCCCTGCCCCACCCAGCACACACCCAGCAAGGTGGGGGAACCAGGATATCCCAACAAACCCAAATCCCTCTGCCCCAACCTCTGGATATCTCCCCTGCTGGCTCCTGGGGTCTGACCGGTGCTGCCTCCTCCCAGGGGGTCTTTCCTTGACCACGGGGGATGCAAGAGCATTGTTTGGGCTGAGCAGGCTGGAGCAGAGGATACCCCCTCCCCACCCACAGGGGCTACCCTAAACAGCTGCAAACCACCTAAAATAGCTCTGCTGCCTCCCCGCCGGTGGGAGAGCTCCCACCTCCCCTCTCACATCCTTCCTCTGCGCCGGCGACAGGGCAGGACCCCCATCCTGCCCCCCCCCCGACCCCAGCCGGGCCCAGCGGGGTCCCCCCAGCCCAGACCAAACTTCCCTCTGGCAGCCGTGGCTGGGGGAGATGAAACGAGTTCAAAGGGAGGGGAAGGAGCCGGCTGGGGGGTTCGGGCAGGAACTGCCCCCTCGGCAGCCCCTGCAGGCAGGAACTGCCCCCTAAGCAGCCCCCGCAGGCAGGAACAGCCCCCTGAACAGCCCCTGCAGGCAGGAACCCGCAGGATGCTGGAGGAGATGATGCCGGGGGGGATGTTTGGGGTGGATATTGAGCTCCTTTGTCAGCACCCTCTGCTGCCCTGGGGGTCCATCTGTGCTCTGAGATGTGTTTTGGGCCACAGCAGAGGGAGTTGGTGTCCTTGGGATGCACCAAACAGCCCTTCGGCTGGGGCTGCTGGGTCTGTGGAGCACCCCCAGGGCTGTCTTGGGGTGTCCTTTGGGTTCCTCACCCCCAACCCTTTGAAAGGTGTGCCAGGAAGAGAAAACCTGCAGAAATTTGCTGGTTTGCCTCGTTTATGGGGTCTCTACTCCACAGCAAGGCCCCCCACCCTCCGAGCCCAAACCCCAACTTTGGGGTCCCCCCCTGTGGCATCCCAGGGATCATCCCCCCAGGGTGAGCTGCATTTCCTGGTGCTCAGGGTTTGGAATACTCATTGAGGCTGCAGAGCCACGGAAACCAGGCCAGGATGGGGTGGAAATCCCTGGGAATCAGGGGGACAGGAGGCTGGGGGGCAGCAGAGGGCGGGCCCAGGGTAGGGTAGGCAGTGGCAGCGCTGGCATTCCCGGAGCTCAGGGAAAGCAGGAGCATCCCGGGCCCTGCCCTGCAGTGCCTGCAAGGCAGGAGGGGAGGGGGACGTGCAGGTGGCCTGGGAGCTCTCGGATGGACGTGGCAGAGGAAGGGGGAAGCTTTTCCCCGCTGGACTCCCTGTTTTCAGGCTCCTGCCGGGCTTGCAGATGCTCTTTGCCCTTCTCTCCAGCCCTGCCAAGGGCCTCAGGCCTGGGGCCAGCTGGGGCTGGGTCATAGCAGGCCTGGGAAGGCTCTTTCCCCTCAGCCAGCTGGGCTGTGGAGCAGGACACACATCCCAGAGGGCTTTTGCCCCTTTCAGGTGTCCCAGAGAAGCTGCCCCATCCCTGGAGTGTCCCAGGCCAGGCTGGATGGAGCAACCTGGGCTGGTGGAAGGTGTCCCTGCCCATGGCAGGGGGTGGAATGAGATGAGTTTGAAGGTCCCTTCCCACCGAAACCATCCTGGAATTCCATGATTCCTCCAGCATTTCATGGAGGGGCTCAGCAGGCACCCCCTGCCATGGGAGTGGGATGGGAGGATGTTGGGATGAGACCCTGCTTTGGCCCAAATTCCCAGGCACTAAAAAACCCAGAGGCCGTGGGACATCTTCCCACCTTTCCACTTATCCACTAAAGTGCCAGGAAACCTCCCTGGGCACTTGGGATCTGAGGAATATTTTCATTGGGTTTTTTTCCCCCCTTTCTCCTGATTTTCAGGATAAAGCACCAACCCTTGATGATGAATCCCCAGTAAATTTGAAGGCAGGTCCCCAGCAAGGGCAGGTGACACATCTGCACATCTGCAGACAGGGAAGGTGGGACACAGAGTAGCCCCATGGCTGGCTCAGGGTGACCCTACAGGTAGAGGTGGGGAGGGTCCCAGTGCCTGTGGGAGCTGATCCCTGGGGCCAATCCCCTGGGAAGTGGGAATATCAAACCACAAAAGCAGTTTTTCAGGCCCTCACGGGGTTTTCAGCCCAGAGCAAGGGGATGAAACCAAGAGAAGGACACGCAGGGGTGGGTTTCACGTGTCCCCACGTGGACACATGGGACAGGAGGTGTCTCCGGCCACCCCGGCAGGAGCTCAGTGAGGGCAGTGGTGAGAGATCCTGCCCAGCCAGGCCAGGGAACAAACCCAGCAAGGCTCTCCCAAGGCCTGTTTTAAAGCCTGGAGGATTTTCAAGCGTGTCCAGGTGACTCAGAGCTCAGGGAGCTGCTCTCACGCCGGGAGCTCATCTCTCCTCCTTCAGCCTCCATTTGTCAATGAAAGGATGCCACTCGTCCTTACAGGCCCTTCCCCCATGCAAGCACGTTGCATTTCCAGGGAAAACACTCCCATTTTCCCCATCCTGGAGTAATTCTGGGGACTGGCAGGTCTTTGCAGCCGCTTCTTTCATCTCTTCCCTCGCCGCCCTCCTCCAGGTGTATTTTTAGCCAGGCAGAGTGGTCTGTGGAGACCTCCATGGCAGGGAACAGGCAGATCTGAACCAAGGTTGGAGATTAAAAGGCAGGACTCAACCCCCAGTCCAGGGAGGTTCGTGGAGACTCCAGGCTGTTTCCCAGCCGCAGTTTCCAGCACAGTGCACCAGCTCAGCGTGTGGGTGCTGCAGCAGAGCCGGCGCTTCCCACCCAGCTCTGCTCCAACCAGATCCGGGTGCTCGGACAAGATGTGCTGGTCCAGCACCAGGAGTTGAATTCCAGTATCCCCGAAACACTCCGAGCCTCGGGAGGGATTTGCCAGCACATTATATTGGTCTGAGATCCTGCTAAATACCTGGTAAATACCCAGGTGAGCTGGTTTTCAGCCCGACTCTCTGATCCACGGGGTAATTTGCAGCCGAGAGCCGGCTAAGTCAGGGATCAAAGCCGCGAGGGCTCTTCCCTGGGCGAGGGAATGTCTGGATTAGGCTCGGCGGGAGCGCTCGCAGCTGCTGCAGCGGCGCCACGAGACCTTCGCCACAGACACAAAATCAGGTCACTCCAAAAAGCTCCAGACGCTGCAGGGAAGAGACTTGGGCTGGCAGCAGCATTCCCAGCTCCCGGGATGTCATGGAAAAGGCTGGGGTTTGGGGGTGCAGCGAGGGAAGGGGTGGGGGACGCTCAGGAGGGAAGGGAAGAGCCGTGAATCCCGTGCAGGGGTGCTCTGGACTCGCTGGAATTTGGAGTTATTCCCAAATTTTCAGGATTAAAAGGGCAAGGGGAGGTGAATGGCCTCGAGAGAACACAGCTGAGCTTCCCGAGCAGCGCTATCCCATCTCATCCCGGTCCTTGTGGCTCTCAGCAGGGCAAGACGTGGCTCCCGTGCCGGGTAATCTGCGCTGACCCCGTTAGCTGCGAGGCCACATCTGTGCCAGGCACAGCTCCACATCTGCCAGGGCTGCACTGCAGGGCCAGGAATGAAAAACCAGCTCCTTCCTGCTGCTCTTGTCCTGCTGCCCCCCGAAATCCTGCTCTGGGAGCATTTCCATGGGGGTTTTTCCCCGTCTCTCCCGGTTTTCGGGTAAAGCATCGCCCCTTGGGATGATGCGTCCCGGGTGGATTTGGAGGCACAATCTCAGCAGGGGCACATCTGGAGACAGGGAAACTGAGGCACTGAGCGGCCCCACAGCTGGCTCGGGGTGTCCCTGCTGGCAGGGACAGAGCCTGGGGCGCGCTGGGAGGGTGGGAGGTGAGATGTGCTGGGAAAACCCACCCTGGGCAGAGCTGGCCTCGGGTCACGGCTGTGCCAGGGCAGCCCGGCTGTCCCTGATCCCAGCCCTGGGAATCCCAGCAGGAGCAGCTCAGTGGAGCTGGATTATTTCTCTCTTGCACCTCTCAGATGGTTCTGGAGCCCACTGGGAGTGTTGGAATAAGCTCGAAGTGTGTCTTAGGAGTGCCAGGAGGTGCAGTGACAGGAGGAGTGACGGGCTCAGACTGCAGGAGGGGAAATTTAGCTGGGATATTGGGAAGGAATTCCTGGCTGGGAGGGTGGGGAGGGGCTGGGATGGAATTCCCAGAGAAGTTGTGGCTGCCCCATCCCTGGAAGTGCCCAAGGCCAGGCTGGAGCAGCCTGGGATAGTGGGAGGTGTCCCTGCCCAGGGCAGGGGTAGGACTGGATGGGATTTAAGGTCCCTCCAACCCAAACCATTCCATGATCCCAGGATTCTGTGGCTGCCCATGAACTCATGGAGCAGAGCCCAGAGCAGGTGAGATGGTGGATGGAGCCCAGCAAGGCTCCACAGCCACCAAGGATCAGGTGTGGTGGTACCTCCAGCCCCAGAGGGCCTGTCACTGAGCCCCAAACCCATGTGGGGACACCCAGCCAGGCTGTTACCCTTCCACCTGAGCCCCTTGAGATGGTTCTCCCCTTTCCTGGCTGTTTCCTGGGGCACTGGGTTGGTGCAGGGGATGGTGATGCAGCTCTGAGTGGGTGCCCAGGGCTCTCCAAGGGCTCTCTCTGTGCACTGCTGGCCCCAAGCCCAGGGAAACACCCGACAGAGGGAGGCTCTGCCTGAGCAAAAGCTGCTGGTTCAGCTGCCCTGGTGCCAGCCTGGCCCTGCAGGCAGGGAGTGGGGCTGAGTCAGGACCAGCTCACCGTGTCTGTGCCCCAGCAGGGGCTGCAGGAGCCCTTTGATGGGGGGCTTTCCCCACCCCTGAGCTGTGACTCCATCCAGGGGAGGTGTCACCATCACCTGGGCTGTGACTGCCCCACCCCTGCCCCACCCCTGCCCCACCTCAGCCAGAGCAGGGCATGGAGCACAAATCAGGGACTCAGGGGGTCCTGCCTGGGGTGCAGGTGGGATCAGACACCACTCTGGGGGCTCAGACACTGCTCTTGACACAGAGCCCTGCCCAGTGACCAGCTCTGGAGCCCTGGGCTGGTCTCCCTGTCACTGCCCAGCCCTTGGTGTGTGTCTGGCTCTGGTGGTGCCACGTGGCCACCACCTCTGAGCCACCCTCAGCTCCTTTTGCACCCCAGGGTCCATCCCAGGGGGGTTTTTAGCCCGTTCATGGAGCTGGAAGAGGCTTAAAGCTGTCTCCAAATTGTCACCTCGGCTCTGCTGCCCAGAAAGGGGGGTTTGGCCCTGAACTCGGGTGGGAAACAGCAGGGACCGAGCCCAAACTCTGACCTGGAGGGACAGTTTGCAGCCAGTGAGGCCACACCCCATCAGATCTCCTATGTGGGACATCCCAGAGCAGCTGGCACCCAGCAGGAGGGGCTGCTGGCCATGGGGACTGCCCTGAGGGGACACCTGCAGGTCCCTGGGCCTCCAGGGCAGGAGGATCAGGGCTGGGAACCACGGATCTGCTTCCAAAGGGAATCAGCCTGACAGAGGGCAGGGATGGCTCATCCCAGGGGCATGGGCAGGTCTGTGCTGGGGGGGCAGGGGGGGATGGAAAGGTCATGACAGCACAGAGAAGGCTGGGGGGAAAGGAGGAAAAGGTGGGAGGCACCAGGGTGAAATAACCTGGGAGATGAGTTTGTTTGTGACACACAGCAGAGTCACTGCAGGGCAGGGGAACCGATGGGCTGGAAGGGAAACTGTCTGGGAGAGGGACAGGGGAACACCCTGCAGGTCCTGCCAGGGGGTGTGAGGGAAGCCCAGACACAGAGCAGGGGAGCTGTGGTCCCTGCAGGCAGCAGGACAGGGAGTGTGGAGACTCCTGGGAGGAACAGGGACAGGGACAGGGACAGGGACAGCTTGGGAGACCCATCCTCCTGGGGACAACAGCACCATCTCAGGGCCTGGGGTAGTGCCAGCCAGCACAGCTGAGCTGGGATGAACAGCACTGGTTTATCCTGGGCATAAATGACTGAATTTCCACAGGGGTCCTGCCAAACCAGCAGGGATGGGCTCGGGAGCCAGAGCCTGGCCTGGGGGCTGCTCTGGGCTGGGAGGGGACATCCCAGGGGGACAGTCCTGCTGGGACACGGCTCATCCAAGGTGACCTGGGCTTTCAGGCCCATGGAATGAGAAGGCAGATGTCCCAGGGGCTGGCAGGGCCCTGGCAGGGAGAAGCTGCTCTGGCAGTGCAGCAGCCCAGCTGCAAGTGTGGCTCTTGTGTGGGATGTCCCGAGGCAAGAAAGAGCAATTGATGCTCTCCAGGGCAGCCACAAAACGTCCCCAGAGCCAGAGGGGTGTCCTGAGAATAGCAATGAGCTGGGCACCCCAGCAGTGCCAGTGCAGCCCTGCCCTGCCAGCCCCAGCCCCAGCACAGCCCCCCATTCCCCAGGGGAAGAGGAGATGTCTCTGGTGGTGCCACCAGCAAGGCAGGATGAAATGACCCCAAAGGGTTGAGATCCCCCTTCCCAGAGAGTCCCATGGCCCGAGGGTCAGCTGGGGATGGAAGGGCTGTGTTTGGTGATGTTGGGCAGGGCAGGAGCAGGAGTAGGATCAGGATCAGGCCTGGAACAGTCTAGAAGGCTTTGTAGCATCTGGGTTTTCCCTTCACTGCACTGTGGGACCAGCCCCTCCCCCTCTGCACCCTGCCCCCATCCCTCACTGCCCTTCCCATCCTTTCCCCCCTCCCTTCCTCTCCCCCTGGCACAGAGCAGGGAAGCACAGGGAGCAGGTCCAGGGTGGACTGAGGGGCTTTTGTTGAGAACCAAAATCTCTGATCCCACAAAGGAGCTGGAGTAGTAAGGGGGATCCTTCCCCCATCCCCTTTCCCTTGTCCTCCTCTCCATGCTGTGCTCCCCACAGCCTCGTGGGGCACAGAGCTCTGGGTGCCAGCAGGAGCATAGGGACAGTCAGGGAGGGGACACCCCTGTGCCAGCCCCTGCCTGGGTGACAAGAACACCTTTCCAGCTCCCAGAGCACAGAAAGCCAGGACATCACCACCAGGGCAGCTTCTCCACCTTCTCCAGGCTATTTCTCTCCCTGCACCCAGAGACAGGCAGGATTATTTTGGCCTCCTGCACAGGCAAGTGGCAGCTCCTGGCACCAGGGACGCTTTCTCATCCAACCTGATCCATCCTGGCATGTCACAGCTCCCTCTGCCACTCATTCCCCCATCTGTTCACAGAGGGGGTGATGCTGCAACCCCTCCAAAAAACACCAAGAGGCCAGTGCTGAAAACGCTGCCTCAGGCACAGAATTAGCACAGACTTGGGGACTAAACTGCTCCTCTTTCTTTTCTGTGCTGGCGTCAAACACTCAGGGACTTCAAACCCTGCAACATGAAGAGGTGAAACCCTCGTTTTGCTCAGTGCCAGGGGCTCTGTTTTCACCTGAGCACGGGGTGGTTGGGCCTGGGGAAGCCCAGGGCTGGGGCCAGAAGGATGTGGCTCTCCTGGAGCCCCTTCAGGCCCTGGAAGGGGCTCCAAGGTCTCCCTGGAGCTTTCCCTTCTCCAGGGGAACATTCCCAGCTCTCCCAGCCTGGCTCCAGAGCAGGGGGGCTCCAGCCCTTGGATTCCATGGATTCCATGCATCCCTCATCCCCATGGCCTGAGTGACATTCCCCAGATCCCAGATCCCCCCAGCTGATGGAAACACTGAGCTGCTTCCTCCCAGCCAGCCAGGGCAAGCAGTTCTCCTCCAGGGGATTAAATAATCTTTTAATCTAAACGAGACAAACGGAGTGTAAATAAACTCCAGGTTGGCCTTGCATTTGCACTTTTTATTTGTTTTCCTGGCGAGGGATTGATTCTCTGAGGTGAGGGAACATTTAATTGTGGTGTTAACTGGAGCCTTCCCTTCCCATTTGGCATTTCATCTGACTGGCTGAGATATGGATCCACTGTGCAGGTTCATCCCAAGGAAAATCACCTGATGGCTCCACACAGGTGCCCTCTGATCCTCACCTCGCCCTTGCTCATGGTCTGGGCAGGGGGGAATAAGAGTTTTTCCTCAGGCTTTGTGGGAAGTTGTCTTTGGAATCCAACCCTCCCCCCAAACTGGCACTTCTGAAATGATTTTCACTAATTGAAACTACATATAGGCAGCTCATTAGCAAAACAAAAATAATTCAATTAATCCAGCTGCTCTCTGTGCTCGAGATTGATCTTTTAATCAGGGAAATATGCTTTGGACAGGAGATGGTTGTTTTGGGTTACTGTGTCCTCTGGGGTTTGGAAACAGGAGATCTCATCAGCTCTCCTAATTCTCCTTCAGACACTGGGGTGGAGAAAAAAACAACCTCCCTGGCTTTGGGAGCTTCCCAGCCAATTTTTTTTTTGTGCCTAATCTTTGAAGTGGGTTGAGTGCAGGGAGGGAAATGTTCCCTTTGCAGCGACAAATTGTGCCGTGAGGATCCTGGTCCAATAACAAGTGAAGCTGAGGAGCTGAGTTGTTGACTGCAAGATCAGGAGCCAGGGCAGCCAGGAGAAGGGCAGAAAACAAGAAATTAAAGGGCAGCCGATACCAATCTCTTGTTCCAGCTGTGATTTAGGATGTATCTCTTTTTCTTCTTTTTTCTGAGGAGTCCTCCCGCCTTGGAGACACCAAGACCCACCTCAGCCCTGCTTCAGGCTGGGTTTGTGCCTCCTAATGCAGAGCCTTTCTCCAGGCTCCTGCCTCCCTGTCACCCAGGGAGCAGACCTTGATGTCAAAGGCAGATGCCACAACACCAGCAGGTTCTCAGGACCCCCCTTACTCCCTTCTCCCTCGGATCCCTGCTCTGCTCCTGCCTTTTGATGCCTCTGGACGCTTCCCAGGCTCCCGTGGCTGGAGGTCTCCCTGGGACCAGCCTGGCCTTTGCTGCAGCAGTGCTGGTGGCTCCTGCCCTGGTGCTGCAGGGGTGGCACTGCCTCAGCTGGCACTTCCCTCCCAGCATGGGCAGATTACTCCAAACCTTGACATCTTCTGGGCTGGGGTTGGAGCCACAGAGGCTCTGGGAGCACAGGCACCCCAGCACTTCGTGTCTGCTGCCTCATTTCCACCTCTCAAAGGGCCACATTTGTCAGATTTGGCATTTTAAAGTGGTTTCTGGAGCTACTTTCTTTCTTTCTTTGTGCTCCCCTCTTCCCCCTCCCTCCTCAGTTCCAAGGGCTGACTCGCAGAGTCCTCGTTTCAGAGAGGTTCTTTTGCATAACGAGCAAAAAATATGCAATGCATAGAAAAAAACCCAGGCACAATGCAACCAGCAATTGAAAAAAACGCTGCTTTTATCCAGCCAAACCCTGGACCTGCACTGGAGATTGCCAGAGTTGCCTTTCATCCCTTCTCCTTTGTACTTTGCCTCGCCCTGACTTCTCCAACCACTCGGTGTCAGACCCCCAGGATGCACTACTGAGCCAGGCTGGGCAATCAGCTCCCACCTCATCCCCGGGCAGGGGCAGGGCTGGTGTGGGAGGCCCTTGGAGGTGGCCAAACCCCCCGGGGAATGGCCCAGCATGGCCAGGGCACAGGAGCTGAGAGGCCTGGCCGAGCACGTGGAGGTCCCCACCCCAATGATAGGTGAGAAACACCTCCTGCCACGGGATCATGGAAGGCTTTGGGTGGGAAAGGACCTTCAGGACCACCTCATTCCACCCCCTGCCATTGGCAGGGACACCTTGCACTAGCCCAGGTTGCTCCAAGCCCCGTGCACCCTGTCCAGAGAGGGATGCACGTGGGTTTTGGGGGCTCCTCCTGAAATCATCTTCTGCTGGAGGTGGGCTCATCCCTGTGATGGGCTTCAGACTCAGACCCCCACTCCTCCTCTCCAAGGAGATGTTTGCACAGCAAATTCCCATTTTTTTTGACCACAAAACAGCTCAGACACTGAAAATGCCCCCGGAGTTTTTGCAGAGGGGGAGCACAGAGGAGCTCATCACGCCATCCCTCGGGGAGGAACCAGCTTTCCCAGCTTCGCCCCCAGCTCTGAGGGACCAGGCTGTTCTCCTCCGTGTGTCCTGATTCCCAAGGGCCTGGTGCTGTGAAAGAGTCTCAGCTCGTGTTTCTCTTCTCTTTTAAAGCAGCTCTTCTCACTCCTTGCCTGGCTCAAATCGCTGCTGCCTCAAAGCAGCAGCCAAAAGACAAGAACATCACATTTTCTCCCCCAGCTCTGGGATCCTGCAGCTTGTTCCACGATTTTGCAGCCATTGCCAGTGGTGTTAAATTATCTCCCTCCCACCCCTGGGGGAAGCCAGAGGTCCAGGAAAATCCTGGGGGGCCGTGACCACCCGTGGTGGAGCTGGGAGGGAGCCCTGGGGCTGCCTGGGCACAAATCCTTGGCTCGGTGGGACTTGAGTCCCATTGATGAGGGGCACTGGGTGCACCCTTGGGACTGTCACGTGGCAGAGGAGGTGACAGGAGCACGGCCACCCCCTCAGCACCCTGGGGTGGCCTCGGTGCTGCCACAGCTCCAGGTGGTCTCACAGGGTCAGGGGGGCAGCACTGGCCTATTGACACAAATCAAACTGGGGTTTCCATCAGGCCTGGGGTGCCCTGGGGGTCCCCCAACCCCACATTTATCCCCCCCACCCTGTCTGGGCCGAGGGGCTGAGCACAGGGAGAGGGGTCCTTGCTGAGAGTGGCTGCTCGTGCAGGGACAGAGCCCTGGGAGCTGTCAGGATCCATCCATGGGATCCACCCACGGGATCCACCCACAGGGTCCATCCTCAGGATCCACCCCGAGGATCCACCTCCAGGATCCACCCCCAGGATCCATCCCCGGGATCCACCCCCAGGATCCACCCACCGGATCCACCCCCGGGCGGCAGCCCGAGCCCAGCCTGGGCTCAGTGTCCCGAGCAGGGGGGTCTGTGGGTGCTGCTGGGGTCAGGATGCTGCTGGAAGGAGTGGGGGAATTTCCACGTGTTCCTTCACCTTCCTTGGCCCCCAGAGGTGTCTCCACCCCCGGGGCAGAGCCTGAGGGAGGGACGGGGGGGTGTGAGGTCTCTGGGCTTCCCATCCTTCCTCCCTGGGGTTTCCAGCGAGTGCTGCCCTTGCTGTGGGAGCTGCTGGGATGGCCCGGGGGGAGCAGATGGTCCCAGACCAGGGTGGAGCTGCCGTGGTCACGGCAGCTCCACCTCTGAGAGGAGAACAGGGCCAGGGACCCCAGAGAGGCTCTGCACTTCCTGGCAGCCTGGAAGTGGTTTGTTCCCAAGGCTGTGATTCAGTGCCAGGGCCTGTGGAGAGCAGAGGCACAGACACTCTGGGCTCCAGCCAGGAGCAGCCCCAGGAGGGTGTGCAGGGAGCTCTTCCAGCCTGGAGTGACGCTGTGGCTGCTCCCGACGTCCCAGGGACCAGAGGGGTGATCAGACAAGTCTCCTTGGGTCAGCAGGACAAGATTTAACTCAGTCCTCCAGGGCTGCTTTTGGATGTGCCCACACCCCCCTGAAGATCTCAAGGATCTCAGGATGCCTCCAAGGTCCTGGGAGAGGGGGCAGGGCAGGCTGAACCCACCCCAGGGCAGCAGCACCTCCCCAGGCCCTGTCTGAGGTCCAGGTCGCTTCACAACCCTCTCTGCCAAATCCCAAACCACAGACCCCCCCTTTTGTACCGTTCTCCTTGATGGAGCTGTGGCAACTCCAGCTTCTCCCACTGCTGAACAAAGCTATCACCAGAGCCCTGGGGGTGTCCTGTCTCTGTGTGGGGCCCAGGCAATGCTGGCAGGGTGGATTTCTGTCCTCACAGGCCTCACAGTCACCCTCTCCCTCATCCATTAGAGAATCAGTGGCTGTTGGAAGTGATTAGAGACCTCCAGTGGTCTTACCGCTTGTTGCAGAATGATTCCTGCATTTTGGGATGGTAAAACCAAGCCCTGGAGGCAGACTGGACCAGGAGGAGTGTCAGCAGGATGATCCCTTATGGATCCAGGCACCCCCATGATTTTGGGGTCCCTCATCGTGCTTTTGGGGGAGGTTTGAATGAAGCAGCCTTGTGGTGTGGTGGAGGAGATTCGAAGGATTCCAAGGGGTTTGGGAGCTGGGATTCCAAGGATTCCAAGGGGTCTGGGAGCTGAGGTCCTCAAAGAGGGGGGTGGCTCATGCCCAGCTCCTCCCCTGCAGCTCCAGGGCTGGGAAGGTTCCAGCTGCCCCCAGAGCGGGTGCCAGGCAGGAAGGACACCCTGTGGTGAGAAAATCCTTCCCTACCTCACCCTGGGGTGGTTCCAGCCCTGCTGGGGTGCTCTCAGGGCACTGCTCCGGGTGCAGGGACAGCCAGGACCTCTGGGATCACGGGAATAACACCCAGGCCTGGGCTGGACCCTCACAGAGACCATCCACAGAGGGTTGGACTCAACGATCCCCGTGGGTCCTTCCCACTCAGAATATCCTGTGATTCTGGGAAATCCTGGCCCCTGTGGGGGTCACCCAACCTTGGATCCCCCCACAGACTCCCAGCTTTGCACCTCCTGTCCTCACCTCTTCCTGCAGCACTCGGCTCACCAAACGCCCTCCTCCCACTGTCCCAGTGCCTGCTCCACACTGGGAGCACTGGTGGGGCTGGGAGCAGGGCAGCCCTCACTTGGGCTGGGTCTCAGTGGGTGCCAGAGAGCTTCCAGGGGGAGATTTGGGATGCAGCCCCACCCACATGTTCCCATCAGGGTCTGTCCTGCCCTGGGAACCCTCCACAACCCACGCAGTGTCCCCTCCAGATGAGCTCCTGCTCACCCCAAACAGACACGGGGCGGGGGACCAGGAAGAGATTTTCCTCCTCGGCTCCTAAAAAAATCAGTTCCTCAAGATCTGAGGGCAGGATTCCTCACCACACCCCCCTGGCCTGTGTTCTCTGTCCCCTCTCATCCCAGGGGTCTGCTGGAGCTCCTCGGGTTTCTCTCACAGCTCCGACTTCTTGAAGATCAACCAGGCAGAGATGCTTGGAGGGGACATCCACAGGACACCTGGGGTGTTCCTGGTCCCTCTGGAGCACCAGGAAGGGTCTCTGTCATAGGACAGGCTGGCAGGACTGTGCACAGCAGTACTTTGGTGCAGGGCCCCCGTCCTCGATGGACGAGCTCTTCTGGCTCACCTGAAAGGCTGAACCGGTTCTTTACATCTTGACTTGCCAGGTGGCATTTGACAAGCAACAAATCTGGGATTTTGGGATCAGGACAACCCCCCATGCAGCCCAGAGGATGTGCTGGTAGGGCCAGTCTCCTCCATTCTGAGCACTCGTGGGAACAATTCACAGGGAGCTCCATCCAGGCACCAGCTCTGGCTGCTGTTGGGTGACATCTGTCCCTCCCAAGACCACCACTCACGTGGTGACACCCCCACCAGTGGCCACAAACCCACGTTCCTTCCCAGGTGGAAAACCAGGGAAGTGCTGTGGCCTGAGAGCAACGTCCTGCCGTGGTGGGATGGATCCATGCACCCCTGTGCTTTTGGGGTCCCTCGTCGTGCTTTCAGAGGAGGTTTGCATGAAGCAGCCTCATGGTGTGGTAAAGGAGATTCAGAGGATTCCAAGGGGTTTGGGACTCCCCTGCCTGGGAGAGGATTCCTCACATCCCTGCCGTGGCTGTGCCATCGACACCACCTGTACCCCCACCCCCAGAGAGTTCCCAGGGCGGCCCTGGAGGGTGGGAAGGGCCACCCAAGAGCTCGAGGTGTGTTGGGCACTGTGGGTCCCCCACTGGTGGCTGTGGGAAGGGTGTTGAAGGGCTGAGTGGTTGGTGTTTGACCCCAAAAAGGCCACACAGCTCCCAAATGTCACAGGGGAGGGACGAGGACAGAGAGATGCGACTCAAACCATGCGGGAGGACCTTGTGCCAAGTGACATTTGTGCCAGTGCTGAGGGACCTTTACAGACCTTTCAATGCACCCTCAGAGCCTTGGGAGCCCTCACGACTGTGACCTTCGGGGTTTGTGCCTAAAGGAAGGTCCAAAGATCCAAAGGGAAGGAGGACAAGGGGAAAAGCAAGAGAGTGGACAAAGAGGGCAGGGTTAGATGGGACAGTGGGAAGAAACTGGATATGGGAAGGAATTCCTGGCTGGGAGGGTGGGCAGGCCCTGGCACAGGTTGCCCAGAGCAGCTGTGGCTGCCCCAGCCCTGCAAGTGTCCAAGGCCAGGCTGGATAGACTGGGCTGGTGGGAGGTGTCCCTGCCCATGGCAGAGAGTGGGACTGGATGAGCTTTAAGGTCCCTTCCAACCCAACCCATCCTGGGATTCCGTGGTTCTGTGATTTGGGGGCAGAGCCACCTCAGTGTCACCACCCCAGGGGGAATGTCCTGTGACACGAGGGTCCAGCCCCGCCTCTGTCCTGTGAACTGGAGCAGCAGGAACCCTGTGCTGGCCAGGGGGTTGGAACCAGGGGATATTTAAGGTCCCTTTAGCCCAAACCATTCTGTGATTCCTCCTTAGGAACAAACCCAGGGTTCGAGGTACCAAAGGATCCGTGATGAGGTTCCTCTGTCACACAGCACCTCCCACCTCGTGTGAGTGCCCAGGGACCTCCTCATCCCCCCTCCCTGGGCTGGGAACACCCCCCCAGAGCCCAGACACCGCTTGGCATTTCCCAGATTCTCATTTTGGAGCAGCTCTGAACGCCAAGGCCTGAGTTTCCCACCCAGAGGCCTCCAGGACACTGAGAGATCTGACAGGGAGACCCAGGCAGGGGAAAGGAGCAGAAACCCAAACCCTCTGCCATCAAAGCACTTTTGTCCAGAGCTTTCCAATTAGATCAGGACACGCTCTGGCTGCTGTTCCTTGCTGCTTATAAAGCAGATGAGCTTTGTGTCAGCTTGGCCTCCCCTCCTCCTGCCCCATTGGCTCCAGCTCCTTTCATTAGCCATGGTCTGTCTTCATTAGTGAATTAATTCCCCAGGAATTAATTCTGCAATAAAACCCACCAGACCGAGGACCTGCAAAGCCACATCTTGGCTCTGGTTGGACAACAGAAAGGATTTCCTGGGCACAAAAAGATAATCACAGAAATGCCAAAAATCCTCCTGTTTTATTCCAACCAGACCTGGGAGCTTTGAGGGTTTTTTTTAAACAAAACAAGAGGTGTTTGGGGAGTGCTGGGTTTGGACTGGGCTGGGAGTGGGAAATGAGCTCCCAGCCCTCTCTGGGATGAGGGGAAATGGCTTCCCACTGCCAGAGGGCAGGGAGAGATGGGATATTGGGAAGAAATCCTTCCCTGTAAGGGTCTGGGGGTCTGGGATGGAATTCCCAGAGAAGCTGTGGCTGCCCCAGCCCTGGAAGTGTCCAAGGCCAGGTTGGATCAACTTGGAGCAACCTGGGCTTGTGGAAGTTGTCCCTGCCCAGGGCAGGGGTGGAATGGGATGAGCTTTAAGATCCCTCCCCAAACCCCTCTGGGGTTCCATGTTCTCCTGGAGAAAAGGGGCCTCAGAGTTTGCTCCTCTGACTGGCATGTCCTGGAGTGTCCCCTCAGGAGGCAGCACTTTCCCTGGAGCTGCTGCTCCTTTTAGCTCTGACCAATTTGTCTGCCCCTGGGGACGATTTGTCTGCCTCCACCTCCACCCATCACCTCTTCCCTTCCCCTGGGGAGCAAACAGCACCATCAATAATTCCTATTTTGCCTCCTTGCGTTACTTTCCAAAACCTCACAGACATTTTTGTTCCGCACCAAACCCAACCTCCTGCCCCTCCCATCTCCCCAGGGAACCAAAGAGGTGGATGGTGGCTGTGCTTCCTTTCTCCTGAGGGCTTGGGGTGCTCTTTGTGGGGAAGGGATGGTGCAAAAACCACCACTGAGGGGGAGGAAACTCTACCAATTATGGTCAGGCTGAAAGCCCCCCAGGCAAAGGAAACAAACCCAAAGTGGGTGATGATGGTGGTGACTCTCATCAGGGATGGTTTAGTCGCAACTGCCAGTAAAAATAATAGTGGCAATAAAATTGCAAGGATGCTGCTAATTGTTCTGATGCTGATGGTAATAATGAGATTATTTATTAATTGGGAGCCATTACCAGCATTTTCTAGAGCTTCTTCCTCCCAGACCCACCCCAGCCCTGTCATGTTAGTGCAGAATGAGGTAAAGGAGAAAGGCTTTTCCTTCATGGGAGGAAAAAACACAGGAACAGCAAAGTCTGTCCCCGACCCTCTGTTAATCCCCCACCACGTACCGAGGGGTTGGGAATCAGGTGGGATCTTGCATTTCCACCCTTGGCAGAAGCTCAGGATCATTAAGGTTGGGAAAGACCTCTGGGATCATCAGGTCCAACCTCTGACCGATCCTCACATTGTCAGCCGAGTGCCAAGTCCGGTCTTGCCTCGGACACTTCCCGGGAAAATGGGGTGGAAAGTGGTTGAAGGGGGGCCTGTGAGCCCCAGGGGAGCTCCCTGGGCAGAGCTGGGGGAGGGAGAGAGGAGGATCTTTTGCCCCTCCACGTGGGTGGGGACAGGGACCACCCGTGGGTTCCCAGGGATCCATTTCCCTGCAACCTCCTCTGGGCTCGGTGCCTGAAGGAGCAAAGGAAGCAAAACCAGCCCCAAATGTTGCCGTTTCTCACGGATTTTTGGGTTCAGCCATGGTGTTTTTAGGACCTTGGTGCCCACATGGAGGAGGGTGGGTGGACAGGCTGGTTCTCAGCTGCTCCTGCAGGGCCACGGTCAAACCTGGGGGGGCAAAGTGAGGTGGGGGGCGGGGACAACAGGTCCTGCTGCTCAAATTGTGTGGGACGGGCCAGGCACGGGCAGGGAGGGGGAAAATGGACATGGGCAACGAGGGTGGGTCTGGACCAGGGCAGAGGGGTGGAGATGGACCAGGACAGAGGGATGGAGATGGACCAGGACAAAGGGATGGAGATGGACCAGGGCAGAGGGATGGAGATGGATCAGGGCAGAGGGATTGGTCTGGACCAGGGCAGAGGGATGGAGATGGATCAGGGCAGAGGGATGGATCTGGACCAGGGCAGAGGGATGGAGATGGACCAGGACAGAGGGATGGAGATGGACCAGGGCAGAGGGCTGGGTGTGCAAGGAGGAGCAGGGATGGACGTGCAGCAAGGTGGGAGCATCCATGTGAGGCAGAGATGTCCCCCAGAGAGGGGGTGGGTGGGTGGATGCAGGCAAGGGGTGGATGTGTCTCGGGAAAGGATGGCTGGGCAGTGAGAAGGACGGCTGTGCCATAAGGAGGACAGAAGTGCCATGAGGAGGTGGGAGGTGGGGGAGCCCCTGGCAGGGTGTGCTCTGTGTTTCCCCCCTCTGGACCCCCTGAGCTGTCCCCCCATGGTCTGCACACCCTCCACAGCTGGCCCCACATCCATCTGCACAGCTCAGGATGTTCTGGAGCTCTGGGGGGGCTGGGATTGTCCCCCTGCAGCTGTTCCCCAGCCCCTCTGCTCCTGGTTCACGGGTGACAGTGGGGACTCGGTGCTCCCACCCAGGGGAGAAGGGCTGGGTGCTCTGGGAGTGCCCCCCCGTGGGTGCTGCCTGCAAGCCCTGGGAGGGTCTTTGGGGCCGTGGTGGCCCTGTGGCTGCTCAGCACTTTGTGTCCCTGATGGTGGCTCTGCCACAGCTCTGCAGGGCAGGGCAGGGGGGGAGCAGGTCCAACAACATCAGCAGGAGATTCTGGGAAGCCCCAGGAGTGGGGAGAGGGGACACAGCCCGCAGGGACTGCCAGGAGGGACTGGGATGGGGGACAGGGCTGTTATTTCCACTCTTGTCACCCCCTCCCTGAGCTGCTCCAGCCTGGGGGGTGGGAGGGGGGTGTC
Organism: Myiozetetes cayanensis; assembly: GCF_022539395.1. NCBI lineage: Eukaryota > Metazoa > Chordata > Aves > Passeriformes > Tyrannidae > Myiozetetes > Myiozetetes cayanensis. The sequence goes on along the minus strand of NW_026087510.1, from coordinate 161,567 downwards.
ACAGGTGCCAGGGCACACCAACCCCCCAGGACCTGTTCTGCGTGACACGGGGAGCACAGGCCAGCCCAGAGTCCCACGGGAGCCTCTGACATCCCTGTGCCCCCCCTCCCGTGGGCCCCCCTCCTCCCTTCCCTTGTCCCACAGTCCCAGTTCTCTCCCACCCCCCTGCCCTCCCTGTGCCCCAGCCCTGCCCAGGCCTTTCTCAGGGTCTCCTGCCCTCTCTGCTCCCCACAAGGAATAAATCACCCTCTGACTGCAGCCTTGACTCTCAGAGGAAACGGCTGCCCACATTGTCACCTCCTTCCCATGGGACCTGGCTGCCACCAGCATGGTGGGAACCTTTTCCCATGGCAGGGAAGGTTCACTCAGGGAAGCTGCTGGGAGGACTGGTGGCTCTGGACCCTCTGGACTCCTGAGGACTGATGTCCCCTCCTTCACCCTGAGCCCTCCCTTCTCCCACCCTGATGCCTTGCCCTGAGAGGGGTCCTGAGAAGGGGAAGGGGACTGGTTTGGGGTCCTCAGCCCTATTAAAAAGCCCCAAAATGCTCCATTTCCCACCACGGGCAAAGGAAACCTTTTTCCAGGACCAGGATGGAGATCCAGCTTTGCCATCCAGGTCCACGTGGTCCAGGTCAAACACCAGCAGCACTGACAGACCCAGCAAAGAGCCAGGAAAGTGGCCTTTGTTTAACCCCCTCAGGGGAAAGGCAACTCCGGGGCTGAGAATCTTCTGAGCCTCCAAGGAGAAGCTTTTCTGAGGGCCAGGCAGGAAAATCAATGGAGCAGACTCCACTTCCCGCTTGGAGAGCTCTGGGGAGACGAGCCCAGCCCTGCAGTGCTCTCCTGCTCCTCCTCCTCCTCCTCAGCCTTGGCACCAGCCCACGAGGAAAGAGGGTTTGTGGATGGGCCACCTCCATTAGGGATGGAAATGGAACAGGCTGTGCCCAGAACCTTCCCCAGGGCTCCATCAGCACCCCAGACCCTCCCTCCGTCCTCTTGGCTCCCAGGAGGGGCTTTGGCAGCGATTTCCTCCCCTGGCAGCATGGAATGGTCCAGGGCAGGAGCTGCAGGCTGGGCTGGGCTGGGAGGACAGGGAGCCCTGCAGGTCTGGTTGGAGGGGCTGGGATGGGAGCTGGGCTGGCAGGGCACACAGACCCCTCCAGGGGATGGGGGAGGACACCCAGCAGGCCCCCTCCAGGTTCCTAAAGCATTTCCTGGTGTGGCATCAACCCCCTGAGCTCCAGGAGCGTGTCTGAGGTCTCTGCCCATCCCAGGGAAACCAGTTTGTTGACACAGCTATCAGAGCAGGCCGTTGCTGGTTGCCAGGGGAGGGGTGAGGGGCATCACCCCAGCCCAGCACGGGCACTGCCACCCCAGCTGGAGCAGCCCGTGGAGATGGGAGGGATTTGGGATGTTCGAGTGCAAGCCATGGAAATGCAACCCCTCAGGATGGTATGAACTGAGGGGAAATCACCCCCATTCCCACAGCTGCAATTCCCAGACACTAACCTTTGGGAGGATGGGCAGGTTGGGTTGTGGGCTTTGAGCTGCTCACAGGTCACCCAGCAATCCGTGTGCAGCACTCTGGGAACGTGCACAGAGACATCCCAGCTGAACCCCCAGAACCCCAGATCCCTCCAACCAGACCCACTCTGGTAACTGCATTTCCCCAAACTTCCCATCTACACGAGGTTCATGTGCAGGATCCTCCTGGTTTTGGTTCAGCCCCAACTGAGACGTGATTTTGAGAGGTGGGGGACGAGCCTGGCTGGTGTTGAGCTCCCCCCTGTGCCTCCTGTCCCCCCCCAGGTACAAGAGCGTGGTGACGCCCCGGCGGGCGGCCGTGGCCATCGCCTGCTGCTGGATCGTGTCCCTGCTGGTGGGACTCACCCCCATGTTCGGCTGGAACAACCTGAGCAAGATGAGGAGGACTCAGGAGCCCAACGCCAGCCAGGAGTTCATCATCACGTGCCAGTTCGAGACGGTGATCAGCATGGAGTACATGGTGTACTTCAACTTCTTCGTGTGGGTCCTGCCCCCCCTGCTGCTCATGCTGCTCATCTACCTGGAGGTCTTCAACCTCATCCGCAAGCAGCTCAACAAGAAGGTCTCGTCCAGCTCCAACGACCCCCAGAAGTACTACGGGAAGGAGCTGAAGATCGCCAAGTCCCTGGCGCTGGTCCTGTTCCTCTTCGCCCTCAGCTGGCTCCCCCTGCACGTCCTCAACTGCATCACCCTGTTCTGCCCGTCCTGCGAGACCCCCCACATCCTCACCTACATCGCCATCTTCCTCACCCACGGCAACTCGGCCATGAACCCCATCGTCTACGCCTTCCGCATCAAGAAGTTCCGGACAGCCTTCCTGCAGATCTGGAACCAGTACTTCTGCTGCAAAACCGCCAAGAACGCCACCGGCAGCACCACCACGGCCGAACCGGCCAATTAGGGCCGGGGGGAGGGCAGGGAGGGGGGTCTGTGCCCCCCCCGGACCCACTGGACGCTGCTCCTGCCTTGGGAGAAGGGAATGAGGACCTGGAGGGTCGGGGCCATCCCAGCAGCCTGGTCCCCCCCCCTCCCGGGGGGTTATTTATTCACTGTTTGGATGTTGTAGCCCTGCACTGTTCCTTTCTCGGTTTGTTTTTGGTTTGTTTCCCCCCGTTTGTTTTTGTTTTTCTTTTTTATTTTTTAAGGGTTGCCAAGTATTTAAAAGGAGAGGTTGTACAGACAGAGGAGCAGTTTATCTTCCTGCAAATAAAGAGCCGTGGCCCAAACCAGGCAGGAGGTGCCCTCCCATCAACGGAGACCCCCAGCTCTGTGGGGTTGTGGGGGCACCTCCTGCTCTGCCCCCCCTCATCCATGGACTCAGCTGGGCACTGGGAACCAGGGAGTGAAGGTGCTGAGGGCCCAGGCAGGGGGATTGCTGGAGATCTGCAGCTCTTCAGAGCTTTTCTTCCCCCTCCACAGCCAGGGAGAGCTGAACCTGGCACAGGCACGGCAAGGGAGGGGAAAAGGCCTCCCATGGCAGTGGAACCAACCGTCCCCACAGAGCACAGGGTCGGTGTCCAGCTCCCAGTGCCAGCAGACAGGGGGCAGAGGGGCAGTGGAACCCTCAGCACAACCCCAGAGTGCTCTGCAGGAGCACCTCGTGCAGCTCCCCGTGGACCCCAACAGCACCCACACCCCAGGAGCTGCCCCCAGGGGCTGTGTCCTCTCCACATGTCTTTCCTTCCATTTACTTCGGGTTTGAGCCCTTTTCCCTCTTTTCTCCCTCGTGTCTTCTGTGAAAAGCAGCAGCAAATCTCTCCCGGCCCGTTTGTCTCATCTGTCTCATCTGTCTCATCTGTCACTCCCTCTCCCCCTCCCCGTGCAGCCAAACGATTTCAACCCAAAACTGTGGGATAATGCAGCAATTCCATGGCCCAGCGAGGGCAGAGGGGCACCTGCACCCGTCTGGGGGCAACTGGGGGGTGGCTGCAGGCCAGTGAATCAGTGCTGGTGCTGCCACAGGGACACTTTCCCACCCCTCCCACTGAAGGAGGGGGTGGCTGGACATGGATCACCGACCCCTCCCAGCTCTGGTCCCTCTGGATGGGGACAGTGCCAACCCCTGCTCTGCAGCAGGATCCCCTCCAGGGCTCAAGCAGTGGTGGGAAGAGTTAATTGGAGTTCATTGGGATTCTTTCCTTATCAGCATCCCTCGTTCACCAGGCTCCCATTGGAACACTCGTCCTGTGACCCTGCAGGGTCCTGCCCTGGGAGGGGACACGTCACCAACGGCAAAGGGGCTGCTGAGAGTTCCTGCGAGGGTTGAGGGGGGTGCAGAGAGGAAAGAGACCTTGGAAGTATGAGGTTTAGTGGTTGTTTCTTAGCTGGGCACCAAGAGCAACACTGAACAGGGGGCATGGGCAGTGGGGCTGCTGGGTGTCCCCTTCTCCCACTCTGCTCAGCCTGGAGGGAAGAGGAGGGTAACAGAGAAAAGAGGAGATGAGGAACTCGCCCTCCCACACTTTGCAGGGGCCTCAGGGTGTCATTTCCAGGCTCCACACTGGGCAAAACGGGAGCAGAGCAGAGGAGCAACGGCAGGACAGGGGCAAATCCTTCCCAGGGACCCTGAACACCCTCCCAGCCCCCGCAGTGGCAGAACCCGATGTCAGCAGTGCCTGGGGGTGCTGGCAGAACCCGATGTCAGCAGTGCCTGGGGGTGCTGGAGAACCCGATGTCAGCAGTGCCTGGGGGTGCTGCAAGCCCAGCCTGGCACAGAGAGGACCCCCAGCCCCCCGTGGTCCCCTGGCACAGCAGCGCCCTCAGATCTGTGCTGCGGTTTGTCAGTTCTGACTCCCACGTCCAGCTCATTCCCGCTGCTCTCCCGGCACTGGCGCCTTCCCCTGGTCCTTGCTGAGGTGCCCAGAAACCTGGGGATGCTCGTAAATTAAAAGCACGTGAACAGTCACCTCAGACAAAACAACCCCATCCAGTGGATTTTTCCACTCGGTGCTCTCCAGACCTTTCCCACTAAACGTGGATGTTCTGGCCCCCCTCGGTGCCCCGGGGAGGGGGAGGGTGTTACAAACCCAGGCTGTGCCCTGCAGGGTCGGAATGAGGGTCTGGAAAGGGCACAGCGGGCAGTGGGACAGTCTGGGCGATGCTGCCTCTCCCCCGTGGTCCCAAAGCCCCCTCTGCGGGTTCCGAGCCCTGCGTCCTAAAGAACGCCACGTGCCAGGGGCACCCAGGGGCCCATCCCCACCAGCGCCCAGGGCCGGCCGTGGGTGTGACGGGGACAAGCGGCTCTGCAGCCCCGACTGCAGCATCCCCGCGGTCCCAGCGCTCCACCCCCAGCGCGGCCGGGACAGGCGATCCAAGGATGCCCTCTGATGGTGGGAACGGGGCCGCTGCAGCACCCCCCGGGGGCAAAACACACCCCCAAAGCACCCCCAAAAACCTCCCAGAACCTCCCCAAATCCCCCCGATATTCCCAAACCCACAAAACCAACTCCAAAATAAAAAAAAAAAAAAATCTCAAATTCAAACCCACCCAAAATACGGGCAAAATACACCCAAATCATCCCCAGCCCTCCAAAACCCCCAAATGCCCCCAAGTCCCATCAAAACACCAAACCCTCAGATCATCCCCAAATCCTCCAAACCCCCCAGATTCCCCCAAGCCCCACCAAAATTTTCAGGGATTTGGGTGGGTTTTTGAGGGCGTTTTGGGATATTATGGGACTTGATTGGGTATTTTGATGGGACTTGGGGGAATTTGGGGGTCTTGGAGGATTTGGGGGTGATTTGGGGGGTTGGGTGTACTTTGAGCATATTTTGGGTGGGTTTGATGGAATATGGGAATTTTTTTGGAGGCAGTTTTGTGTGTTTGGGAATATTAGGGGGATTGGAGGAAATTCTGGGATCTTTTGGGAGATTCTTGGGGGTACTTTGGATATATTTTACATGTTTGGAGTAATTCAGGTCAATTTTGTGCTATTTTACAGGGGTTTTGATGGAATTTTGTGGTAATTCGGGGGAATTTGGGGGAAACGAGGAATTCTGGGAATTCTGGCCCCACCTGTGCGTGTTTGTCCTTCCTCACGCCGGGGGGAGGGGATGCTGGTGGCCGTTCCTGGCCGGGTCGCTGGTGTGGATAAAAAAATTGTGCTTTGATGCAGAAGCACCAACGGCACAGTTTTGATGCTGCTGTTCTTTCTCCCCAGCCAGGATCATCCTGCAGCTCCAGCAGGAAAACTTCCCTCACTGTCCTTCCCCTGGCTGGGTTCCCTCTGGTGCAGACACCTTCTGGTGTGTTCCACAAAGAGGGTCCTTTCATTTCCCAACTCAGGAATCCATCTCCTCCCATTGATAGGGTGGGATGTTATCTGTCCCCACATCACCCCCAGAGGTCTTCCCTCCACCACCCCTGGCCAAGGCAACCCCCCAAGGAGCAGGACAGAGGGGTTTGGGGTCGTTGTTAGGACCAAAGGCCCTCAGAGGGGCCGGTTTTATTGTCACAGCTCAGGACAGGCTCGGAGAGGGCCGTGCCAAGGCAGCCTCCCCAGAGCTCTGCCAGGCAGGGGCAGCCCCCCAGCAGCAGAGACCAGGGCATCACCACCGGCCCTGATCCCACCCAGCAGCTGCAGCATCCACCTGGGGACAGGGAGTGAGATCTGAGGGCTTTGAGGGCCCCACACTCAGGGATGAGGGGGAAAAATCCCTGCTGTGGCTCCAGCGCAAGACAAACCCAGCCCAGCCCCCACCCCCCGTCCTCTCCTGCCCCACAAAACTCAGGCACAGCCCTTTATCTCTGTGTTTCCACCCCACAGCCCCGTTTCACACCCCTTTATTCCTGGCCCCAGGCCCTGTCCTTCCTGCCCAACCCAAGTTTCCCCAAGAGCCCTGGCTGCAAACCGGGGCTGTGCCCGCTGTGCTGGGCACACCAGCCCCCCCTGTCCCTCCTCCCGGCCCTATTTAGAGCCCTCCCTCCACCTCCCAGAGGGGCAGGTTCCTCTCAGGCTCCTCCTCCCACCCCAGCAGTGCCTCCCGAGCCGTGGGGTGAGAGGGGTCCGAGTTGGGGTGACAGGGGCTAATCCAGGACCCTCAAACCACGCCCCAGCAATCCCAGAGCCCCCAGCCAGACCCACCTTGCTCTTTGTCTTGCTCTTCGATCCGTCCTCACTTGGGCACTGCAGGAGAGCACAGCAGACACAAAACCCCTGAATTCCCCTCGTCTTCCTCCCGTTGTGACTTCCAAAGGATATCCAGGGCACAGCCAACCCCCCCCGTGTGCCCCCACCCCTCATCCCTGCACACACACAACGATCCAAGCCATCCCAGCCCCACCAGGGCCCCCAGAGCCCTCCTGGGTGTTCCCAGCACAGGGACCAGCTCGTCCTCCTGCCTGGAGGGCAGAGGGCAGGGGGGGACTCTGCCCCCTCAGGGGAGACCCCCCTGCAGAGCTGCCCCAGCCCTGGGGAACAGCAAAAGGAGGATGAGGAGCTGCTGAAGCAGGTCCAGAGGAGGGCCTGGAGATGCTCCCAGGGCTGGAGCCCCTCTGCTCTGGAGCCGGGCTGGGAGAGCTGGGAATGTTCCCCTGGAGAAGGGAAGGCTCCAGGGACACCTTGGAGACCCTGCCAGGGCCTGAAGGGGCTCCAGGAGAGCTGAAGAGGGACTGGGGACAAGGCCTGCAGGGACAGGACACAGGGAATGGCTTCCCACTGCCAGAGGGCAGGGAGAGATGGGAGATTGGGCAGGAATTGCTGGCTGGGAGGGTGGGGAGGGGCTGGGATGGAATTCCCAGGGGATTCCCCATCCCTGGAAGTGCCCAAGGACAGGTTGGATAAACTTGGAGCCACCTGGGATAGTGGGAGGTGTCCCTGCCCAGGGCAGGGGGTGGAACAAGATGACCTCTAAGGTCCCTCCAGCCCAAACCATTCTCTGGCTTCATGATTTTGAGGAATAACTTTTGGGAAATCACATAAACAAGGTGTGTTTAAGGACACACAGGCACTGGAGCAGCATGTGGGGGGTGGGCAGGAGGAATCCTGGCTGTGGGACAGGAGGGGCTGCCCCGGGCAGGGGGAGAAATGGGGGCAACTCCTTGCAAGGGCTGCTCTGGGAGCACTGCTGAGGCAGGGAAATGTGAGCTGGGGAGGCTGGGCAGGATCCCTGGGCATAAATCAGGGCAGCCCAGGGGCAGGGGAGGAGGCTCAGCTCACAGCCACCCAGGCAGGCCTTGGGGGTGGCTCAGGACACCAGTGCTGGGGGTGCAGGGAGGAGCAGGATGGGCCCAGCCTGCAGCAGCTGCTCTGGCTCTGGGGCTCTGCTTTCCTCCCACTGTGCAGTTTGGGGCAATGTAAGGAAGAGATTGAGCTCTTAGAGAGTCCAAAGGAGGCAACAAGGATGGGGAAGGGCCTCGAGGGGCTGAGGGCACTTGGTGTGTTCAGCTGGAGCAGAGGGGACTGAGGGGAGACCTCCCTGCAGTTCCAACTGCCTGGGCAGGGGCAGAGGAGGGGCAGGACTGAGCTCTGCTCTGGGGGGACCAGGGACAGCCCCCAGGGAATGGCTGGAGCTGTGTCAGGGCAGGCTCAGGTTGGATCTCAGGGAAAGGTTCTTCCCCCAGAGGGTGGTTGGCACTGAACAGGCTCCCCAGGGCAGTGGGCACAGCCCCAAGGCTGCCAGAGCTGCAGGAGGGTTTGGATGATCCTCTGGGGCACAGGGGGTGATTCTTGGGGCTGGGCCTGTGCAGGGCTGAGGGTTGGACTGGGTGATCCTTGTGGGTCCCTTCCAACTCAGCATATCCTGGGATTCGGTGAGTCTGTGATTTGTAGGCCATGAATGCAGAAAGATGATTTCAGATGCTTCAAAGACCATAAACCCAATAAGGCTGTGCAGCTGCAGCTCCCCAGGGCTGCCCAGAGCCCTCAGACTGCCCCAGGACCACCAGAACCAACACAAACCAGGGACAAACCAGGGACAAACCAGGGACAAACCACCCCCCCCAGGCCGAGAGACCAGGGCAAGGCTCCTCCGGCTCCTCCTGCTGCTCCTCACCTTTCACATCCAGCCTGCAGTCCACCGAGGCCTCCCCGAGGGCGTTCACGGCCTTGCAGGTGTAAACGCCGCCGTCGAAAGGGCTGGGCTTGCGGATCTCCAGGGAGCACACGCCCTGCTCGATCATCGCGATGTACTTGGGGTCTTCCCGGATCTCCATCTGGTTTTTCAACCAGATGATTTTGGGCTGGAAAGCAGCAGGATCGATCGTTCGTTTGTTTGAAGCGGGGAGGGAAGTGAGAAGTCTGACTGACCCCCAAATGCAGCCACCTCCCCTCCCTCTGCCTTCGCCTCGGCCCTGCCTGGAGCTGGTGGCCATGGTGGGATTCACACTCGGAAGGATTTTGAAGACCCAAATCTCCCATTTTCAAGCCCAAACCACTACTCCACACCTCCTCCCCCAGTGCAGGAGACAGGACATGGCTTGAGTTACAACCACTCTCCCACCCCCATGAAGGAACACCCCAAACTTGCCCCAGTCTGACCCGGGGAGGGCAGCTGCAGCTCCCCACCCTCACCCAACCCCAACCCAGCACGATCAACTCTCTCCCAGCCACCTCTCCCAAGCCCCTGGTGCCCACACGTGGAGGTGGTGCTGTCCCTCTGACCTGGGGGAAGCCCCTGACGGAGCAGAAGAGGTGAGTGCTGTAGCCCCGGGTGGTGGTTCGGTCTGTCAGGGGCTGGGTGAACTTTGGAGGCTCCATCATGTCCCTCTGGGGGATCTTCTCTGGCTGGTAAGTGGTTTCTGAGGGAATAATCAGTTCTGGGTTGAGGCAGAGCTCGGGCTCCCTGGCTGACCAACACATGGTCACAGGGTACCCAAAAATGCTTCTACTCCCTCACACAGGCCAGGTGTCATCACCCCTGCCCCAAGGACCTGCTCTCAGCCCAGACCAGCCCTGCCTTCTCATCCAGCCCCTCCACGTCAGTGCCCAGTCCCTGCAGGGGTCAGGGGAGGTGCCAGCCCTCAGTCCCACTGTGACCCACCCTGTGGGCAGCGGGTCAACCCCGGGCCAGGCACCTCCCTGGATCTGCTGCTCCATCCCCAAAATTCAGCACAGAGAAACAGGAGCTGGTGGGCAGAGCCCCCCACTCCCTGTGTGCTCCCAGGGAGCAGGATGGAGATGGAGGGCAGGATGGAGATGGAGAGCAGGATGGAGATGGAGAGCAGGGTTGAGGGAGGCTGCTGGCAGGTTTGGCCCCAAGATGCACTCCTGAGGGGTCTCTGCTGGCCCTGAGCTGCAGGGTCAGAGGCAGGGCTGTCCCTCACTGCCCCAGCTCCTGCTTCCATCTCCCCCAGGGATGTCCACGCCTTGGCTGCCCCCAAGGGGGCTGCCCACGGTACGGGGAATGAGGTGTGGGGTGCGGGCAGGGTACCCCTGGGCTGGCCCCGGGGCCACCACAGCACCACCACCCAACACCCGGGAAGCCCCCGCGGGGTCGGGACCCCTCTCTCCCCACCACCCCCCCCCCCAAGCCCGAGGCCGGGAGTGCCCCCACTTGTCTTCTCGATGTGGGCCACCCCGGCGGCCACGGCGGCGCTGTCGCTGAGCCCGCAGCAGTTCTCGGAGAAGACGCGGAAGGAGTAGGTGTTGCCGATGATGAGGTCGGAGATGGTGCAGCTGGTGCGGGTGCAGCGCTCCAGAACCGTGAACCACTTCTGCGAGCGGGAGGGAAACGAGCCGTGAGGAAAGGCAGCAGGTCCGGGATGGAGGGGGGAAAGGAGCCGTGAGGAAAGGTGGAAGGTCCCGGGATGGAGGGGGGAAAGGCAGAGGCTCCAGGGATGGAGGGGGGAAAGGGAACTGTGAGGAAAGGTGGAAGGTCCCGGGATGGAGGAGGGAAAGGAGCCGTGAGGAAAGGTGGAAGGTCCCGGGATGGAGGAGGGAAAGGAGCCGTGAGGAAAGGCAGCAGGTCCCGGGATGGAGGAGGGAAAGGAGCCGTGAGGAAAGGAAGCAGGTCCCGGGATGGAGGGGGGAAAGGAGCCGTGAGGAAAGGTGGAAGGTCCGGGGATGGAGGAGGGAAAGGAGCCGTGAGGAAAGGCAGCAGGTCCGGGGATGGAGGAGGGAAAGGCAGAGGCTCCAGGGATGGAGGGGGGAAAGGGAACTGTGAGGAAAGGCGGAAGGTCCGGGGATGGAGAAGATGCCAACAGCGCACGGGTCTGCTTTTGCTGTCCTTTGCTACAAAACGGCCGGTGCTTTGTTGTATTTATTTATATCACACCATACCAGAAAGTTCTCTAACTATTTGCCTTTTTCCTTTTCTTTTCCTTTTTTTTTTTTTTTTTTCCTAAAATCAAGGCTCCCATTTCATCTCTTCCCTCTGGGGCCCCATCCACATATCACAAATATATAAAGTCCTACATTCTGTATATGAATATATAAAGTAGAGTACATACACAACCCTTTAAACTAAGAGGTTGATATCACCATTTCCAATAAATCTTTACCTGCAAATATTGAATCGATCAGAGCTGCAGCTGTACCAAAAAAAAAAAAAAAGTGTTCGTTTCTTTGTTTGTTTTGTTTGGGTTTTTGGGGGTTTTTTATAACCACAAGATGGATTATTTTTTAAAAATATTAATCCTTGTTGGATGTAACGTACCAATTAACTTGCACGCCAAAAAACAGAGGAAAACAAGGGGGAAGAAGTGCCTGGAAAGTCTTGGTGAGAAAAGCAGAGCAAGAACTGTACAAACTGATGTGTTATAAACGAGCAGGGTCTGTCCCGTGGCAAAGACCTCTCAGTGCCTCTCTGCACCAGGGCTGCCCAGACTCACCCCGCTCCTCTTGTCTGACTTCTGCACCCTGTAGCCCTTGATCTCGGCGTTCCCGTTGTCCACAGGGGGGGTCCACTCCAGGGCCACGTTGAAGCCCCACACATCCACCAGCTTCAGGTTCTGGGGGGGCCCAGGTGGCTCTGCAAACACAACCCCCCAGGTGACATCCCGAGTCACTCCCCCCACGTTCTGAGCCTCAAGCTCCTCATTTTTGATCTCTGCTCCCTCTCCTGCAGCTCACAAGGGATGATAAGCCATGAGGGGTGAGGGCTGGTGGGAACCCTGCACCCCCAACCAGGGGATTCACTTCCATGACCCTGGAGAAGATCCCACTGGAAGAGGGGCCCCAGAGTCCTTCACCTCCTTGCTGGTCCTGCCCCATCCCATCCCACCCAGAACAAGACCTGCCCAAAACCAAGGAGAAGAAATGAGCCCTGGAGCAGCTGTGAGGGGCAAGGGCCTGTAGAAACCCTGCACCCTGAATCAGAGGAGTTCACCTCCATGATCCTGGAGAAGATCCCACTGGAAGAGTGACCTCCACCTTTTTGCCAGTCCTGCCCCATCCCATCCCATTCCATCCCACCCAGAGCAAGACCTACCCAAAACCAAGGAGAAGAAATGAGCCCTGGAGCAGCTGTGAGGGGCAAGGGCTGGTAGAAACCCTGCACCCCAACCAGAGGATTCACCTCCATGATCCCACTGGAAGAGGGACCCCGAAGTCCTTCTCTTTGTTGCTGCTTCTGTCCCATCCCAACCCATCCCACCCTGAACAAGACCTTCCCACGGCCAAGGAGTGGAAATGGGCCCCGGGGTGTCCGTGCCTGTCCTTACCAACCACCTGGATGTCCAGGACGGCCCTGTCCTCGGCACCGTTGATCCTCACGCACAGCTGGTACTGCCCCGAGTCTGCGCGCTGGGCCTGCCGGATGTAGAAGATGGTGTCCCGCGCCGTGGTGCGGATGTTGACGCGGGAGCTGTCCAGGGGCTGGTCCCCCTTGGTCCACGTCACCTCGGGCTGGGGCTTTCCCTGGAGCAGAGGCAGGTTGGGAGCCACTGGAGCGCACGGCGGGCAGGACCAGCCTGCTGTGCCCGGCCCCTCCAGACCTGCAGCTGATCCCTGCCAGCCCCAGATCCCTGCCAGCCCCAGATCCCTGCCAGCCCCAGATCCCTGCCAGTCCCACCAGGGTCAGGAATTGGGAGCCCTCAGGCTCCAGGGATGAGGCTGCAACATGGCAGTTCCCCAAATTCCTTCACTCCCCCAGGTGCTGAGCTGAGCCCAGGCTCAAGCCCAACAGCACGGGCTTAAATCCGGCATCCAGGGAAAAGCCTGCCTGGAGTATGGCCAGCCCAAGGTCCCAAATTTCTCTGGGACATGTCCCTCATCTCAGGGACCTCTCACTCCCCCCTGCTTGACCAACACATTCCAGGGCTGGTTTTGCCCGTCCCAGACCATGGTGATGTTTTGGTGATGTCCCATCCAGGATGAGACAGAGCAGTTGAGGGGACGACCTCCAGCTTTTCCCACCAGTGCCAGCATCGCTCCCATCACACAGCCCGGCCCCAAAGGCAGCTGCTCCCCTCGAGGGGACCCCCAGTGTTGAGCTGTGGGGCCCTGGGGCTGGTGAGCTGAGGCAGCAGCAACAGCCAGCCCATGTCCTTGGGGTTGTCCCATTGCCAGCACCACCAATAAAGGCGTAGCAGGGGAAAAATGGGAGCTGGGCAGGAATGGGAAAAAGGTTCCTGCCTCATTTCCACCCTTGGCCCATGAGATACAGGACCAGGACAATCAGACCACAGCTGGCCCCAGGCACGTCATGAAAAGTCACTGCATGACCTAACCTGTAGTGAAAACACCAGGGGGATTAAATCCCACACCACCCACCTACCTGGAAAGGGATCATGATGTTCACGGCATCCCCGACATGCCTGACGTAAGTCTCCCGCAGGTGACGAGGCATCCGGATCTTTGGGAGCTCTGGGGACCGGAAAGGCGGGTCAGGAGACCAGGGAGAACACAAGGAAGTCACCTCCCACCCCTCACATCCCCCTGCTTGGCCATCAGGAAACCCACCAAGAGTCGTGGACACCTCTCACCCTCTCATCTCCTGGATGGCTGTGATTCCCTGCAGGGCCGTGGCCTGTATCCCAAAACTGTATCCACCCCTGGGACACCAGGTCACAACCCAGGGGATTGTTCCCTGCCTGCAGGTCATGGAGACAACGTGGGCCTGACCAGGAGAGCCCCAGCACGACCCACGTGGGAGTGAGGCCGGGAACAGCATCTCCCAGCTGGGAAATATTCCCTCCCCAGACGTTCCAGAGGTAACACAACCCAACCTCCAGCCCCCCCCACCTCCACCTGCCTGTGCCATCCAGGAGGTGCCTGGGACAGCCCCAGGCTCGTGACAAGGGACGTGTCCCCAAGGGAACACAACAAAGCCAAGGAAAACACCCCCGGAGGAGGCTGAGGGAGGGATTGTGTCCTTGTGCCCGGGGTGAAAATAGAACCTGTGTAACTCTACCACTCGGGGATCCTTCTGGAGAGGCTTTAGGGGAGCCCCTCGTGAAAGAGCTGAGTGTCTGTGCCTGGATTAAAGGTGCAGGAGCTCTGGGGAGGGGGCACGGCCAGAATTAAACCAGACTGAGCCAAACAGCTGTGAGGGTGGAATCCTGGGACACGCCCGGCGCTCCCAGACGGCTCCGACAGCTGAGGACGTCCCTCCTGTGCTCCTGCTGCGGCTCCAGGGACCCAGCCCTCCATCCCTGCTGCCTCCTGGGCTCGTCCCTCCATCCCTGCTGCCTCCTGGGCTCGTCCCCCTCAGCAGGGCACAGAAACCTGAGTCCCAGGGAGGAATGGGAATGCCGGGGGGGGTTCCCTCAGCTCCCTCCCTATGCCGAGGTGACACTGTCGGGGGGAGGACAATGCTGGTGGCCCAGGTGACAGAGTGTCAGCGTGGGGAGGCATTTTCCCTGCCCCAGGTCTCAGCCCCTCGAGCTGTCCCCGAGTCTGTCCCCGCTGCTGTAAATGCAGGGGGAGGGGCACAGAGGGCAGGCCCGGGAAAGCGGGATAGCCAGAAGGGAACAGACTCGGCAGAGAGGGGAGAACTCGGGCTGGACACACTTCAGGGAATGGGAACGGGAACGGGAAGGGAAAAGGAAAGGGAAAGGGAAAGGGAAAGGGAAAGGGAAAGGGAAAGGGAAAGGGAAAGGGAAAGGGAAAGAAAAAGGGAAAGAAAAAGGGAAAGAAAAAGGGAAAGAAAAAGGGAAAGAAAAAGAAAAAGAAAAAAAGAAAAAAGAAAAAGAGAAAAAAAGGGGAAAAAGATAAAAAAGAGAAAAAGAGGAAAAAAAAAGAAAAAAGAAAAAAGAAAAAAGAAGAAAAAAGAAAAAAGAGAAAAAAGAAAAAAAAGAAAAAGAGGAGAAAAAAAAAGAAAAAAGAAAGAAAAAAAGAGAAGAGAAAAGAAGAGAAGAAACATCCACCTCCTCCCGGAGCACAGACCCAGACGCCTCCAAGAACTCCTCCAAGCCTTTTGCTATGAAAAGCTGATGGTTCCTGGAATAACCTTTGTTGGTATTATTACTATTTTTAAGCAGCTGTAAAATCCAATATGTCCTTCAAGTACCAGGAAAACTTGGGCCTTAATAATTCCTTGGAACGGGAAAATGAGCCTGAATTTGCCGTTTGCTGTGGGAACCAGCAAAGCCTCATCCAGAGCAGCATCCCGGCAGGAATGTGAGCCTTGCCAGGCACGGCAGCCGCAAGTTCATTAGCGAGTTCAGCGTGATTGGAGTTCCCACGGCCCAGACAAGCCGCTCTTGCCTTCCCTGAGCTGAATAAATGGAGCTGGCAAACGAGGAGGTGGAATTTTTGGGATGAGAGCGTGGCCAGGGGGAGGAGAGAGGCAGGGATGGACGGGGACCCTGAGCTCCAGCCACGAAAATGGGGGGCTCTACCCGGGGACTCCCTCACCCCAAAGCTGCCCTGGCTGTGGGAGCAGCTCAGGGAGTTTCTCCTTCCCGAGGGAATTGGGCACAGGCCCGGAGAATAACCCCAAAATCTGGGATCAGAGCAGCTGGGTGTTCCAGGGGGGGTGGGGTTGATCCCTGTGTGGGCCTTTCACTCAAGGGTTGGACCTGAGGATCCCTGTGGGCCCTTTCAGCCCCAAATATTCCATGATCTGGGTCAAGGGTTGGATGTGATGTGTGAGAGGGGCAGAGGCTGCAGGGATGGACACCCGGGAATTGTGCAGGGATGGACACCCAGGGACTCCACAGGGATTTCACACAGGAATTCTGCAGGGATGGACACCCAGGGACTCTGCAGGGATTTCACACAGGAATTGTTCAGGGACGGACACCCAGGAATTGTGCAGGGATTTCACACAGGAATTCTGTAGGGATTTGAGAAATTCTGCAGGGATAGACGGGAATTCTGCAGGGATTTGACCCAGGATTGTGCAGGGATTTCATCCCCGGATTCTGCAGGGATTTCCCCCTGGAGCTGTGCAGGGATTTCCCCCTGGAGTTGTGCAATACTCACGGAGGATCTCCCTGATGAGCACTGGCTGCTCCAGTGTGGCCGGGGCGCTGGAGCCGCTGGCACCGACGGCCGTCACCCGCACGTGGATCTTGTCCCCGGAGCTGAGGTTTGGGACCGTGTAGCGCGTGGAAAGAAAAGGCTCCTGGTTCACAGCTTTCCACTCAGAACCTGGGATGAACCCAGCACAGAACTTCAGGTGTGCCAGGGACAGACAGACACCCCCCCAAACAGCAGGATCCCCCCAGGAGGGATCCAGAGGCACAGAACCCCTTCCTTGGAAAGATGGAATGATTTGGGGCAGCAGCAGGAAAAGGGACCTTAGAGGGGAAGTTGGGCACCCCCTGGCAAGGAGTGTGGGGTGTGAAGAGCTGTGTGTGAAGAGCTGGGTGTGAAGTTTTGGGTGTGAAGAGCTGGCAGAAGCTCAGCAGTGGAGCAGGACATTTTCTGCAGGTAAGAAAAGGCATCACGGTCCAGCAAATGTGGTCCTTGCTGACCAGGGGCACATCTGGAAGGAAAAATCCTTTGACCCCCCTGCCAGTGCACCCCTCTCACTGCCCCAGGGCAACACTGGGGCTCCCCATGTCCCCCAGCATGTCCTGAACCCCAGGCAAGGTCTGCTCATCACGTGCCACCGGCCCCATGGACCATCCATGCCAAGCCACCTTCAAACCAAGGAGCTTTTCCTGCCGGTGCCCTCAAGAGCAGCCAAATCCCACCAGCTGCTCTTTCCCTTCACCTCCAGCTTCCTGCTTGGAAGGGGCATCTCACACCCACCCCACAGGCAGGAGGCACAAACACAGCCCCATCCCCAGCTGGCACAGCCTGGCCTTGAGCCAAACCCTGCGGAGGCTCCTCAGGTAGAGAACAAACCGCCCGCTCACCAAAGGCCTGGGGCTCCCCAAAGTGTCACTGCAGCTCTCCTGCCACCCAGACAGGCCCAGGACAGCACCCAGCCCGTGCCCTTTGGGTGCCTCTCCCCCAGACCCCTCCAGGAACTGCTGCACCTTTCCCTGTGCCACACAAGGGCCTCCTCCTGATTGTCCCCTGTCCCCAGCCCAGCGATGGGAGCCAAGAATGTGTTGGCTGTGTGTGCCACCAGCTAAACAGCCAAGGATCGAGTTCCCCAAGGCCCTCAGACCACCTGGGTCTCTCAAACCCCTCCAGGCTCCTGCAGCACCAGCCCAGCAGCCCCAATGTCCCCCTGTAGGGGAGGTGACACACATGTCACCCACTGCCACCCCAAAGCCCAGCAGAGCTTCAAGAGAGGTCCCAAAACTCAAGTCTTCCTCACCCTCCCCTATTCCAGAGGCCAACAGAGAACCACAGATCATCACTGCCACCCACCAGCCCCCTCCATCCGCCTACCCACCCTCCTATAGGTCTGCTGACACATTCCAGCCCCTCTTGTGCTTCCCAGGATCCTTTCCTCCCTCATCCTCCTGCCTTCTCCCTATTCCTTCCATGTTTCACTTTAGGCAAACATGGCAAAATTGAGCTTCTTCCTCCCGTTTCCTTGGATCACCATCCCAACCCCACGTCCCTGCAGAGCTGGAGATGATCAGGGACCATCCTCAGAGAGCAGGCTGGTCCCTCCTCCACCCTCCAGCTGGACACAGCGGTGACATTAAACCCCCTGCTAGAGACATCCCAACTATCTGAAGCCAACAGGAAGCTCCACTTTTCCATGGGGAAAAAAGTAAATAAAATAAAATAACCATTTAAAATAAACGGATTTGGGCAAAGAACAGGAGTTGGTGCCTGGGGAAATGCGTTTCCAGCCCCCCCTCCCCACATGCCTGCACAAGCAACCCCCCCTCCACGCTCAGAGGCAGCAAAGCCCGGTCCTACTTCCATCCTTGCAGATCTCCACCAGGTATCCATCCAGGCCCGCCTTGCCCGTGTGCTCCGGAGCTTTCCAGGTCAGCGTGAAGGAATTCTCGCTCACCTCCTCCACGGCCAAGGACAGGGGGGAGCTGGGTGGCTCTGCAAAGAACCTGGGGGTGAGGGCAGCTCTGCCCAAGGGCAATCCCTCACTCTCCTCGTCTGCCACCCACCCTCCCAATCCTCAGCCACCCACCCTCCCAGTCCTCAGCAAATCCCCCTTGACAGCTCCCCCCCTCCGTCCCCTCACCCCGACACCCTCCGAGCCCCTCCAAGCCCTGCCTGTGCCCCCTCCCCGCTCCAGGGTCCCGCCCCGTCCTCACCTTCCTTGGGCTTCTCTGGCTGGGGTTCAGGTTCGAGGGCCGGGGGTTCGGCGGGGGGTGCTGGGGAACCTTCCTCGGGGGCTGGAGTGGCTTCTGCTCCGGCTTCTGGGGGGGTGGGAGCGGCTTCTGTGGGGGCCGGGGGCTCTTCAGCAGCTGGGGCCGGGGCCACTTCTTCCTTAGGGGCCGCTTCTTCCTTTGGGGTCGGCTCTTCCTTTGGGGTCGGTTCTTCCTTTGGGGCTGGTTCTTCCTTTGGGGCCGGTTCTTCCTTGGGGGCCGGAGCTGCCTTTTCCTTGGGGGCCGGCGCTGCCTTTTTCTTGGCAGCCACCGGGGCGGGTTTTTTGGCTGGAGGGGCCGATTTCCCCGTCATCACTGCAGAGCGGGGGGCTGGGGGTCAGCAGGGCTGGGGGTCTCTGCTCTGATTTCTCGCCCTGCTTTGGGGTTCCCGCTCCAGACAAGAGGTCTCTCCTCCAGACGTGGGGTCGGGGCTGCTCGCTGGGATCCCTGCTCAGGTGTCCCCTCTGCTGCGGGAGGGCTGTGCTGGGAGGGGGGAACGAGGTCACTGAGCCAGGACAGGGGCTGCGGTGACTTTTATAGGCTTGGGCTGGCACTTGTCACCTCCGTGCAAACCAATCTGCCTGCGCGGGCGGGACGGCCAGGAATAGCCACCCGGGACCTGCACATTCAGCAGCCCCCGCGGCCCCCTCCTATGGGATGGCAGCACATGGTCCCGGCCCCCCCACCACCCCCCTGGGCTCTCAGAGAGCTGGGCGGGCCAGGGCCGGGTCACCTTTCTTTGGGGACACTGCTCCTGTCCCCAGCACCCCTCTAGCTCGGGGCTTCCCCACGCCCTCACTGCCACCTCCTCAGCCACCCCCTGCCCGCCCCCAGTCCCCTCTCAGCCTCTCCAGGGACCCCTGGACCCCACATTCCTTCCCCAGCCCCTGCACTGACACCAGACCCCCCTAGTTAATCCTGCACTGACCTCCCCACCCACCCGCTCCCCGTCACGTTCTCCCACAGCCCCTGTGACCCCAGACCCCTCTGCTCCCTCTGTCCTCCCCCTCCTCACCCTCAGGCCCCCAATGTCTGAGGTTGGAACTCAACCCTAGGGATGATTTGGCCCAGCCCAGCTGGCCCCTCCCCTGTTCCTGGAGACCCTCACCCTGTGCCGTGTCCTCCAGGAGCTGCCCCTTCCCCCAGCACCTTGGCCATGGAGCCTGAGCACCACAGAACTCATCACCAGCCACCCTCCTGTCACCCCCCCAAACCCAGATTCACCCCAAATCCCTCCAGTGAGCCATGAAAGACCCTGAGTCCTCCAGGACATGACCCCTCACCCCTGGCCTGCCCCTTTCCCTCCCTCACCATGTACGAGACACTGCCAAAGGTGTCTCTGTACCCCCAGCCTTCCTCAAACTTGGGCTGGCGGTGTTTTCCCTGTTCCCCAGCTAATTCCCTGTGCCCAGGGAGGCAGCTGGGGAGGAGCCAAGCGGGCCTGGCTCTCCTGGGTGCTGCTCCAGAGGCTCAGGGTTCTGTGGTCCCCAGGAAACACCTCCAGACATGGACATGGGGGTGAGGAGACACCTCCAGGACAGCCAGAGCACGAAGCCTGACCTCTGCCAGGGCCAGGTGACCCCAGCCTGGCACCAAGGGGGTGGTTTTCCAGGTGTGGGGGGAACTGTGGTGACCCAGGAACCGGAGGGAGCGAAGGAAGAGCAAAGCCCCCTTGGCCGAGCCTGATCTGCAAAGGGATGTGGGGACATCCCAAAGAAGAGCCCGAGGGGTGACACATCCCAGCTGGAGCAGCAAGACCCTCGTGCTCCAGGGAGGGATTTCTTTTGCTGCCCTGGTTGTTTGGCAGCAGGACAAGGCCAGGACACCATGAGATGGTGTCAGTGCCTCAGGGAGGGCCCCTTTCCTCCACAACTATGTGATACCCCAGATGTTCCTCGATTACTTTCCCCCCGTGAGGAGGAATGTGGCCAATAAAACCTTCCCCAAAATACCCTTGGGATGCCTGAGGGATGAGCTCTCTGAGGCAGGAGGAGGTGACAGGGCACTCCCAGGCACTTCTGCTGCCATGGCCAGGCTCGGGCAGCTCCTCCTGCTCCCTGGAGCATCTGGGAGAGGCTCAGACTTGCCAAGTGGGTCACGAACCAGAAAACTTCGTACAGCTGCTCTGGCAAGAGAGAAGACAGTGCTGCTGCCCAGGGCTGGAGGAGACCTCCCATCTGAGCCCCTCCAGCTCCTTTGGCTCCCAGCTGGGTCTGGCACCTGGAGGGGACGATGGGAGAAGCTCTGGTTATCAACACCTTGACCTCCAGGGATTTCTCCCTGCCTTGACCCCTCCACTTGACCCCTGCACATGCTTTGATGACTCTTTCCACAGGTGGCCATTTCCAGACTCCCACAAACATCAGCAATCCTCAGGAGTCTTCCCTGTGCCTTTCCCAGCGATGATCTCGATGTTTAATCTGCACCGAAAACACTTTGTTGTAAAAAAAAAAAAAAAACAACCACAAAACCAAAAAAGAAGTAGGTTTCTTTTGATCAAGAAAAGCAATTTGGAGAGCTCTGAAAGCAAAATCAATCGATACCAACGCTGTGGTTCGTAAGGAAATGAGCGCTCGGATTCCTCTCCAGTTTCCATTTGGGGGAGCGCGGCTAAAAACCAAACGCTTTCCTCAGGGGAGAAGGAACATCAAGGTAATAATTTCCCTTGATTTGAGTGAAACTGGAGCTTTTTCAACCTGTTGGATGACGTTTGGGTGCCGTTTGCTCTGTTGACTCACAGGGTGACTCATAGTTCAAGTGCAAATGAATCAACAGGGTTTTATCACCCCGACTTATCCGGGCCACGTTACCGGAGTCTGTTGGCATCTTGTTGATTCCCACAGGACGCCTCACGTTGAGCAAACTCCAGCAGGGGTTGAGTGAACTCCAGCTGGGAGACTCTGCTCTCCACAGCAGGTCGGCCGAGCTGGGAGTCAGAGGATTTGGGAGGCACCAGACCCAGAGATGAAGGTTCCGGTGCCACCACAACGGCAGGGACGGGAATGAGGAGCCTCAGACCCCCCAGGTTTGGGTGAGGGACCTCAAACACCCCCAGAAACCATTCACTTCAGAGCTGGGCCTCGGTGATCCTCGTGGGTCCCTTCCAGATGGGAATATTCTGGGATTCTGACTCGGTGAAAGGGAGTCTGGTGGTGGAAATCAAATCCTCCACCTCAGCATGGAAGGGAACGTCACACCCAGTGGGCTGTGCTGGCTGTCCCTACAGGCATCCAAGAGGGTTGAATATTAAAAATTTAGGGGTAATTAAAAATATCAGCCTGTTTTTGCCTGGAACTCCAAGTATTTCAGGACTTTGCTGGAATGCAGGTTCTCCCTGATTCCCAGGGATTCTCTTCCTACAGGAAGCTGGGACTTTTTATACTGGTTTTTAAACCCACATTTCCAGTGCACTGATGTGTTCCCTTAGTTATCTTCCAGGTAACTTTGGTCTAAACAGGGACAGTGTCATTTATTCCCTAAAGAGTCAGATCCCCCTCACGCCATCCCAGCCCCCTGGTGACACAGCACAGGCACCCCCAGCTGGGTTTATTGGCAGGACCCCATTCCAAAGGGGCAAATCTGTCCCACAAAAGCATCAGATTGATCCATCCCCCCAGATTTTCCAGGAGATCAGAGACCTGCCGGGCGGGAATGAGGGGAAGCCTCGGCGGCGCCTTCCCCACTACAACAGCTGAGTGGAGAGAGGGCAGATCCTTCCAACAGCTGGGGCAAACCCTGAAGGCTTCAGAGATTGGGACCATCCCTGGCCAAGGCTCAGCATTAGGCAGGAGGGGGGGAGACCTCCCCACCTGTGCTCTGTCAAGCAGAGATGCCAAAGGCCTGGAACAAACCAAGAGCTCATTTCCTCCCTCTGGGAAGGGCTCCCCGGAGCTGTAAAATCCTCCAAGCTCATCCCATAAACGTCTCTGGGGTCCTGGTGGGCTCTTCACAGCCCAGCAGGGCTGGAACAGCAGTGGGATGTCACAGCTGGGTCACCACGGGCCACCATGGGCCTCAACAGGGCAGGGTACAGAGCCAGGCTCCGGGGGATGGTCAGTGAGGACAGTCACCCACCCCCTGTGCCCTGGGAAGGGGACACCAGCACTGAGAGGGTCCCCAGGGCCATCCCCAGTGGGACACACTCAAAGCCACCCAACAGGAGAGGGCAGGAACCGTCCCCACCTCCTACATCCAGCTCTGAACACGTGACGTGGACTGTGAGTCCGTGGGAGGCACCTCAGATGGCCAGGAAAGCTCCCAGACCCCTGGATTCCAGCAGAAGGGAGGTGACCAAACCCGTCTGTGCTGCTGGTTAGTGGTGACACTTCCCATGGGGGGCTGTCCCCTCCTTTCAGCTGCTTCCCCCCTCCTGCCCCTGCCTGTCCCCTCTCCAGGGGGGTAAGTCAGACCTTTAGGGTGGTTAAGTCAGACCTGCAGAGGGGTTTAGGTCAGACCTGCAGAGGGGTTTAGGTCAGACCTTTAGGGTGGTTAAGTCAGACCTGCAGAGGGGTTTAGGTCAGACCTGAAGAGGGGTTTAGGTCAGACCTCCAGAGGGGTTTAGGTCAGACCTCCAAAAACCCAGGGAGCTCATGTGGAAAACACACAGTGGCCAACCACAAACAGCAGGGGGGGTGGCTCAGTGCCCTGCTCGGCACCTCCCACCTCCCACCCCCCATCCCATTCCTGTTCCCATTCCCAGCTCCGGCTCCAGCATTTCCAGCCTCGCCGTCACCGCGATATTCGCAGGCGCTGAGTCAAGGGCCGGGGCAGCAGCAGGTGGGCCCCGGGCAGGGTTTCCATTTGTCTGTCACACGCAAGTGGACTGTTACTTCACCCCCCAGCAATGACTGAGGGCAGGGGCTGCAGGGACACAGCCCCAGTCCCACTCCCAAAGCCCCCCTGGCTGCGGTGCCACCCCTGAGGTTGGAGATTTATCAAGTGTTGTCTCCAAAATGTCCTTGTCAGTTCTGGAAAACACAACCAGGCAGTAAAGGGGCATCAGCAGGAGGGTTTCTGAGGCACTGAAGGATGCCTCTTGCCCGATGGGCATCCCCTGGCTGGCACAGGCTCCGGGGCCATCCCTGGGGCTGGATGCATCCCAGCTCACACCAGCAGCACTCACAGTCACCATGGGGACTCACTGAACTCTCTTCCCTCATGGGAAGGGCTACCCAGCCCTGGCATAGGTGCCCCTGGCAGCGCTGGGGTCACCACTCCTGGAGGAGCTTCTGAGACGTGTGGATGTGGCGCTTGGGGACAGGGGTTAGAGGTGACCATGGCAGGGCTGGGCTGAGGGTTGGACTTGATCCACCCTAAATGATTCTCTAATTCCATGAGCAGCTGGGGTTCACCCCCCCCACCAGGCCCCCCAACATCAACTCCCGGGGCAGCACAGGGGGCCCAGCCCTGAACTCATGCCGGGACCAGGAGCTGCTGCAGGACCTGGGGGTGCAAACAGGAACCGACCTTTGGGGTGTTGTTTGGGGGCTGGGATGGGATCGTTCTCCTCCCAGCTGGATGGGGCAGAGCAACAGGAAAACCCACGCAGGGCTGGCCCAAATTTGCCCTGGGACTCGCTGGGAGCTGAGCCAGGGAGGGCTCCGTGTCCCCTCCAGCCCGGGGACAGCCCTGAGAAAACCATCCCAGGGAGCCACAACCTCACAGAACCACAGAGTCACCCCCAAGAGTCACCCCCTGTGCCCCAGGGGATCATCCTGCAGCTCTGGCAGCCTTGGGGCTGTGCCCACTGCCCTGGGGAGCCTGTTCAGTGCCAACCACCCTCTGGGGGAAGAACCTTTCCCTGAGATCCACCCTGAGCCTGCCCTGACACAGCTCCAGCCATTCCCTGGGGGCTGTCCCTGGTCCCCCCAGAGCAGAGCTCAGTCCTGCCCCTCCTCTGCCCCTGCCCAGGCAGTTGGAACTGCAGGGAGGTCTCCCCTCAGTCTCCTCTGCTCCAGCTGAACACACCAAGTGCCCTCAGCCCCTCGAGGCCCTTCCCCATCTTGGTTGCCTCCTTTGGACACTCTCTAATGGCTTATCCTATAAGTGGGTGATATTTTAACCTGCTCTGTGCTTGTATCCCAAGGAATTACTTGCTCCAAACCCCCCCTGCCAGTGAACAAACACCAGACTCGTTTTGCTGAGGGAGCCCCAGCCCTTCCCAAACTCTTTTTCCTCCATCCCAAGCGGTTCCTCGGCGCTCTCTGTGGGCCATCCCCTCTCCCCGTCGTGGCAGGGGGGGCACAGCACACCCCGGACCAGCAGCTGCCCGAGGGCAGTGACCCCCAGCAGCTGCAGCCGGGCCGGGACGTGCCGGGCGGGCAGGAACCCTCACGCACCCTGGCACCGCATCCACCACCTGCCAGGAGTGGTGCCAGCCCCGGGGAGGGGGCTCTGCTCTGCCTTTGGGGGGGACTTTTCCAGCCTGCCCAATCTCCAGGGCTGCCAGAGGAGCTCACCTAGGACAGGCAGGAGGGGACAGCCCCGCTCTGCCCGCAGTCACCTCTACCAAGGCTTGGGGACTCCGGTGAGGCTCTGTCACCTCCTACCCCCCCCCGGGTCTGCAAACAGCGCCTCGGCTTTTCCTTCTGCAGTAAACCAGGTGTCAGGAAGCCCCAAAGTGTCCCCAGACTGGTTTATCCAGGATGTGTGTGCCCAGGAGCAGCCACACACCCGCTCCTGTCCCCGAGCTGTGCCAGCCCTCGGGCCAGGGGAGCCAGGAGGATCTGCGGGGGAAGGGGGAGGGAAGAGCTCGGCCCCAGCTCCACCAGCACCAATTTCGGGCTCACTGGGGCCAGCAGGAGCCCGTCAGGAGCACACGGACGGGCACCACCACCCAGAGCCTGCTCTGCTCCTCCCCTGTCACTGCTGGTCCCCAGGAGGGTCCCCAGCCCTACCCTGAGTTTTTGAGGCACTGAAACCCCTGCCAGGGTGCCCCCTGACACTGAGCTGACACTCCAGGTCTCATCCGACCTCCACCTTTCCCTCTGCTCCCCTTTTCCTCCACCAAGGACTTAAGGCCACCTTGAGTGTCCCTCAAGGCCGCTGCTCCTCCCCAGTCCCTCCTGTAGGAGCAACACTCCCCTTCCAGCTCTTCCCAGGTTTTCTCTCATCCACACCCCTCCCTTCCTGCCTTACCTGCTTCTACTTCCAACCCTATTCCCTCTGCCCTCCCCATCCCCTCTTCCCACCTGCACCCCCCAACCCCCTCCCCATGCCAGGCAGGGGCCCTGTAGGGCCCTGCCCCACAGCCAGCCCCCTCCTGGCCCTGGGGACACTGGTGGCACTGGGACAGAACCCTCCTGGCCCTGGGGACACTGGTGGCACTAGGACAGACCCCTCCCAGCCCTGGGGACACTGGTGGCACTGGGATTGCCCCGTTTCAGATGGGGCAGTGACACCCCAAGGATGTCCCCAAGGACAGTGTGGTGGTGGCACAAGGGCTTCTGTCCCTGCCATGGCTGGGGGGTTTGGGGAGCATTGTCCCTTCCCAGGATTCTCTGAAGCAAATGGGATCTGCTCTCTTGATGGGACAGCACGTCCTGGATCCATCCCACATCCTGGATCCATCCCACATCCTGGATCCATCCATGTCCTGGATCCATCCTGGATCCATCCCATGTCCCTCTCCAACCCAAACACCTTTGCTTGAGAAGCTCCCAACTGTGTCCCCTCCCCAGAGGGGCTACGAGAGGAGTTGGAGCATCCCCAAATCCCAGTGACTCCCTGCAGGTTCCAGTAAACTGGGAATACACCCCGGTTTGGGGTTGTCCAGCTGCATCCCTTCCCTGCTGCCACCAGGGAGCATCCCGGGGACGTTCAATCCCGTTCAATCCCACCGCGTCCCGCCGAAATCCCCGCCCATTGTGCCCGGCTTTGGGAAGAGGCTGTTTCTTTGTGCCCGGCCCTCGGAGTCCCTGCTGTCCCCACAGCCAGGGCTGGCCCAGCCCTGCTCTGGGAGCAGGACCCACGGGGTCACAGCCACGGGGTCACTGCCAGGGGGTCACTGCCAAGGAGTTGCTCCTGCCCTGCCCCGCCCAGCTGTCCCCGTGTCCCCCCGGGGCAAACTCAGGAAGCACAGGGGGTGACCTGTCCATCCAATAACCTGCAAGGAAACACCCCTGGAAGATGCTCCATCCTCATCCTCCTCTGCCCACAGCAGTGCCAAAGGGACACGAGGGTGTTTGCAGGGAAGGCCAAACCAGTCCCTCCAGCCTGAGGTGACCAAGGACAGAGCCAGGCTGGGAGAGCTGGGAATGTTCCCCTGGAGAAGGGAAGGGCTCCAGGGACACCTTGGAACCCCTTCCAGGGCCTGAAGGGGCTCCAGGAGAGCTGGAGAGGGACTGGGGACATGGGATGGAGGGACAGGACACAGGGAATGGTTTCCCACTGCCAGAGGGCAGGGACAGATGGGAGATGGGGAAGGAATTGCTGGCTGGGAGGGTGGGGAGGGGCTGGGGTGGAATTCCCAGAGGATACCCCATCCCTGGAGTGTCCAAGGCCAGACTGGATAAACTTGGAGCCACCTGGGTTAGTGGAAGGTGTCCCTGCCCGTGAAAAGGTGGGATGGGATGAGCTTTGATGTCCCTCCAACCCAAACCAGATTCCATGACCCAGCAAGCTGGATGAGGAACCCCCCACCCCTTCCAACACGTGGAGGGGAACCCACCCTTCCCACAGGCTGGAAATGCCCCGGGATCCCTCTGGGAATGGTGGCCAGAGGCGTAATTCCCACCCAGCCCTGTAAAGCCCTCGGGGATCTCGCCGGGATGGTCAAACCCCGCAGGAATCCCGAGGGACGTGCGGGGCTCCGGCCCGGCCTCATCTGCCAGAGGTGACAACCTGATTTATTGTCACAACCTGCAAAGCCCCGGGAGGGGACGCGGCCAGGCCGGGCCCGGGGCCATCCCCCCTCGGTCCCGATGCCACCTCCCCTCGGTCCCGGCAGCGGGAGTGGTAAAGCAAACCCTGGGGCTCCCCGGGAGCTCCCAGACTGTGCCCCGACCACAACTGGAAAAGTTAAACACCCTCGAGGTCCCCTTTTCGCTGCCGGGTCCCTCTTTTGGGGGATGCAGGAGGAGCGGGGCTGTCCTGTCCCACCGGCAGGGAGGGGGGAGGGAGCTGCCAGGGCCCGTCACCCGATCCCAGCAGCTCCAGTGTAAACTTAGCTTGGCCTTTGGGAGAGGACTCGGGCTGGCAAAACACGCAGTAAATCACGGCCCGGATGCCACCCGTGCCTGGAGATTATCAAATCCTACACCCCGCAGGCAGGGAGCCCTCCAGGGGGATGGGGACTCTCACCCAGCTGCTGCCCCCCGCCCTCCCCCGGAGAGGGCAGAGGGTGGGAACCCTGGAGTTTAGGAGGAGAGGGGGAGAGGTGTGGGGTCAATGCTGGGATGGGGTCAGTGCTGCTGTGGGGTCAGTGCTGCTGTGGGGTCAGTGCTGGGGTGGGGTCAGTGCTGGGGTGGGGTCAGCAATGGGTGTGGGGTCAGCAATGGGTGTGGGGTCAACGCTGGTGTGGGGTCAGTGCTGCTGTGGGGTCAGTGCCACATGTGGGGTCAGTGCTGGGTGTGGGGTCAGTGTTGGATGTGGGGTCAGCACTGGTGTGGGGTCAGCACTGGAGTGGGGTCAGCAATAGAATCATAGAATCATACAATCATAGAATAGATTGGGTTGGAAAAGACCTCCAAGATCATCAAGTCCAACCCCTGATCCAACTCTAATTACTATATCATGGCACTGAGGGCCATGTCCAATCTCTTTTTAAAAACCTCCAGGGATGGTGAATCCACCACCTCTCTGGGCAGGCCGTTCCAATGCCTGATCACCCTCTCTGTAAAGAATTTCTTCCTAACATCTAACCTAAACTTCCCCTGGCAGAGCTTGAGCCCATGTCCCCTTGTCCTGTTGTTGGTTGCCTGGGAGAAGAGACCAACCCCCACCTGGCTATTACTTCCCTTCAGGTAGTTGAAGAGAGTGATGAGGTCTCCTCTAAGCCTTCTCTTCTCTAGACTAAACAATCCCAGCTCCCTCAGCCTCTCCTTAAAGGACTTGTGCTCAAGTCCCTTCACCAGCCTGGTTGCTCTTCTCTGGACCCGCTCCAGCACCTCAATATCCTTCCTGACCTGAGGGGCCCAGAGCTGAACACAATACTCAAGGTGTGGCCTCACCAACGCAGAGTACAGGGGAAGGATCACTGCCCTGCTCCTGCTGGCCACACTGTTCTTGATGCAGGCCAGGATGCCATTGGCTTTCTTGGCCACCTGGGCACACTGCTGGCTCATGTTCAGCCTCCTGTCAATCAGCACCCCCAGGTCCCTTTCAACCGGGCTGCTCTCCAGCCACTCTGTGCCCAGCCTGTAGTGCTGCAGGGGTTGTTGTGGCCAAAGTGCAGGACCTGGCACTTGGCCTTGTTGAACTTCATTCCATTGGAGTCAGCCCAACTCTCCAGGTGTGGGGTCAGCAAATCTTAAAGCCCTGGTTTGGGGTCGGGGGTTGGAGCCCTACTAGGGGAACTGGGGGGCTCTTACCCACCTGGTTTTCCAGGAAATCCTACAGATGGATGGAAATATTTGAGTTTAAAACCATGAGGTGCAAGGAAAAATCTCCAGTGTGGCTTTGCTTTGCAATCCCTGGGAGCTTTGCAGCCCCCTCTGCAGCCTCCCCCAAGGACTGGGCCCTAAAGTTTCCCCCATGGAAAAAATGGGGTGACTTTGGCTGCACCCCAGAGATTGGAACAAGGAGGGGTTTGGGGACAGGGTTTTAGCAGCCATGATTTTGGTGTTCCACAGGGGCTGACATCTCTTTTCTCTGCCTCGACTGGGATTGCTTTTCTCCTGGTCATGGCTCAGATTGTCCCAGTCCCCCTGTCCCAGAACATCCCCAAACACCGGGGGAAGAGGAACAGGCAGAGGATATTCCAGGACACCCCGTTTTTGGGAGCTGGGAGTGACCAAACAGGGCAGAGGGAGAGAGGGGAATCAGTGGCAGAAACTTTGCAAACACAGCTGGACTGAACCAACCCGTCCTCAGCCCAAGCACAAACCCACCCGGGAGCCGGGAAAACCAGAGGGAAAAGTCTCTGCAGGGGCTGGAAAACCAGAGGGAAAAGCCTCTCCAGGGGAGGTCCCTCCTCCCGCGAGGTCTCCCGGGGTGTTTTCTTTGCTCCAGTGCTGCCATCCAGTGGGAAAAACTCCCTGGCATGGGAAAGGTTGGAAAAGAGGACCTCGGGGACACCTCGGAATGCCCTCGGCGATCTCCCTGCCAGGATTCTGTGGTTGGACCCCATTCTGATTCCAGCCTGGATGCGACGGGAAGTGCAGGAACGGCTCGCGAGGAGTTTCTCCGGCACCTTTGTCCTCTCCCAAAAGGCAGCGAAGGGGCGGGAGAGGGGGGAGGATGCACCGGGACGAGCGAGGGGCGACAATCCGAGCCTGTCCCCAGAGGAGGAGGAGGAGGAGGAGGAGGAGGCTGCGGGACGAGCGGGCTCCCAGCGCTGGGGACACCCCGGTCCCGGTCCCAGTGCGACGCTCCCAGCGGGATATTCTACAGAAAACCCAATCCCAGAGCGTGTTCAGCACCCACGGGGGCTTCCAGAAGGGGCCAAATCCCAAACGCGGGAGTCCGCGGGGCCGCCCAGGGAAGCGGAGCGGCTGTGGCACCACAAAGCGGCCGTTTGTTGTCCCGGTGGGCGGCGGAATTCCCGCAGAAAGGAGCTCTCAGTGGGAATAGTCACCAGTTCGAGCTCTCCGGGCAGCGCGAGGTTCCCTGGGCTGGGGGTGGCACAAAGGGACAGTGTTTTCCTCGGCAGAGGGAGGGCTGGGGCGCTTTTCTTCCCGCACAGGAGCCACTTGGGAGGGATCGCGGCGTTATCCAGGCGGGATCGCGGCCGGAGATTTTCCTTCAAGGGAGAAAGCAGAAAAGATTTGTGTGTTTGGGAACGAAATCAAAGAATTCGGGGATTTCTTCGGGCTGAAGGCAGCAGCTGTTTTCCTCCCGCGGCGCCAGTTTCCAGGAACTCAGGGATTTTCCTGCAAAATCGAGGGGGAAAACCCCGAAGTTTTTCTTTTCCCTTCGTGCCAAGGAGGAAATTTGTCCTGGGAACAAGCCCAGTGTGCAAACAAACTGCTGCTCTCTGCTCCGGGAAGCGCAAATGCTTTGCCACCCACTCAAAGCCAGCCCGAGAATGACTCCTGGAGCAGCAATTCCCTGATAACCCCGAGCAGGAGGCAGAATCCTGGCTGGATCCGAGGCACACGTCCCGCCGGGGGTGGGTTTTGGAAGCATCCACCACCCCTGCGAGCTGGCAAAGGCCGTTCCCCCCGGGCTGCAAACCCACCCCGAGCTCCGGCCCCCGCTCGGGACAGGGAAGGGGGTGACGGGAGGTGTTGCAAAATAGGGGAGATCGGGATATGTGGTGCAGAGAATCTGCTCCCCAGCTGCAAACAGCCCCACTGCGGCTGAGAACTGCGCACAGACAGCCCTAATAAACGTGCCCAGCGTGTTTAATTAAGTCACACTACTGAAATTATCAGATCAGGGACGGTTTGGGTTGGAAGGGATCTTTAATTATTGTCTAAGAGCTGCCCCAGAGGAAACACGAGGGGTGTGGACAAGCTGAAGATGGGAAATGGGGATTTTTTTCTTTTAGAGGTATCATATTTAAAGGTTTTTAAGGAGACTTTCCCTGTGGGTTTGGGGCAGTAAAACCACCCAGCAAAGCCGAGCAGCTCCAGGACAGGGAGACTCGGGATTGCCAGCACTAAGGAACTGCTCTTCCTGCTGGATGAAGCACCTGGGAGGGGGAATAAATCTCTGAGCGGTGGAGAAACGCCATTCCGAGGGAAAGGACAGCTCCGGAATTCCCGAGGGAAAGCACAGCTCCGGAATTCCCGAGCAGAGCCAGGACGAGCTCGCAGCCTACGGGAATGAAGCATCACTGGGGTGGGTGATGATGGGGCTGGTTCCCCATCACCCTGCAGAGCAGGAGACCCCAAAACCTCTGTGCCCTGGAGGGGACGGGTCCGTGTCACCCCCGGCCCCGGCTCTGGGGGGGTTCCCGGGAGAAAAGGGCTCGGGAGAGGCCGGAGCACGACGTGGGCAGTGCTGGAGCACTGGGGGGGCGGGTTTTGACCCCTGTGGTGAAGGGCAAAGCCATCCCTTGTCGCCAGGGGCCATGCCCCGATTCCCACCCTGTGCCCGCCCCCCCACCGGGATGCCCAGCCCGGTCTGTGGGGTTGCTCAGCTCCCTCCTGTTCTCCTGGATGCCTCGTTCCCGGTTCCTTCTGGCATCCTCATCCCCCGGGGCGCTCCCGGCTCCCCCATTGCCCCGCGACCCCCGTGCCCGCTGCTCCCGGGACCCCCGTGCCTGCTGCTCCTGGTTCTTCTGCAGCCAGGTATTCCCAGCTCCCCCATTCCCGGCGCTCCGCATTCCCGGTTCTCCCCGCATCCCTGTACTCCCGGATCCCCTACCCCGGCTCCTCCTGCCTTCCTCGGCTCCCCGCTCCGCTCATTCCCGATGCTCCCGGGCCCCCCATTCCCGGTTCTCCCGGTTCCCCGCCCCGCCCCATGCCCCAGCGCCCCCGCTCCCAGGGAAAGTCTCCGGTGCCCGGCGGGTTCCAGGTGCTGCCCGGTTCCCTCCTCCTCCTCCTCCTTCTTCTCCTCCTCCTCCTCTCCGCCCCGTCCCTCCTCCCCCGGGAAAGCGAAAGCTCGGCGGGCGGAAGCCGAGCCCTCCCCCCGGGCCGCGCCGGGGCCGCTCCGGGAACGCTCGGGGGTCGTTCCGGGACCGCTGTGGGGTCACCCCGGGGCCGCTGTGGGGTCACCCCGGGGCCGCTCCGCGCCGGGGCCACCATGGCTTCTTCCATCGGCAACTTCTTCCGACGGAGCCTCCGGCGCCCCGGGCGCAGAGGTGAGAGACGGGAGGGGCTCCGAGGGGTGCCGGGGTCGGGGTCACTGTCGGGGTTGGGACAGGTCCCGGACCGGCCAGCAGAGCGAGAACATTCCCGGGCAGCGCCAGGGGGGACAGACGGGACTGGCCCCTGCCCCGACCCCGGCTCGGAGCCCTCCAGCCCGGTCCGTTCGCGCTGCCCCCGCACAGCCCAGCTCGGCCCGGCCGCCCCCGGCGCTCCCCGCACCTCCCGGGGCGTGCTCCGTCCTCGGGGGATCACCCCAGACCCGGCAGTGCAACCCACCCTGGGGGATCAGCCCATCCCGGGGGGGTTCAGTCCATCCCAAAGGACCAGCCCATCCCAGGGGGATCATCCCATCCTGGGGGATCACCCCATCCGGGGGGGATTCAGCCCGTCCCGGGGATTCACCCCATCCCGGGAGGATTCACCCCATCCCGGGGGATCACCCTATTCTGGGGGATCAGCCCATCCCAGGAGCCCACCCCGTCCCAGCTGAGCCCTCCCCAGCCCCGGGGGGCTTTCCCCCATCCCGGGGGCAGCCCCACAGGTTCCCACTCACCCCACCCGTGGCTCTGGGTGCCATCGAGGCTGTTCCCAGCTCAGCAGGAGAGGTTGGATAAAAAAGCCAAAGCTTTTTCCACACCCCCCTCCACCCCCCATTTCCAACTCGGGAGACTTTGGCTCGGCACGGCCCGGGGACTGTTCCGGGAGGAAGGGAACAGGTTGTGCCACACTGGCACAAGGAAACCCCGGGGCAGCCTTTGCCCTCCCCGTGCCCGGAGGATGGAGTGGGGAAGATCCACAGTGGGGGGACCCGATCCCTGGCCCCAAACCCTCTCGAAACACCCCCGGCCAGTCCCTGGCCGGTGGTGTTTCGGGGGCGGGGGGTTGGGGTCAGTGGGCTCCACCCCAATAGCCCCACACACCCCCACGGGCACCAAGGAGTCACCCCAGGATCCCCCCAACACCCCTTTATGTACCCGAGGACCCCACCCCAAAACCCTGAAGGGCCCAGCCCAGCTGCCTTCAATGTACCCCAGAGACCCCCCAGGGACCCTATAAACACCCCAGGACCCCCTCTCCCCTCCCCCCGCAAGGACCCGAGTGGTGGTCCCCGAGCCGTCCCTGCAGGGGCTGCGTGTGTGACTCCGGTGATGGGGTTTTGTGTTGCCGGGAATCCTGCTGGGTTCGGGAAGCACCGGCATCTCCCCTGCCACGTTCCGGACATCCTCCGAGCTGGTTTGGCAGCCCAGGGACGGAGGGTTGCTGTCCCCGAGGGATTCGGGCTCTGCTGGGATGGCTTTGCAGCCGGAGCCAGTGATCCAAACTTCTCCACGTGCCGGAATGACCGGCCCCTCCTCCCCCCGGCGGCGGGTTTGACTCGTTCGCTTGAAAACCCCGCGGCCAAGATGCAAATCCGGGCCCTCATCCGGGGTTCCCTGAAATGCAGGACGGGACTGGAAAGGCAGGATTGAACCAGAGCCTCGTCCTGCCCCGGTGATGGGAAGGGCCCCCCCCAGCACCCCCAGGTGCTCCCTGGGGACCCCCAACAACCCCTGCCCGGCCCTGGAGGTGGGATTGGACAGAAGGCGTTGCTGGAGCATCCCGAGGAGGAGCAGGAGAAGCAAAGCCCATTTTGTCCTCTTTTTCCCAGAGCTCCTCCCAGGAATGTCTCGGGGATCCCCGTGGGGGACAAACCGGGTGTCCTCAGCCTTGGAATGTTCCTGGGCTTCCCCTGCTGCCCAGGGAGCTCTTTGGGATGAATTTCCCTTTTCCAAGAGGAAGGACTTTGCAGGTGGAGGTGGAGCAGCCCCAGAGATTTCCTGGGAAAAGGCGTCTCAGATCCCTGGGAAGGGACATCCCGGGATGGGACGGTGTCACCTCCTCCTGTCAGCTCCCTGTGACCTGGAGCAGAGACTGGAGAGGTGTTTCCAGACTGAAGGATGGAGACATGGGGTGGGATGTCCACCAGCACTGCTGGAGGAGGAGGAGCTCCAGCTTTATCTCCTCCACCTCCCCGTGGTGGGCAGAGAGAGGCCAAGCCTGGGACAGTGCCTGTGCCAAGAGCCAGGATAAAGGGAGTCACGAGCTGGGAGAGGGCAGAGCTGGGGCATGGTCTGGCAGCATTTAACTCCTCTCCTTCCCAGCCCTCACACATCCCTCGGGATCATCTCTTGGAGACCCGGATGGGGCTCTTTTCCCTCTTGTTCCGGGTTCTGGGGGTGTGGCAGCCGACTCTGACCCTCCCCAACCGGCCCAGCCAGAACTGGGCTGGGATCTCGGGAATCTTCTGGGCTGTGCTTTAGGGAAAACCCTGGAGCAGCTCAGCTGCAACCAGCAATTCCCAGCACTGAGGACTTCTGGCAGGGATTCATCCCCCTGGAGCCTCTGGAGGTGCTGGAACAAGACCTGGGCTCTTTGTTTGCTCTTTGTTTGCCCCGAGGGGACCCAACGAGCTGCTCCAAACACATTCCCACCCCTCCCTGCGGATGTTCCAGTGGAGCCCTGGGCCATCCCGCCCTGGGCTGGGGCAAAGGGGGGCTGGGGTGTCTGAGGGCACTTGGATTTTCCTGAAAAGACTCAGAAAAGCCATTTTTCTCCCCTTTCTGTGCCAGGCCGTGTGTGACTCTGCCCTCAGGACACCCCACTCTTCTCAGTTCCCTCTGATCTGATGTTTTGGTTGTTTGGTTTTTTTTGAGTACAGAAGGAAAAGATGAGGCCTCTGCTGCAGAGAACACCCCCCCTCAGATGCCCCAGGGGAAGGTGGGGGAGAGGAGCTCCATCCTCTGCTCTGGGCAGTTCTTCTTCGAGTACCTGGTGGTGGTGTCGCTCAAGAAGGTCTCAGAGGGACATTATGAACCCAGAATCTCCTACCAGTTCCCAAAGGTATTCAGTGCCATGTTTCTGACCAGATCCAACCTTCCAAATTTAGAGGAAAAAAAGGAGATGTTGTTCCCTCCCCACCATTAAATCCAGGGGAGAAGAGCAGAGAAAAACACTCTGAGCCCCAGAGCTTTGCTGGGACCTTCTGTCCCTTCCCACGTCCCAGCCCAGGGCCAGACCCCAGGAGGATCCTGCTGGGGGTGGTCCCAGACCCCTGACCCAGAAGGGGGGAGCAGAGTGGTGGAATCACAGCTTGGGGAGATGGCACAGAGGGAGACCCCTCGTTTGCAGAGGGTGCCTCAGCTGGGCCTCAACATCCACGGGGTGGAAGAGGTAACAGTTGGGGTTTGGGAGATGCTTGTCCAGGGATGTGCCCAGCTGGGGATCCTGTCAGGACACAGCCCATCCCACCCCATCCCTGGGCACGATGGGCACCCTGACTCACCCCCTCAATTCCAGCGTGAGAACCTGCTGAAGGGCCAGAGGGAGGAGGAGGAACGACTGCTCAAAGCCATCCCCCTCTTCTGCTTCCCCGACGGCAACAACTGGGCCCCCGTCACTGAGTTCACCAGGTACTGCCCTGAGTTCACAGGCACTGCCCCAAATTCACCAGGTACTGCCCTGAGTTCACAGGCACTGCCCCTCTGGGGGCAACCGGCCCATCCCATCCCATCCCATCCCATCCCATCCCATCCCATCCCATCCCATCCCATCCCATCCATCCCATCTTTTCTTCCCTGGCAGCGAGACCTTCTCGTTCGTGCTGACCAACGTGGACGGCAGCAGGAAGATCGGGTACTGCCGGAGGCTGCTGGTGAGAACCCCCTGCACCCCCGGCCCGGGGTCAGCCCTGCTGGGACACAACACCCTCTGCCCAGCCTGGTGACGAGCTCAGACCACAGGGCAGAGGTGGTAACACAATGAGGGGGGTTTGGGGGCTCTCCCCGGGGATCAGTCGGATGCTGCATGGAGGAAAACATGAGGGTTCCTAAAATATGGGGATGTGGCACCTGGGGACAAGGTTTGGGGTGCACGTGGTGGTGCTGGGCTGGTGTTTGGAGCTGGGGGTCTCGGAGGGCTTTTCCAGCTGTAACCATTCCATGATTCCCAGTTGATCTCTGCAGCTTCCTCCATCCTTTCCCTTGGCTCCAGCGGGTCAGGGTGGCTGCAAATCCCACGTGGGATCAGGATGGGGGAGGGGGTGTCCATCCAGGAGCCAAGAGCCACAGACCCCAGGAGGAACCTCCAGGGGTGGTCCCAGAGCCCTTCCCTCAGCCCCAGCCCCAAAGCTGCCTCTGAGCAGGGGCTGAGCGTGAGCTCAGGGCGGGCAGCTCGGGGTCGGTGTGAGCTGGGATGGCTTTCCTGGGCTGCTGGTTCGCACAGGGACACAAACCCACAGGGACATAAACCCCCAGGGACACAAATCCACAGGGACACAAATCCACAGGGACACAAACCCACAGGGACATAACCCCCCAGGGACACAAATCCACAGGGAAACAAACCCACAGGGACACCCCTGTGCCATGGTTTGGGGACTTTCTGCACCCACTGTCCCTCCATCCCCCTGTGCCTTCCCAATTCATCATCTGGGGCCGAGGTCAGGCTGTTGGAACGGGATGCCTGGAGGGAGGAAATGGGCCCAGGATAGTCCAGTTGGAAAGAGGAATAAAACTCCAGGGAACTCATGCTGGTGGTCCCTGCTGTAGCAGGAGGCAGGATTAGCTCCAAGGGTGGTGGGGCAGGATGTCTTGGAGAACGTGTGTCCGGCTGGGAGGAGGGTTTGGGAATGTGCCAGAGGACTTTGCACCCAAATAACCCCCAGCTCTGGCCCCCGAGTCACCCTCCCCGGGCACCCCCAGCTTTTCCAGCAGCAGCTGCACCCTTGGATTTGGGCCCAGCTCCCAGAATCCCCCAGGGAGCGACTGGGAATTTGGGGGAGGGGTCTCTGTGGAGAGGGTGGAGCTGGTGCAGTGGGGTGAGAGATGCTCAGACCCTTTTCCCATCCCCTTCCAGCCCTCTGGCCGTGGGGTCCGGCTCCCTGAGGTTTTCTGCATCATCAGCTGCCTGGGCTGCTTTGGGCTCTTCTCCAAGGTAGGGATGTGGTGACTCTGGGGGCTGGTGGCCCCTTTGTCCCAGTGGTGCCCATTTGTCCCAGTGGTGGCCCCTTTGTCCCAGTGGTGGCCCCTTTGTCCCAGTGGTGGCCCCCTTTGCCCAAGTGGCAGCCCCAGCCCCCGTTCCGTGTCCCGTGGGTGATTCCCAGCTCGTGCTCCCTCCCACAGATCCTGGACGAGGTGGAGAAGAGGCGCCAGATCTCCATGGCCGTGATCTACCCCTTCATGCAGGGCCTGCGGGAATCGCCCTTCCCGGCTCCCGGGAAATCCGTCACCATCAAGAGCTTCATCCCCGAGTCAGGCACCGAGGTGGGGCGGGATGGGGGCACCTCCTGGGCACGGGGCATGCCAGGGACCAGCGGGGGGGTTGGAGCCCCATCCCTCAGGAATGGGGGTGTCACCTCCCTCCTGACCCAGCGAGGATGAGGATGAGGATGAGGATGAGGATGAGGATGAGGATGAGGATGAGGATGAGGATGGAGCCCACCCAGCTCCCCCCAGAGCTGGAGCTGCCACCCCGAAACCTCCCCAGTCACACAGTCCCGAGGGAGAGGCCGTGCTGGGGGTCCCTGGGGCGCCCAGAGGTGCCAAATCTCTTCCCTGAAAGGCTGGCCAGGCCCTGGCACAGCTGCCCAGGGTGCTGGTGGAGTCCCCATCCCTAGAATTGCTCGTCCAACCCGTGCATGGGGCACCTGGGGATGTGGGCAGTGGTGAACGGGGGGAACTGTTGGACTCCATTCTCTTGGAGGGCTTTTCCAACCTTAATAATTCCATGATTCCATGACTCCACTCCCCTCCAGAGCTCTGATTCCTGCCCTGCTTTATCCCCACAGGCAGGGGTAGAGCAGCATTCCCAGTCTGTCCCTGTGCAGAGACCTGATCCAGGCATGGATTGTCCCACCCACGCCCAACCCACAACGTTTCATTTGCTTTTCCTGTCCCCTGTGGCAAAGCTGGGCTGGAAAAATGGGAAAGGTGTCAGTGCTGGGCATCCTGGGGCTGTGTCCTGCCAGGGAGGGGCTGAGGGAAGACAGTTGGAGCGGCTGGAAAGCCAAGCCATGGATTTCTTCATCCAGGAAGGCTCTTGTGAAAGGGTTTCTCAATGCCCTGGCCCAGGGCCAGGCTGCCCTGAGAGCCACAGGGCTGAGCAGGGAGGAGGAACGAGGGTGTTCTTCGAAAGAGCTGCACTCTGGGGCTCCAGGAAGGGGCTGGAGCAGGGCCAGGAGATCAGGGAGACAAGAGGGGAAAAGGGGGAAGATAAACTGTGGGAGCTGCCTGGGCTGCGAGCCAGGGCTGGGGTGGGATTGGTGCTGGGGAGGGGCTGGGGAGCCCTGGCTGGAGATGCTCCACTGGCTGGGAAGATGCTCCATGCTGGAAAAGGGGGATTTCCCCCCAAGGGTGAGGAGAAGGTCCTATTAACCCTTCAGTGCCCACCATCTCCCACTGCCCTCAACGTGGCCAGCGGGGTGGGGGACACCCCTGTCAGGGGCCAAGGCAGCTGAGTGGCCACAGCAGCTACAAATGTCCATTAGATCCCTCACTTTTGGGCCATCCTGGCTGGGAATTCCCAGGCCAGAGAGGCTCTAGAGGAAGGTGGTGTGGGTTTTGTAGCAAAAGTCACTCCCTCAGCCCTCCCCCCTTCCCTGCATCTGCTGCTCCCGGGTGAGCCGAGGGACACCGAGATGGGCTGTGTCCTGGCAGGGAGCACTGCAGAAAAGAGGTTAAAAATCCCAAACAACCCCATAGGGCACATCCAGGTGGCCTCCCCTGCCCCCTCAGCACAGCCCAGATGTCCCGGTGGGATGAGATGGATTTGTGCCTCACAGGGGGACACGGCACAGAAGCTGCAGACCCGGGGCATCACCTGCCCCCCAGCCCCTTTTGAGGGGCCAGGGCAGTGCAGGGGGTGTCACCCCCCTAAGCTGGGCTTTGTGGCTCTCCCTGGGCAGCTCATCGAGCTCACCCGGCCCGTGGACGCCCACCTGGAGCACGTGGAATTCCAGGCTCTGCTTCAGCGGCTCAGTCCCCCCCTCATCCTGCACATCTTCGCCTCTGCCGTGCTGGAGAGGAGGCTCATCTTCCTGGCACAGGAGCTCAGGTGAGCCCTGGAGTTAAAAAAAACCCCACCAAACCCCCTGGAAGGAGCTCAGGGTGGGATGTTCCCGCCCAGCAGTGACATCCCTTTTCCTCCCTGGAGGAGCTGAGCTGGTCACAACCCGGTGCCAACCTTGCCCAGGTGGTGGGTGTGACCCCTGGGTGGGCCCTTCATCCAGAGCTGGAGCTGCTCATCCCTGTGGGGCTCTTCCCACTCGGGGCACGCTGTGACCCCCCGTCCTTGTCCCCAGCGTCCTGTCCCAGTGTATCCACGCGGTGGCTGCTCTGCTGTACCCCTTCACCTGGGCACACACCTACATCCCCGTGGTCCCCGAGTGCCTGCTGGACACCGTCTGCTGCCCCACGCCCTTCATGGTGGGCATCCAGCTGCAGCACCTGGAGCGGGTCCTGGAGCAGCCCATGGAGGAGGTACCTCAGCCCTGGGAGGGGATGGGGCCATCCATGATTCTGTGACCCTGCCTTGGGCTGGCCCAGGGGCTGGAGGCTCTGGCTGGGCCCTTTTCCCAGCCAGAGAGGCTGGAAATTGGGAAATCACACCTGGGAAACCGGGGTGTCCTCCTTGTCCCCTCCTGTTGGCACCGGGGGCAACACCCCCACGTGTCCCTGGGTGCTGCTGCTCACCTGCTGGGGCTCAGGAGTGGCTCAAGGATCATTCCAAGGGCTCGAGGAGCAGCTCAAGGATCGTCCCAAGGGCTCGGGGAGCAGCTCAAGGATCATTCCAAGGGCTCAGGGAAAGGCTGTTGGGATCATCCCAAGGGCTCAGGGAGCAGCTCTTGGGATCATCCCAAGCTGGAGGAGGCAGAGAAGAGGACGAGGCCCCAAAGCTGTGGCCAACACCAGCCCTGGGGGCTGCCCTAGACCCCCTGCCCAGGCCCCCCCTCCCCGGCACAGAGGGGCTGATCCCTCTCCTCCACCGTCCTGCACACGCACCAGGCTCACCCAAAGCAGGGGGAGGATGGTGGATGACTCAGGAGAGCTAACCCTGCTCCCTCCCCGCTCTCTTGCAGGCCCTGATGGTGGATCTGTGCCAAGGGAAGATCATCCGGGCGGTAGGAACCCCTGGGGGGCTGGGCTGGCCTGGGAAGGGCCTTTCCCCCTCACTGTTGGACACCTGGCAGCTTCCACCTTCTCAAATGGCTTCCCACTGCCAGAGGGCAGATGGGACACTGGGAGGGAATTCTGCCCTGGGAGGGTGGGGAGGGGCTGGGATGGAATTCCCAGAGAAGCTGTGGCTGCCCCAGCCCTGGAAGTGCCCAAGGCCAGGCTGGAGCAGCCTGGGATAGTGGGAGGTGTCCCTGCCCAGGGCAGGGGTGGGGCTGGAAGGGCTTTGAGGTCCCTCCAACCCAACCCACCCTGGGATTCTATGGCTCTGTGATTTTGGGGGCAGAGCCACCTCAGTGTCCCCCACCAAAGGGAATGTCCCATGAGGGGACATCTCCAGCCACTGCTTGTTGGGAGCTGGAGCAGGGGGTCCATCCCAGCCCCAGAATCACCACAGGACCTTGCAATGATAATTAACTAATTAATTAATGAGTTTCCAAACCTCACTTGATGGGCTGTGCCAATGCACAGCCACCTGTGGGTCTGTGGATCCCAGCAGTGCCAGGCCCTCCATGGCTCCCTGTCCTTCCAGGTGGGTGATGAGGAGCAGATCCTGCCCCTGAAGCTGCAGAACGAGATGCTGATGGCTCTGACCAAGCACAACTACAACAACAACGTGCTCAGTAAGGACGTGTCTGTACTCCCAGTAAACACAGGCCAGAGCTGCCCCAGGGCCAAGGGATGTCCCAAAGGGGCCCGGTCTGGGATGTTCCTGTCCCTGTTTGCAACAAAGTGCAGCCCCAGGAGGGAAATCCCTTGGCTGTTCCTCTGTCTGGGGAAACCTGTGAGCAGGAACAGCGAATTCTGCTGGAAAAATGGATCTTGGCCAGTATAAAGTGTTTGGAAAGGAACAACAGCCAGGGCTCCCTCAGTAAAACGAGTCTGGTGTTTGTTCACTGGCAGGGGGGGCTTGGAGCAAGTAATTCCTTGGGATGCAGGCACAGAGCAGGTTAAAATATCACCCACTTATAGGATAAGCCATTAGAGTGTCCAAAGGAGGCAACAAGGATGGGGAAGGGCCTCGAGGGGCTGAGGGCACTTGGTGTGTTCAGCTGGAGCAGAGGAGACTGAGGGGAGACCTCCCTGCAGTTCCAACTGCCTGGGCAGGGGCAGAGGAGGGGCAGGACTGAGCTCTGCTCTGGGGGGACCAGGGACAGCCCCC
The DNA here is from genome assembly GCF_022539395.1 of Myiozetetes cayanensis. Taxonomy (NCBI): domain Eukaryota; kingdom Metazoa; phylum Chordata; class Aves; order Passeriformes; family Tyrannidae; genus Myiozetetes; species Myiozetetes cayanensis. The sequence continues at coordinate 120,176 of NW_026087510.1, read as the reverse complement.
AGGGAATGGCTGGAGCTGTGTCAGGGCAGGCTCAGGGTGGCTCTCAGGGAAAGGTTCTTCCCCCAGAGGGTGGTTGGCACTGAACAGGCTCCCCAGGGCAGTGGGCACAGCCCCAAGGCTGCCAGAGCTGCAGGAGGGTTTGGATGATCCCCTGGGGCACAGGGGGGGACTCTTGGGGGTGACTCTGTGGTTCTGTGAGGTTGTGGCTCCCTGGGATGGTTTTCTCAGGGCTGTCCCCGGGCTGGAGGGGACACGGAGCCCTCCCTGGCTCAGCTCCCAGCGAGTCCCAGGGCAAATTTGGGCCAGCCCTGCGTGGGTTTTCCTGTTGCTCTGCCCTATCCAGCTGGGAGGAGAACGATCCCATCCCAGCCCCCAAACAGCACCCCAAAGGTCGGTTCCTGTTTGCACCCCCAGGTCCTGCAGCAGCTCCTGGTCCCGGCATGAGTTCAGGGCTGGGCCCCCTGTGCTGCCCCGGGAGCTGATGTTGGGGGGCCTGGTGGGGGGTGAACCCCAACTGCTCATGGAATTAGAGAATCATTTAGGATGGAAAAGACCTTTCAGATGGAGTTTGGCACTGAACAGGCTCCCAGGGCAGAGGGCACAGCCCCGGGGCTGCCAGAGCTCGAGAGGAGCCTCTGGGGCACAGCCTGGGACTGTCGGGGATGTCCCGAGCAGGGCCGAGGCTTGGGCTGGGTGATCCCGGGGGGTCTCTTCCAGCCCAGATCCCACCCCCACCCTGCTGTGTGTGCTCAGAGCTCTCCCTGTCTCCGCAGCCTCCGAGCAGGTGAACGCCCTGGTGTCCGAGGCCTTTGTGCAGTTCTTCGTGCGGCTGGTGGGTCACTACCCCGCACACATCAAGTGGGGCCGGGGCGGCTCCGGCGCCTTCCAGGAGCGCTCCTTCTGCAAGGCCCTGAGCTCCAAGAGCTGCCGCAGGTTCCTCAAGCGGTTCGTGAGGACAAACATGTTCTCCCTGTTCATCGAGGAGGCGGAGAGGAGCAGGATCCCCCCCGAAGGTAACGGGACCTTCCAACCCCTGCCCCGGCCAGCTGAGGAGGCCTGGGGACAGAGCCGGCCCCGACCAGCCAGGGGACATGGGGGACACTGAGGGGACACTGAGGGAATTCTGAGGGGACACTGAGGGGATTCTGGAGAGATATTGAGGGGACACTGAGGGGACACTGAGGGGACACTGAAGGGATACTGAGGGGACACTGAGGGGATACTGAGGGGACATTGAGGGGGCACTGAGGGGCACTGAGGGGACACAGGCTGGGGATGCTCAGGGCAGCAGCAGCTCCTGTTTGCTCCCAGTGGCCTCAAGGGGTTCCAGAATCCTGGAATCCCAGACTGGTTTTGGGTTGGAAGGACCTCCAAGTTCATCCCGTTCCACCCCTGCCCCAGGCAGGGTCACCTCCCACCAGCCCAGGTTGCTCCAAGCCCATCCAGCCCAGCCTTGGACCCTTCCCTTCCCTTCCCCATTTCCCCGGGCCCCTCTGGCTGCAGTTTTCTGTGTCCCAGCCCAGCACAGCTCCAGGGGACACACACACCTCCCCAGCTGGGGTGCCCCCCACCCCACCCCAGCATCTCACCAGGCCCCCCCTCTCATCCCCAGCCTATTTCCAGCGCAGAGTCACCGAGTACCACGAGCAGAAGAAGCACCGAAGGGACTCCTGAGGCCCAGCCTGGCATCCCAGCAGCAGGACTGGGATTATTGGGATTGGGACCACTGGATGGGTGCCCTGGCCAAGGGCTGAGCAGCCTGGACTGAGCTGGGCCTGCCCCAGTCCCTGGGGCTCCTGGGCAGCTCCAAACAGCAGCTCCCCCCTGTACCCTCAGGGCATCCCTGCACTGAGAACACGGAGAGAGCACGGGCTGGGATCTCCTCCTGGATGTGCTCACTCCAGGCACTGACTGGCACTGCCAAAGGCTCAGCCCTTGTCCCCACCACACAGAGCCAGGACAGGGGCTGGAGGGGGATCATTAGAGGGAAAAACAGGATGAGCAGGAAGTAAGAGTCGTTTCTCATTAAACCCAACCAAGGGTTTGCAAATAAGGAACGTCCCCTTGAACCATTTCCGAGGCTTCTGTCATCAACAACTGGTTGGTTTGATTTTCCAACACACCCAGCTCGCTGTTCAACCCCAGCAGGAGCAGGTGGGTGGGTTTAGTGGTTTCCTCTCTTGCGCTGCTGCCACTTAGAGCCAAGCTTAGTTTTCTAAAGAAAGCAAAATACTCTTTTCCAGGTTATTTATTTGTGATGGAGTAAAACTGTGAAGGCCAAGGGGCTGGGGGGTGGGAAGAGCTGATCAACAGCTCAGGGGAGGGAGGAGGGGTTTGTTCAATCCTGGAGTAAAACGTGTTGTTACCCCCCCTTGGTTCTGCTTTTGATCCCAACTTCTTTTCAAACCTTGCAGTTGCTCCCTGGAAAGTGAATCCTGCAGCAGATTTAGGGCTAAGGGATGGTTCTCCTTTCCCAGTGGGAATAAATGTTGGAGCAGGGAAAGGTGCTCTGGCTGCAGGAGAGGCTGGGTCATTCCCAGAGAAACCAGTGCCAGCTGCTGCTCCCAGCAAGGGATGAAGGCAGAGCTTCCTCCTCCTCTCTGGGGTGTTCCACCAGACCCTGAAACACCAACAATCTCATGGAATCAATCATGGAATCATGGAATGGGGTGGGTTGGAATGGGCCTTGAAGCTCATCCTGTTCCTGCACAGGACACCTCCCACTATCCCAGCTGGCTCCAAGTTTGTCCAACCTGGCCTTGGACACTTTCAGGGATGGGGCATCCTCTGGGAATTCCATCCCAGCCCCTCCTCACCCTCCCAGGCAGGAATTCCTTCCCAATCTCCCATCTCTCCCTGCCCTCTGGCAGTGGGAAGCCATTCCCTCTGTCCTGTCCCTCCAGGCCTTGTCCCCAGTCCCTCTCCAGCTCTCCTGGAGCCCCTTCCAAGGTGTCCCTGGAGCCTTCCCTTCTCCAGGGGAACATTCCCAAGCCTCTGATCCCCTTGGTGCCTCCTCTGGCCTGGCTCCAAACCCAGTTTGACCCTCCTTTTGCAGTGGTCCCGAAATGCCCGGGGAGGGATTTGACACCAACACTGACACTGCACCAGGTTTTGCTGTCAGAGCTGGCCCCTTTGGCCAAACCCCCCGAGGGGAAGGTTGGTTATTTTGGAGCTTTTCAGGACAGAAACTCACCTGGGCAGGGGCAACAAGCAATTCCAGTCCCTCTGGAGGGAAAGTGCTGATTTTTGGTCAGCCCCCACCTGGGTTTGGAGGGGGAACAGCAATTATTGGCTGGGAAGAAAGGGGGTTTTTGGTGTCTCTGTGGTTCCACAAGTTCCCTCTCACAGGCAGAGAGTGGTACAAGGTTAACTGCAGGGAATTCAAGCTTAGTGGGTTTGGTTTGGGGCTTTTTTAAAATATTTTTATACTTGGAAGTTCAACTGACAGCAGAGAATGGTATAGGAAATCAAGGGCACCTGTCAGGAATAACCCCTTTGGAAAAGGCCACCTCCTCCCCCCTTCTCCTGCTTGTTCATCCCCACTGTGAGGAGACACCAAACTCTTGGGTTGGGAAACCAAAAACCACCTCCTTTAAAATCCTGGGAAGGGGGACTTGTTTGGGGAGTGGTTCTTTATAAAAGGATTGGGAATCACCCGAGGGACTGGACTGGGGGGGGGTGTGTTTAATTCCTGCTGGAGGAAAAACCTAACAGAGGGTTATCCCCCAGCTGCTGAAAACAGGCACAGAAAACCTGAGCCTGAAATTCAAATATAGATATTTTCCCAAGCAGTCACTGCTCCAGCTGCCACCAAGGGGTACACACAGTGACAGGGGGAGGCTTTGGAATCATCAAATCCCAGGATGGGTTGGGTTGGAGGGACCTTAAAGCCCATCCAGTCCCACCCCTGCCCCAGGCAGGGACATCTCCCACCATCCCAGGCAGCTCCAACCTGGCCTTGGGCGCTTCCAGGGATGGGGCATCCCCTGGGAATTCCATCCCAGCCCCTCCCCACCCTCCCAGGGAAGGATTCCTTCCCAGTATCCCACCCAACCCTCCCTCTGGCAGTTCAGCTCCATCCCCCCCTGCCCTGTCCCTCCCTGCTCATGCACAAAGTCCCTCCCTGGCTTTTTATAAACTCCCTTTAAGTTCTGGCAGTTTGGGAGGAGCTTTAACACCCCCCCCCTTTGATGCCCAGAGTGGGGGGCAGACCAAGGATTGCCACAAACACCATCCCCACCTGGATCAGGGAAGGAAGGAAACCCCTGTGCTGGAAGGGCAGACACTGAATAAAATCCCTGATTCCTCTCCTTGAGCTCTGCCTCTCTTCATCCACCTGCTCTAGGTGGGAGCAGAGTTTGCTGGGGAAAAGGCAGCTGGGTTTTTGGGAGCAGGGACAGGTTCAGATTGCAGCAGCTCAGCACAACTCCCAGGGTATTTTTAAATCCTCCTTCCCACTCCAGATTCACCCATCACTTGATGGGAGCCTCCAACAGGCAGGAAAGCAGTGCCAAGGAATGTTTCCCTGGGCTGGAAAGTGCTGGTTTGTTCAGCTGGATTGTTTACATAGCTCCCAGCAGAGCCCTGGCCAACTCACCCCATCCCAACAGCTCCTGATTTGGGATCCAGGCCCTGCCCCGGGGCAGATAAGCTCCCTGCCATGGCATGTGTGTCACCTTGTGCCAGTGCCAGCAATCAGTCCTGCCTGGATCCACCCTCCCAGGGCCGAGTGCTCCACGATTCCCCAGCTCCCACCTCCCCTGAGCCTCCTCCAGCCCCCACCTCGCACTCAGGGAGGGACAAACTCCTCTGCAGCTCCACTCCAGCCTCCCCCAGGGCACTGGGAGTGCGTGGGACACTCGGGGTAGGATGAGGAGAGGGGAACAAAGTTGTGTGGAACAGGAGGGGGGGCCCAGACAGGGGCCCTGAGGTGTCCTGAGCTGCCTCTCGCCTGTGTAAACTGCTGATCACAACAAGGAGCTCCTGCAGCAGCTCCCAGAGAGGCTCCCCTCCAACACCAAGGGCGAGTTCCCAGCTGGTTTTCCCAGTTTTAGGGGCAGAAAACTGGGCAGAACAGGCTGGGTGAGTTTAGAAGGGTGTGCTCAGGTGCTGCTGCTCAAGTTCCTCCTCCTGAGCCTCCTCTGGGTACAAAGGGAAGTGCAAAAGCCCATCAGGCTGAGCCCCCAAATCCCTGCTCCCCTTCCCGGCCCCACAGGCACATCAGGCACGACCTGAGGGCACAGACTGTGCCGGGACATCCAGGGAAAGGCTGTTTATTTACCCCATTATCGATTCCAGGGACTGCCCCAGCCCCAGAGCCACGGCAGGGCCGGCACTGCAGCGACTGCTCCCTGGGAACTCCAGGAACCTTGTCCTGCCTGGAGGCATCCAAACTTCCAGGGAGGGGAAAGCTCAGGGAAAGGAGCCCTCTTGCATCTCCTCGAGGAAAGTTCAAGCCCCACACAACCCCTTTGAAGACTTTGGTTCTTCTCTAGCATCAAGGGGACACATGATTTGGAGCAGCTTCACCCCAAAGCCCCAAGGTCTGGGAGCACAAATGCTTTGGTTTCCACAGGTTTGAGGTGTGGAAATCAGGTGTGGAAATCATCAGGCTGGGCCTGACGATCCAACGGGAAGGATCGAGGTTCGAGAGCACCACGTGAACCCCAGGGAGGGACTTTCCAGGCAGCCTTTTTGCACCCACTTTTGGTGCTGGGAAAGGAAATGTGGTTTGTGAGGGGCCCTCTCCAACCCTCCCCCTGCAGACCTGCCCTGCTCAGCCCTTGGAAGGGCACTGAATTATCGGGGTCAGCCCCAGCTCGGAGTTAAACTCAATTTAAACTCAGCCCAGGAGCTCTCAGAGCTCCAGTTACAGCTCAGATGGGATGCCAGGCACGGCTCAGCACTGCCAGGCTCAGCACTGCCAGGCTCCAGCACTGCCAGGCTCCAGCACTGGGGAACGTGCGGGATTTTGGGAGCTGTGCCAGGATACAGGACCCAACCCCTCCCTCAGGCCCAGCCCGGCAGGGACCCCACGGGGACCCCCAGCACGAAGAGCTCATCCAGCTGCTCCCAGGGACTAAAAACTGGAGCTCAAGGGGGAAGAGGGGGAGCCAAGAGGAGCCTCCTCCTCATCCCCGGGGCACAGGGAGCCCCCACAGGCAGCCAAGGAACAAGGGACGGGCTCTGCTCGGCGCTTCCTGAGCCCGTTTTGGGTCCCTGGGGGATCTCAGGAAACAAAACCACGTCACCCCTTCCTGGGGCCGGGGGGGTTCGAGTGGCTGCTCTTCGGGTGGGGCTTTTTTTGGGGCTGGTTTTTGTTGTTTTGAAGCTGAGCTGAGCTCAGTTCCTTGCCCCTGACAGGTCCTTGTCCTCAGGCTCTGCTGTGGCTGCGGGGGCCACATTTTATTCCCACCTTCCGTGGGATGCTCCAGGGTGGGATTCCAGACATTCCCAGTATTCCCACCGGCTCCTTGCCCAAAACTCAGCTCCTTCATGTCCATGGTAGATCCTGCTCTGGACACCGAGCTCAGGGGCTGAACTTCCCCTCAATCCCTGTGAACTTCATTAACAAGCAATTAAACCCTGTTTTAAGCAATCAGACCCAACCTAAGTGTCCCTGGTGCAGTTTCACCAGTATTAAAACAAAACCCATGGTATTAAAAGGAGGGAAAAAAAAAACCCAAAGCTCCTGGAAATCTTGGAAATGACAACATGATCCACAGAAAAACGTTGAAAAACTGCTCTGGAAATCCCAAGTCCGAGCAGGACAGAGCAACACACACACCTCAGGCCAACTGTTGCCCTCAGAATTCTTCTTTATTAAGAGCAGAAAGGAAATTTTGCCTTTTAAGTTTTTATACATAAAAAAGTAAACAGTAAAATTTTCTTTTCTTTCTTTTCTTTCTTTCTTCTTTATAGTCTTTTCCCACCAAAGAAAATCGCTTGGAAATAAAGTTGTTTTCTTTTTTTTTTTAGATAACGTTTATTTAAAAAAATAAAATTAATTGAGACAAAGATACCACACTATTTTGCATGCCGGGCACCCCTTTGCCTGCAGAACCCTGTTCAACACGTCCTTTTTTTTTTCTTTCCAGCACAAAAAAACCGCTTTTTTTTTTGCTTTGTTTGTTTGTTTTCCAAATACACAAGCAAAAAAAAAAAAGAAACCCAAACCCAGCCCAGCCTGGGCTCCGACCTGGCAGCGGCTTCAGCCAGTGAGATATCTGGGGGTGTTCTGGGGGTCTGAACCAGCTCAGGTCTGTAGTCAAATGAATTTTGAGTGGACACTAAAGGAGTATTTCACGAGGAGGTGATGAGAGATTAAAACCCAAAGCGAGCTCGTGGCTGCACGGACACTACGTTAGAAACTGGGGGTTAATTTGGAATCGGGGGGGTTACAACGACAGAGCATCATCAACCCTGCATGCTTTGCCCAGGCTTGGAGCCGACAGAGCTGACTACACGGAGAGATGACTACGTGGAATTCCCTGTCCCAGGGCAGGAGACCATCCAGGGAGTGTTACTGAAACCGCAGAGTCAGAGTTAGACAACATTGATTATGAGTATAAATTACTTGGTTCTCGTCGCTGTGCCTCGAGTCTCCTACGCCACCTGGTCGTGCAGCAAAGCAACCCTTTCCTGGTTTTCCCGGAGATTCCCGGTCTCCTAGTGGTGGTTGGAGTGGGAGGGGCAGCCCTGGATGCGGAACACGTGGATGCGGAGGTGGGCGGCGATCTGGGAGCAGACGCTGACGCAGTACCGGAGCAAATCCAGCAGGGACAGCACCTGCGGGACAGCAGCGTCACAGCCCGGCCCCCGGCACTCCCTGGAGATCCTGGAGCCGGGAACGGGACACGCCGCTCCGGCATTCCCGCGGGAACGGGACACGCTCCTCGGCATCCCCACGGGAACGGGACACGCCTGCAGCCTCCGGGATACACCACGGGGCTGCTTTTCATCAACGGGATGTTCCGCTCTGCAGGAACACGCGTGGAATCGCAGACTGGGCTGGAGGGAGCTCAGAGCTCATCCAGGTGGGAAACACCTCAGAGCTCATCCAGGTGGGAAACACCTCAGAGCTCATCCCAGCCCTGCCCGGGCAGGGATCTCCCTCCAGCCCAGGCGGCTCCAGGGTTATCCAGCCCGGCCCTGGACACTCCCAGGGATGGGGAGTCGCTCCATGAAGCGATCCCAGGGATTCTGGGCGTTACTCCAGCCCTGTGACAACACAATTCCAGCCTCTGACTGTCAGGTCTACAGTCAGAGAAGGGAAAAGTCACAGCAGCTCCAGAAATCCTGGGAATGCCCCATTACCTCCACTGTTATTATTATTATTATTATTATAAATATATCAATATAAATATATAATTAACAATGTTGCATATTATTAAAATAATATCATCCAAGCTATTAGTAATACTACTATAATAATTAACATATAGTATAAAAATTATAATTATTTTATAATAAATTAATAAATTTATTAAATACATTTATTAAAAACAATAAACATAAATAATAATGTGGTACTGGATAATAGAATAATAATATCGTTTAATATAATTTAATAATTTAAAAATTTAATAATAATAGTTTAGTGTTATTATCATCATCATCATCCCGAGATATTTCAAGGAATCCAAATTTCTCACTTTTCATGAGATTTTTTTCCCTGGGGAAGGGGGAACTCCCCCCCAATAAATTGTATTAAAAAAAGGAACCAACTAAAAATAAACTAAGAAAAATTAAAATAACCCACAACTGAAGAATATATAATAATATATATATATTATAAAATGAAGAATGAAATTAAGAAGAAAATAAAGAAGTAAAATCGAGGATGAAATGGAGAATAAAATCAAGAGTAAAATGAAGAATAAAGAATAAAATTTTAAAAATAAGATAAAATGAAAAATTAAAACAAAAGAAATGAAAAAAAAAATTTTAAAAGTCACCTGCACCGTGCAGGTGAGCTGAGCACAAGCAACCCCAGTAATTAGTGACAGAAGTAATTAGCCCCCACTCACCAGGGCAATCCAGAGCACGATGTACTCATCGATGAAGCTGTTGAAATACTGGTCCAGGAAGAGCAGGGCTGGGCCAATGAAAGCTGTGTCATAGAAGTGCATCTCACTCTTGGTCATGTGTGCAACCTGCACGGCAGAAAAGAGCTTTTTAAAGGACATTTTAAAGGAGGAGAAAGAGCATTTAAAAAGAGCATTTTAAGCAACAAGGCTGTGGCAGCCAAGGCAGAACACACAGAGGCAAAAGAGCAATCCCAGTTGGAGCCACTGCAGAATATCCAACATTTCAATATGGATTGAACAAACAGTTTTTATGCAGAGCAGAGGGTGCAGCCCCGGGAAAAATCCCAAGGTGTTTCCAGCCTCCTGCCAGGGACAGAGCAGGGCAAGGGGAGCACAAGGTGAAGTGGAATGTTTTTAAGTGGAAAGTCAAATTTTATAAGTTTAGCTGAGCCTGGAAACCAAACTTAAAAGCTGCTGAAGGTTCAAATTGAGAGACTCTTGGTGTTTGTTTCTCTCTCTCCACCTCTTTTTCCCCATTCCATGAGGTCACCATCCCCTTCTGGTGCTTTATTTTTTTTTTTTTTATTATTTTGATGATATTTTGGTGCCCAAGTGTGGTCCTTTCCACCTTTCCCTCCCTGCGCAGATGGACTTCCACTCTCTATCCTCCCTGCACAGCCCGGCTGGAAACTGGGCCTGGGAAGGGATAAACTCTCCTTCCCCCAGGAATTCTGCCCAAAGTGACCCAGAACTGGGAGGGTGTGAGGCAGGGGCTGTTTGTGAGTCCTTTTAACTCCAACTGAGTCATTTTAACCCCAATTTCCCTCCATTTTAATCCCAATTTCCCTGCAGATCTCGGAGTTCGACCCTCAGCAGCTGTCCCAGAGCTGTGGCACCTCCTCTGCCCCTCCCTCCCCTCGAGGGGGTTTCCCCAGCCAGGCTCTTCACCCATCAGCACAAAACCCTCTGCAAGGGTGTGAATAAAGAACTCAGAACCCTCAGCTGCCCCTTCCAACCCAGGAAGGCCCCGCTGCAGCTCCAGCCCCCCCGGATCGCCCCCTCGGTGCTCGCTGGAAGCCCCAGGAAGGTCCCAGCCGTGCCCGAGGTGTCCCAGTCGGGAGGGTCCGGAGCACTCACCACCAGCTTGTTGGTGATTTTGGCCGAGACGAAGCCGAAGGTGAGGATGTAAAGGCAGGGGTGCCTCTCGAAGAGCTGCACGGCGGATTTCTTGTAGATCATGGCAGCCAGGGCGATCACCGAGCCGATGTGCAGGAACGGCGACAGCACACTCGTGCCCTGCGGGGACACGGAGAGCTGGGGACACGGAGAGCTGGGCACGGAGGTAACCGGCCCCTCCGAGCCGGGGACCGGGATAACGATCCTGGAGGAACCGGCAGGGCGGGGAGCACTGGGGGGGGGTGTGCTGCTGGGGGGAATGGTTTGTGCTGCTGGGGGGAATGGTTTGTGCTGCTGGGGGATGGTTTGTGCTCAGGGGGGTCGTTTGTGCTGTTGGGGGGATGATTTGTGCTCCAGGGAGGTGGTTTGTGCTGCTGGGGGATGATTTGTGCTGCTGGGGGATGATTTGTGCTGCTGGGGGGATGATTTGTGCTCAGGGGGTTGGTTTGTGCTCTAGGGGGTGGTTTGTGCTGCTCCAGGGCTGGTTTGTGCTCCAGGGAGCTGGTTTGTGCTCCAGGGCAGGAAAGCAAAGCCCCCGTGGGGCAGCAAAACTCCTGGAGCAGAAGGTGTCTCTGCAGAGGATCTTTCCGCTGCCGAAGGATCGTGCCCAGCTCTGGCAGGGCCAGAACTCCCGGGAACCCTCCTGGGAAGGGACTTCCCACCGGATTTTAACGGGAGCTCCCCGGGGGGGTGTGTGGATGTTTGTATAACCTGGTTTATGTTTTTAACTCAACCCCCAAAAATCAAAATCTGTGACTGCTTTCAGTCACCCATTTTAAAACTCTGACTCCTGAATCTTTTCTTCTTACACACACAATATTAACTTGGGTTTTTTTCCCAAGACAGGAAATGAAGTGAAAGGAAAATGTTTCACCTGGAAGGGGGAGAAATCAAATAAAATAAAACCAAATAAAATAAAACAAAAATAAAATAAAGAAAATAAAAAGTAAAATAAAAAGTAAAATGAAATTAATTAAAATAAAAATAAAAGAGAAAATTAAATTAATTTAAATTTAAAAATAAAATAAACAAAAATTAAATTAAATTAATTAAAATAAAAATAATAAAAATAAAAATGAAAATAATTAAAATACAATAAAAATAAAATAAAAATGAAATTCATTAAAATAAACAAAAAATAAAATTAATTTAATAAAATAAAATTAAAATAAAATAAAAATTATTAAAGTAAAATAAATTAAAGTAAATTTTAAAATCAAATAAAATAAAACAAACAAACAAAGAAATAAAAACTCCACGTGTGGCTGAGGAGGAGGAGGGGTAGGACGAGGTACTCACTGCTATGGTGGAGCCATTTTTGCCAACTCCCCCTGTGAAGATCACTCCAAAGTAGTTGGTGCAGGAGAAGATGGTTCCTGCCACAGTACAGAGAGCTGGGAATATTTTCACCTGGATGTTCAGGATTGGAATCTTCACGGGAGAGAGACAGGGAGTTAACAGATGCCCAAACAAACTCGCTGTGGGGCGAGGATGTCCCGGTGCACCCAAACACTCCACTTGGCCCAAGGTTGTCCTTGCTCTGCTTTGCTAACACAGATCTGAATCCCTCCCAGGCACACAGGGAGGGGAGTTCTCCAAGAATTCCACAACAATCCTTCCCTCCAGCCTCCCACAAAGCCAGGCTTATCTGCAGCACCTGAGAGAGCCCCCAGAGCGGGCCAAGGAACCAGGAATGAGTCCCTGCAGGGACAGAACTGCCCCATTCTCCTCCTGGAGCTGGTTCCAAACTCCCCCTGCCCCAGGACCAAGGGAGGCCCCTCCAGAGCCCTCTGAGCTTTGGGCACGGCCAGGGAAGGGAAGGAGCCCCCAGGAGGCACCTCGGGCTCTTTCACCAGGGCAGGAGGGCTGAGGGGGGCAAGAAGGGGAAAGAAACCCCATTTCCAAAGGTCCCTTCGGGTTTTGAGCTTCCAGCAGAAGAGGAGAAAGGACAGAAAGCAGCCCAAAGAAAACCACAGGAAGCTCATGGAAGGGAGTGTTTGTTGGGAGATAACTGCCCCTGACTGCCCAGCTTTCCCTGGAAAAGCTCCTCCCTCAGGAAGGGCTGAGCTGGAACCCAACACAACGAGGGCCAAAGTCCCTCCTTTGCGTTCAGTTCCCTCTCAGAGCAAACCAGGCAATGTTTGGAGCTGCAAGGATCAAGTCTGATCTCAGGCACCCCAAAATCCCACCCTGAGTGTGTTTTGTCCACACACCCCTTGAACTTGAAGGTCATTCTGGAAGATTTTTGTTGCTCTCTGGGACATTCCACACCTCGCCCTGCTGACCCTTCCAGGGCACAGCTGAGGGAGGGGCAGAGCAGGTTCGACCCTTCCCACTCCCACAGCCCCCCTGGGGGCTCCTGCCCAGCCTGGCACAGCCCTACAACTCTCCAAGGGGGTTTTGTCCTGCTCAGGCTGCCTTTTCAAGGCAAAAAAAGGGAAAGATTTAGAGAAAAAATAAAGGCAAATGAAGCAAAAGGCTGAGTGGCCACGGCCTGGGGCATCCCTCCCTCCTGCCAGGAGGGTCAGGACTTCTCTCCTCAACCTTCCAAAAGCAGGTCCTTCTGCTCAGAAATGGAACTTTGGTATTTAAAGGACGGGGTGAAATGGCTTTCACCAGCAGAAAAAAACACTAACAAGCTCCAAGCAGGAGTCAAAAGACATTAAAGTTGACATTTCCCCAAGACAAGTGGAAAAAGAACTCCCAGACTCGGCTAAAAGCACAGAGAAAGGTCCTGAGGGAAGGACAGGAGGGGGAAATCACACCTAAAACACCCAATTTCAGCCAGTTCTGCTTCATTAACACCCTCCTTTCTGCTTCCAGGGACAGGGTTGAGAGTGCAGAAATAATTAATCATTAACCATTAATGAGGAACAGCCACAGCCTGGAAACTGGGAGAGGGATAAAAAGCTGCTAAATGGGGACAAAGTGGAAGCAGCAAAATCAAGGAAATATGGGATTATTTTCATTTTTTCCCTCTGGAATGTTCCTACAAAATGGAATTGCAGCCCCTGGATGTGAAGTCAGGGAACCCCTTGGCTGTTATTCCATAGATCTCTGCAGCCCATGGAATTATTCTGACCCTCCTGGGGATTGGGTTCAGCTGAAGTCAGATCCACGTGGAACTTCCCAAAAACCAGGAATTCAGCCAGAGGTTTTCCAGGGAACTCCCACTCTGTGTCCAACCCTCTGGGACTCCAGGGAGCTCCTGGATCCAGTGACATCCTGGGAAAGCAGCATTCCAGCTGGGAGCAGCCTGGGATGGTGGGAGGTGTCCCTGCCCAGGGCAGGGCTGGGACTGGATGGGATATAAGGTCCCTCCAACCCAAACCATTCCAGGATTCCACAATTCCAAGGTTTGGTTGGGAAAATCCAGGCGTGTCCCCAGAAAGAAGTGGCAGCAGGAACAGAACAGTCGGGAGGGGTTGGGAGAACCTGAATTAAAGCAGGTCTGGGAGACTCTGCCAGAAAATCCAAGCCAGGAATTCCAGAGTCGATGCCATCAGAGTTTTCGGATTTCAAACCTAAAATAATGAGGAAATGGGCAGGGAAAGAGCCCAGCTGAGGGTTCATGGAAGCAGCAGGAGGGGGTGGAAGAGAGCCCTGGAACATGGAGCTGCCTAAGGAACAACAACTTCCAGCCTCGCATTCCCGAATTCCTGGTGCTTTTGGTGGCACTGTGGGAGAAAATCCCGGGAACTGCAGGACTTTCCCTGCTTCCAACAGGAAAATAAATCAATATATGGAATATAAACTACATGATCCATGGATTAAACAAGTCACCCTCAACTCCCTCCCTTCGTTCCCATCTTCCCAGGGATCCCAAACTCACCGTCTGCCGGGAATGCTCCAGCTCCAGGAGTGCTTAAAAGGGAATTTTTAGGGACTGAAAGGAGGGAGCCAGGACAGGGCCCCCCAGTTTTATGGGAGAAAAGGGAATGAATGAAAGCAGCAATTCCCCAAATCCTGCATTTTTCCCTGTCTGCATTCCCTGGACAAAGTGGAATGTTTGAGTGCACTCTGATCCCCTTATCCCACCCCCCAAAACCAAAGCAAATCAAAACTCCCACCCTCAAATCCCAAATCCCCCCAGATACTCCAGGGTTAGGAATGTTGCTGGGATTAGTGATTAATAATAATTATAATTAAAAGAATAAAGCCCATAAAGTGCCAGCTGACATGGCCTGGAGAGCCCACAGCCATATATCTATATATTATATATTTCTAGAGATAGGAAAATACAGCTATAAAAGAGGTATTAAAACATATATAAAATAGATGTAAAATTTGGTATAAAATAGGTGTAACAGACATAAATATTGATATAAATATAGATTTAAATATAGATCTAAATCTAGAAATAAATATAGAAATATATAGATAATATATATAGAAATAAATCTAGAAATAAATATAGAAATATATAGATAATATATATGGAAATATATAGATTATATATATAGAAATAAATATAGAAATATAGAAATATATAGATAAAATATAGAAATATAGAAATATAGAAATATATAGATAAAATATATAAATATATAGATATAAATATGTATATAAATCAAAGACTCATTTGATCATTTAATCCCAGTTTAAAAGGGGAAAAAAATGACAATTTGGTGGGTTTTTTTCCCCCCACATAAATCAGTCCTCAGCCCCAGCCAGGCCAAATCATCCCCAAATCCTCATCCCAATTTGATGCTCCTCCACTGCCCAAAATCCATGGGGGTTTTCCTATGGAAATTTGGGCAATATTTGATGGTTTTCAAGGTGTAAATAACCTTTTTTTTTTAAATTTTTTAATTCCAAAATTCCCATTTGGGAGGGGAAAATCTCCCCAGATCAAACCCTGCAGGGAATTCCTCCAGGGCAGAGACAAAACCAAACCAAGGAAGGATAAAGGGATAAGAAGAGGAGCAGAAGGAATTACCAGAGATTGCCAAAAAGGAGGTCCTCCAATCACTGCCAGCAAGTGCATGATTATTATGAAGATTTGCACTTCAGTCACATCAATTCTGATTAGGCACAAAAAAAGCCAAAAAAAGCGGGTTATTTATTGCGGGCTGGGGAGCAGCTCCAGGCTCAGCAGCTCTGCCAGGCACCCCAAAACACCCCCAGGACAGCTTGGAACCTTCCCCACCGGAAAAATGGGATTTATCAGAGGTGGGCACATCCCAGCAGGTGCTTTATGTGCCTCTTATTCCCTGCCCTATCCCTAAAATATGGGAATTTATATCCAACGCTCCGCTTTGAAAAGAAACACAAATCCCTGCAGAGCTGGAATGGGAAAGGTCGGAACCAGGAGGGAGAAATCCAGGGTGGGAGTGGAAAACGGGAAGAAAAGAGGGAATTTATGGGTTGGTTTTTTTAAGGCTTGGAGGAAGAAAGAGGGAAAAATGAGGGGGTGCAAATGGATAGAGGGAAATGGAAATGGAAAAAATAAAGAGAAATAAATAGGAAAAAAAACAGGGAAAGGATAATAAGTTGTAAGAAAATAAAGAATAAAAATAAGAAATAAAATAATAAAATTAAAAATTAAAAATAGAAAATGAATATATTAACATATAGTTAATATAGAGATAATAAAATAAATAGTAAAATAACAATGAATAAATAATAAAATGAAGGAATAATCAATAGAGAAATACAAATAAATAAAAAATAAAGAGAGGTAAAGAAACAGGGGAAACGAGGAGGATGGACTTGCTAGTGTGTTATATATATGATATATTCTATATATTGTTGTACTATGTATATAATTGCATATATATTATATATAAATTGTTGTGATGTATATATATGTAATGTATATAAAGTGTATTAAATATATAACATTATATAATATATATTATATATATAATGGTATTATATTATACACATTATTTGTGTATACATAACATATATATGTATAATACAATACCATTGTATATATTACATATATAATGTTATGTATTTTATATACTTTATATATATAATTTGTGATTCTGTGGACACATAAATAAAGTATGTTATTTGTATAACATATGGCCATAATATATAATATAAATATCAAATACAGGCTGTAAAATTATGAATATATACAAATATATTTTAATATAATATATTCATATTTTATATATTATATTATAAATAATATCTATAAATTTTATATATTTATATATTTATATAATATAAATATATAAAATATAAAAATATGGCCTAAATGAAATATATATAAATATACTCTAATATATTACACTATTTTATATATTCACAAAATATGCCATTTTTTTCCCTGTTGCCTTAAAATGCCCCCCGAGCCCCTGGAATTGTCTCAGTACCAGCTCAGGTTTGGAGGTTTTGGAAGTGGATCCTCCTTTGGGGACCCCCAGCCTGGCCCAGATCTGGGGTTGTGGCCCCGCTGCTTTGGGGTGGCCGCAGGAGCAGGGACAGCCCCCAATCCCACAGGGAATTCCCCAGGCAGGGAACAGGGATGGGGCTGTTTGAGCCCCCCCATTGTCCCGTGGGTTCTCCAAGTGCTGGGAAAGCTCCATGTCCATCCCACACACTGGGATCCTGGAGTCCTGGAATGTTGGGATCCTGGAATCCCAGAGTGCTGGGGTTGGAGGCACCTTAAGGATCCTTTGATCCCCCCTGCCCTGGCAGGGACATCTCCCACCATCCCAGGAGGCTCCCCTGGCCTGGGGCATCCTCTGGGAATTCCATCCCAGCCCTCCCAGCCTGGAATTCCTTCCCTCTAGAAAGACATGGAAAGGAATCTCTCATTTCAGTGGAATCTGCTCCAAATTCTCCTCCAACAGCTCTGGCTCAACTTTCCCAGTTAGGAGAAGAATCCAGGGATCCTGCCCAGGGCAGGGCTGGCACTGGATGGGATTTGAGGTGCCTTCCCACCCAGTCCAGCCCGGGATTCCAGGATTCCAGAGCCCCTCTGCTCTGGAGCCGGGCTGGGAGAGCTGGGAATGTTCCCCTGGAGAAGGAGGGACAGGGAACGGCTTCCCAGGGACAACTGGGAGATTGGGAAGCAATTCCAGGGTGGGGAGGGGCTTTTTTAAATTCAGGGCATTTCTGGCACCTGATCCCTCCAGGTGATTGATATTATTATTTCTAAAATAATAATACTATTTAATCATGTTCTCTGTAAATAATATTAAATGTGTAAATAACGTTAAATGTTATAATGATGGTGGGGATGAGGAGAAGAAGAAGAATAAAGAGGAAAATGAAGGGGAAAAGAAGAATAAAAGAAAAATAAAAGAAGAATAAAATAAAAGAAGAATTAAATTAAATTAAATTAAAATGAAAGCCAAACAGTTCTTGTTTCTGGTGGGAAAGTGTTGAAATGGCAGCAACAAGAAAGTTCCTCCAACTTTCCACAGTTCCAACCTGATTCCATTCCCACCCTCAGAGATTCTCCTGCTCGGCTTTGAGGGGAAGCCAAAACTGGGATAAAACAGAGAGGAATCTTTAAATCATCTTTTTGTGTTGAACAGGCAGCTTTTGAGTAAGAAACCAACTGAAATATCTAAAAATAGGTAAAAATATACTTTTTTTTTCAGTTAATTTAATTTTTTTCCTGCTGATTTTTTTAATATTTAAAAAAGTATTTTTAAAAATATATTTTTCCAGTTAATTTGAATTTTTCCCTGCTCGTTTTTTCTCCTTGTGCTATCCATCGAATATTTAAATATTTATTATAAAGTAGTATATGCAATAATAATTATTAATATACAATATATTATTGTATATCATTTATATTATATATATTATTATATATCATGTATATAAATATTATATATTATACAGTGTTAACATAATAATATAATATATTATGTATTTTATAATTATATATAATTATATAAATTATATATAATTATGTATATAATTACATAAAATATAGTACATGTATAATATATAATACAATAAATAATTATATATATTGTAATATTTCTATATATTATATATAAAAACACATAAGGCAAAACTGCGATAAAGAGGAATATTTAAATCTTTTTGTGTCGAGCAAGCAGCTTTTCAGTAAAAAACCAACCCAAATATATAAAAAAAAAAATTTAAACCAATACATTTTTTCCAGTTAATTTGAATTTTTTCCCACCTGTTTTTTAATATCTTTAAAAAATTTTTAAAACTACTTTTTTTCAAGTTAATTTGAATTTTTCCCTGCTGGTTTTTTAATATTTAAAATGATATTTGTAAAAATGCGTTTTTCCAGTGGATTGGGATTTTTCCCTGCTGGTTTTTTTTCCAGTGGGTTGGAATTTCCCCCTTCCCAGGGTTGGTGTCACAGAGCAGGTGACACCAGAAAAAGCTGGGAAATCCCCAAAAAAGGGATTTTTGGTGGGGTTTTTGATGCCTGACAAAGGTGCTGTCCCCGCTCGGGCACATCCCGGGAATGTTTTACCGTGTAATTCCAGACCCAGGGTCCCAGAATTCCCGAGAGCAGCTGGATGGCCACAGTGCAGAGCACGGACTCTGTCACATCGAATCTACACGCGGAGAGACACCCTGAGAGCCCAGCTGGGCATTCCCGGGATCTGTGATCCCAAAATCCACCCACACGGGGCCAGTGACCCCAATTAACCACAGGGAACGGGGGTCACACCTGAGAGCCCGCCTGAGTATTCCCAAATCCCAAAATCCACCCACACAGGGCCAGTGACCCCAGTTAACCACAGGGAACAGGAATGGGGGTGACACCTGAGAGCCCACCCGGGCATTCCCAGGATCTGTGATCCTAAAATCCACCCACACAGAGCCAGTGACCCCAATAAACCAAAGGGAACGGGGGTCACCCCTGAGAGCCCACCCGGAGCATTCCCAGGATCCACAATCCCAAAATCCATCCACACCAGTGTCAATGACTCAAATAAACCAAAGAGAATGGGGAATTCCCAGGATCCACAATCCCAAAATCCACCCAAACAGGGTCAACGACCCAAATAAACCAAAGGGAATGGGGAATTCCCAGGATCTGGGATCCCCAAATCCATCCACACCAGTGTCAATGACCCCAGTAAGCCAAAGGGAGCGGGGGTTACACCTGAGAGCCCGCCCAGAGCATTCCCGGGATCCAGGATCCCAAAATCCACCCACACAGGGTCAGTGACCCCAATTAACCAAAAGGAAGGGGAATGGGAAGGGGGTTTTCCAGCTGGGAATGTTCCCAGAGCTGTGGGAATGCAGGGGCTGAGCCAAAACGTGAGGGGGAAATGAGGGAAGGGAGTGAAATTCCTTGCTTGGAAACAAACAGGTGTCATAAGGAATAATAAATAATAATAAATACTAAATAAATATTAAATAGATACTAAATACTAAATAATTACCATTTAAATAATAATAAATACTAAATAAATAATAACTAAATACTAAATAACTAAATAACTAATAAATAAAAATAATTACAATTTAAATAATAATAATAACTACATTAAAATAAATTAAGAATAACTATATAAAAGTAATAATTAGAATTAAATAAAAAAGAAATAATAAACAAATCCTAAATAAATCATTAAAATGTCATAAACCAGCACATAAAATGCAGATAAAATCCATCCCTCTGTCAGCCCAACAGCAGGGCATGAACAGAGATGGAAAATCACCCACATCCCTCAATTTATAAAGAAATAAATTTATAAATAAAGGTGTGTTTAAAATATCTGCAAATAAAGTGATAACCAAATGTGCTTTAAATATTTATAAATACATTTATAAATAAAAAGTATGAAAAAAAAGGATAGAAATAAATTCAGAAATAAAAATGTATATTTAAAATATTCGGAAATAAATAAATTTATAAATAAATATGTCTTTAAAGTATTTCAAAATTTATAAATGAAATTATGAAAATAAAGAATATAAATTTACAAATAAAATCTATACCTTCAAACTACTTGTAAATTTATAAATAAATCTATTTAAATATTTATAAATAAATTTATAAATAAAAATATGAACATTAAATACTATAATTTATAAATAAATCTATATATTTAAGATATTTGTAAAGAAATTTATAACTAAAACACATTTGAAATATCTATAAATAAATTTGTAAATAAAATATTTTAAAAGTGGTATAAAAAAATAATATAATAAAACCTATATAATTAAAAGCTTCATAAATTTACAAATTAAATACACATTTAAAATATGTATAAAGAAATGTATAAATAACATATGAAAATAAATATTATCAATAAATTTATCAATAAATATCTTTAAAATCTTTATATCATCTTTATATAAAATCTTTACAAATAAATAAATTTATAATTAAAAGATAGAAAATAAATAAATTTATAAATAAACAATATAAATACATTTATGAATAAACCCATACACCTCCTGGATCCAACTGGGATAAGCCTGGACCTGGAAAACCAGAGTGATCCCAGCTGGGCTCCAGGGAAGGGCAGGAAAATTCCCTGCAGGATTTGGGCACCGCATTCCCCAACGCTCTGGAGAGCCTCAAACATTCCCTGGAGCTCCTGCCCTGGATCCAGGACTGGGATAAGGCAGGAATGCCCATCCTGGAGAGCCTCAAACATTCCCTGGAGCTCCTGCCCTGGATCCAGGACTGGGATAAGGCAGGAATGCCCATCCTGGAGAGCCTCAAGCTAAAGGCACAGTTCCTAAAGCATCAGATCTGCTCCCACAGGGAATTGCAGCGGCATTTCTGGGATGTGCAGGAGAACATTCCCTGTTTCCCAAGCACAGCTGACCCCACTCAGGACAAGCTCAAATCCACAACCCCCAGGAAGCAGATCCCGTGCTGGAAACCAGGAGAACCAAACGTGGGGCTGCTCCAACGTGGAATCCCCTCCTGCAGTTCAGAATCCCTTTTTCCCTTCCCCAGACGGGAATTCCTGCTCTTCCACCAGCCCATTCCCACTCCAGGTGTTTGTTTTTAAACAAAGCTCCATCCTCCTCATCCCCTGCTGGGTTGATTGTCCTGACCTTTCCTGCCCCCCTGGCCTGGAGACACTTCCTGCTCCCTCCTGGGGAATTCCAGAGCAGCACTGACCTCTGGCTGTTCCCTGGAGCTGCTCCACCAGCTCCAGCTGCTCTCTGAGGAGCTCATTCCCTGCCCAGATCCAGCAGAACTCTGGGATCACGTTATCCATCCCACCAGCTGATGTTCCAGACCCTGCAGCAGCTCCGGGATGTCCCTGGGGGGATGGGATCTGTTCTTCCCAGGGAGAAGGGGAAGATCCAGCAGTTTGATGGATTCAATAACTGGGCACAATTAAAGGGATTTCCTCCTCCACCTGCAGGATTTGGTGGGAATTCCACAGGAGTGATCCCATTTTCCCTCCTCCCTCGGGGTGAGCTCTGCTCAGCTCCAGGGCAGGGACAGCAGAGGGAATCATGGATTGGGCCCAGGGAGCCTTTCTTGGCACAGCCTGGAATTCTCTGCTCCCAGGGAACACCCCACAGAGCTGGAGGAGTTCTCCACACACGATTATTGTTGGACACAAAGTGCTTTTTGTGCCACTCTTGGAAGCTTTTGGATTAGGAGAAAACCCCAGGGCATTGGGGATGGCTGGGAATTCTGGTCAGGATTCCTGGGGATTCAACACCCCCATCCCGATTTCCTTTGGAGGAGGAGAATAATAATAATAAAAATATACAAATATATAACTAGAAAATAAAATTTATAAAATAAATATGATTCAACGACTACAATGTGAATAAATATATTAATATATAAAATTATTATTATTATTCCCCACACAGAAATGAGCCCACCCTTCACCTGACACAATAACTTGTCTTTCCCTATTTTTTTAGGGCTTTTCCCCCAGGCCAAGGTGCTCCTCCACTTCCCACTCCAGGCCTGAGCTGCAGAAGGGCTGACACCTTCTCCCTCTCCCTCTGCTCTCCCCCAACTCCCTTACCCAGTTCTCTCTGCATTGAAATACAATTTCTTGGCCATCATCCCACCGTATTTTATGTTTATATATATTATATTTTTATACTTTATAGTGTATATTCATATACTTTATATTTATATATAATTTATATTTTATATTTTAAAGTGTATATTTAAATATTTTATCAATTGTTTTATATTTTATATTTATATATTATATTTTATATGGTTTGTATTTATATTTATATTTTATATTTTACATTATATTTATAATCTATTACATTATTTACAATATGTTTTAGTTTATATTATAAGGCTGATCTGCCCCCAAAATCCTGACCCTCCCAACAACCAAGTCCCAAAGTCAAGCACATGCCAAGGTTGGGGGTTGTTTGTTGTGTTCTTTGCTCAAGAACCAGAAATTTTGGATTATCAGGGCCCTGGGAAGTTCCCAGGGAGCCAAAAGCACTCAGACCTTTGGCACTGGCTCAAAGTGAGACCCTAAACCAGGAGAAACTTGGAAATCTTATTGGAAAGATTTCAGCACCAGGAGAGAACATTCCAGGCAATCTGCCCTGGTGGAACCAGGGGTGGAACAGAAATGGGACAGAAACCCGGATTTTTCATTTCCTTCCTCCAACACACACTGAAACCTCTGCAAGCTCTGCAGGTTTGGAGCAGAACCCCACATTCCTCAGGACAATTTACCCTCTCCAAGCAGTTCCTGCCAGTAAAAGCTGCTCTAGACAAGAGGGGTTTTTTGGGCTGGTTTAGCAGCATCTGGGTACCCCCAACCCCTCCTGGGACACTGCCAATAACTCTGTCAGACCCCGGGGTGGGGCTGCTGCAGAACTGTTCCCAAATCCCACAAACTGAGGGCAGATTCCATTTTCCAGCTGCCAACCCCCCATCCTGCAGCATATTTATGTGGAATGTATTTGTTAACCCCCCGGATGCAAACAGGGAATAAATTCTCAATACTAAATGCACTGATTTCCCCACTGACCCAGAGAATCCTTGTGTTCCACCTCCCACCCCGCAGGAAAAGGGGATTTCAGCTCTTCACTTCCTTGGCATTGCACTGTTCATTCCATTATTGACAGAATTCTCATTCCATAGTAACAGAATTCTCATTCCATTATTGACAGAATTCTCATTCCATCATTAACACAATCACAGCCTGCACCAACCAGAAGGGGTCCAGGACTTCCAGATGGAGGCACAATATCAGTTATTCCCGAGAATTTGAGGAGTTTTGGCTCATAACAAAGATTAACTGCACATCACCAGCAACACCAAGGATGAACTGAGTGCTAAAGCCACACTGCCACCACCTGACCAAACAGCAGCTACTTCCCATTATTCCCTCAGCTTTAAATCCCGGGGAAAAGCTCCTATAATTGACTACCAGGACAAGGGGAGGCTTCACGAGCAGCACCCGGG
Organism: Myiozetetes cayanensis; assembly: GCF_022539395.1. Classification (NCBI taxonomy): domain Eukaryota; kingdom Metazoa; phylum Chordata; class Aves; order Passeriformes; family Tyrannidae; genus Myiozetetes; species Myiozetetes cayanensis. The sequence continues at coordinate 96,626 of NW_026087510.1, read as the reverse complement.
ATAAATCCCAGCAACTGCCATGAGCTCTGGGGGCGTCCCCACCAGCACATGGGGTTTTCTACAGCTCTGAGGGGTGAATGTGGGCACAGGAGGCACAGGCTGGGCGAGGGGAGCAGGCCAAGGGGCAGTTTGTGCCAGGCCTGGCTGGCAGGGGGTACTTACATCCCGAAGCGCAGCGTTCCCGAGACGTAGGTCTGCCAGTGAGCGCAGTAAAACATGAATGTCCCAGCAAAACAACAAAAGAACATCCAGTCAGGGTTGGTGCCCAGCTGCACAGCAATACAAGTTCCCAAAACCACAAAGACTGCAGGAGAAAATCAGTCACTCAGTGAGAAGGGAGAGTGGGACACGGGGGTCAAGATCCTCAGCAGAAGCAAAGCTACAAACAGGGCTTGGGGGTGTTGTCCTTGGGGGGGAGGGGTGTGCACAAAATACCTCAATTTTAAACAATTAAAACTCAAAATGTGTATTTCAATGCCTAGCAGTAATTACAAGTCTGCAGTACTGAGGGTTCCTTGGTCTCCTACGGTTTTATTCCACTAAATGGTCCCATGGAGGGACTCGAGTGGTTTGGGCCAGCCTGGGGTTTTCTCCTGTATCCAAGATTTGCTGGACACTTTTCCCCCCCATTTCCTGATTTATGAAATCCCAGGTCTGTCATTCAGGATTCCAAATGGATCTGTGCTTTCCCCTCCACATTTTCACACACGACTTTGATAAAGAATTCCTAAAATTTTAAAGCTTTAGGATTTCAGGAGCCCAAACCACCTGACGAGGAGCTGGACTCTGTGATCCCTGGGGAACCTTTCCAACTCAGGATATTCGAGGATTTTTTTGCAATGGGGTTAAAGTTCAGGCTGGCTCGGTGCCCTCCACCTCCCCAGGAACCGATCTGCTTGATTTTAATCTTAATTTTAATTCTAATCTTTTAATCTTAAACTCAAGACTTGCAGAGTCCCAGAGCTTGGGCTTCGACCCTGCCTAGAGAGTCACCCTAAAATAACACCCCAGAGAGTTCTGGCAGCTCCTCACAGACAGTGTTTCAGAGCCAAGACTCTGCTGAACCACCCCAGAAAAGTGCTGGCTCAGGCTGAACCAGCCACATGCTTCATTTTGCTTTCAGTGTAACACCAGAGGAGACAGTTCAGCTGCTCCAGGGTGCAAAGAAAGGTGACTTTCTGAGTTGAAAAATGAGCCTTTCACTCCTGTATTCAGTAAAAAAAAAAGCCTTTTTTTTTTTTTTTTTTTTTGGCATTGCAGATTTAATCCCTGAAATAAGAGTCACTGAAGCCTCCGAGTTCAATTTAAAATAACAGCAATACCTGTGGACAGAGAGTCACAGCCATGGTCAAAGAGCTCTCCCAGGGGAGTGCTGCTGTTTGTCCTTCTGGCTTGTTTCCCATCTATGGCATCCAGGGACTGGTAGATGAAAAGGCCACAAGCACAAGCAATGTATGCCCAGGGAGGTGCCTGAGAGGGAAAGGAAAGGACAGCAAAGGTGATTTTTGGAGCTCTCCAGGAGCAGCCCTGCAGCTGCCCAGTCCCACAGGCTGACACAGCACTTTCCCCTGGCACTTCCACGTCACCAGAGCCCCGTGAGGACAAGCAGGGCTGGGGCATGTGGAATGTAAATAGAGCAGGGCCAGAATTCCAGCCTGGATCAGCTCCAGCCTCGTGCTGGAGGCAGCTGCAGTAAAACACAGCCCCACATGTGCAGAGTGTGAGCAGGGATTTGGACACCCAGCAGCTTTCAGGCCCCCAGCCCTGAGCTCCCCCACCCAGGGACATCCCAGCGGTGTCACCGCCCACGCTGCCAGCTCTGATGACACCTCTGGTGGCCTCCAGCTCCAGCCCCGCCAAGGAGAGGCACCTGAAGGCCCTGAGCAGCCCCTCCTGGGGAGCAGATTGATCTTCACACAGAGCCAAAACACTCCATCTGAAGGGGTTTTTGTGCTTTTGGAGCAGAGCCCATAAACGCCAGAGCTGCCACCCCTCTGGCTCAGCTGCCACTGCCATCAATCAGCAATGACTGCCTGCTCTGCAGCCTTCCCACCCGACACACACGGGCCTTTAGGAGCAGCTGTGCCTTCCAGAGCACACCAATAAAGTGCAGGGCAGTGCAACCACCCCAAGCTGCCCCTCCCAAAGCCCCGAGTCCAGCTCAGTGAGGCTGACACAGCCGTGACTCACATCAACTTCCACTCACTCCCCTGTGCAGCTCCCACTGCTCCTGAGTGCCCCAAACCCTTCACTCTGCCCCAGAGGCTGCTCTGCTCTCAGCACTTTGTACGAGCAGCACAAGGGGGGAGAGAAAACCACATTTCCCAAGGTTTTGATGCCACGGAATTCCAGCCCATGGTGTTATTTTTATTCCTCATTTCCAGGTTTTATACCCCACGTTTAATTACCTGCAGGGTGATGGAATTTTTCCCTACAATCCCCCCCTAGAAAAAAAAAAAATTCCCTCTACTGGCTCCTCTCTCTACTTTCATTAGCAGTGTAGGTGTTTCCACGGAGAGGTTATTTATATCTGGGGGAAGATTTCACAGCTCCCTCTCTTACTCAGAGCTTTTTTCCTTTTTTTTTTTTTTTTAAAAAGAAAAACAATTCATCACTCAGCACTTTGCCAGTTGGGTCCTCCCAGCTCAGCAGGAAGGATTTGCATCTCCTTTTCTCTCCAGCTCAGCTCCCCTGGCTACACCTTTCACCAGCAGGAAGAGACAAGTCACTCTCGGAGGAAACCAAGGGGAAAGAAAAGCAAAACTAAGGCTGAGCTACAAGGAAGAGAAAATTTACATCTGAAAGCAAAAGTGCTTTGGGGGAGGAGGGGAAAAAAAACCAAAACCAAGCGAGTGTTGGTGGAGTTTCAAAGCCTCGTTTTCTTCCCCAGGCACATCCCTGACACTTCAAAGGCACCTGCTGGGCCATGTGGCAAACTGGATCAGGCCAAGAGCTGCCTCAGCACCCACGGACTCTGCACCCAGGGATTCTGCACCCAGGGCAGAGGCAGATCTCACTCACCTCACCCAGAGCTGCTCCCCAAGTGCTGGACACCCAGCACTGCTTCGACACAGCTCCCTGTGACACAGCTCAGTGTGATACAGCTCTGATACAGCTCATTCTGATACAGCTCACTCTCAAAGCTCACTCTCACAGCCCTCACTCCCTCACTCCAATTTCTGCGGCTCTGAGAGCAGCTTCTTTTGTGCTTCCGGAGTTCAATCACCAACCAAAAAAACACCCAAACCCCTACATTTATTCACTTCTGCTCTGGGTCAGTGCCCCAAATGTCCTGAGACAGCTGAAGTCTCTCTGTCAAAGCACACTTCAGAGTCTGAGCCCCCAAATAACCCTGGAACAAACCCCTAGGTAGAGCCACCCCACCCCACAGAGCCTGGACAAGGAGCTGCTCCGAGTGCTCCCTGCTCGAACTGTTTACCCTCCACCTGCCAAATTCCACCAGTTGTTGTGAAATTATCTATTTCAACAGATTTCCAGGACAGGCAAACAGCCCTGTCACCCAGGGAGCAGGGATGTGCCATCCTATGTGGGGTTTGGAGCCTGGCTGGGAACAAACTGTGCTGCTCCATCCCTGACCTCAGCCGGGACACTGGGACAGCAGAGTGCAGATAAAGCTGGAAATCTGAGGCATTCCCAGCTTTTTGGTGTGTAACACACCCCCTTTCCCACTGCAGCTTTGAAGATTCCATGTTCATGTGGAAAAAAAAAAAAAAACAAATCTTCCCAGTGCACGAAAATGGGAGTTTTCAAGTGCAAGAGAAAAGCCTTTGAAAGGAGGAACTTGGAAATGGCTCCTGAAGATTCCTGGGGCCCTGAGGGCAGGTCAGGAGCTCTTGGTGCCTTCAGAACAAAGAATAAACCTCCTGACTTTGATCCAGCCTCTCCCAGCAGGGACACAGCCCAGGAACACAACCCTGTGTACCCCACCTGCACCAGAGCCCGAGCTGAGCTCAGAGCCAGGGCTTAGTGGGAAGATTTCAGTCCCAGGACAGAACAGTTCCACTCAATCTGCCTTAGAGCAGTGAAAGGTAGAACTGAAAGCTGCATTTTTAATTTTCTTCCTCCAACACACACTGAAAACTGCTCCAAACTCTGAAAGTTTGGAGCAGAAACACAAATTTCTCATGAGTCTGTGCTATCAAAGCAGTTCCTGCTGATAAAAGCTGCTCTAGACAAGAGGCCCATTTTTGTACTGGTTTAGCAGCATCTGGGTACCCACAAATCACTAATGATAAACTGTAAATAACACTGTCAGACTCTTGTGTGGGGCTGCTGTAGAATTGTTTCCAAATCCCACAAACTGAGGGCAGGTTTCAGTTTCCAGCTGTGAAAGGTTTGAAAGATTTGGGTATCAGGACAGAACAGATGCAGTCAATCTGCCCTGGTGGAACGAGGGGTACAAGAGAAATCTGGATCTTTCATTTTCTTCCTCCAACACACACTGAGAAGTGCTCCAAAGGCTGACATTCTGGAGCAGGAACACAAGTTTCTCAAGAGAATCTGCACTATCAAAGTAGAATCTGGATTTCTAATCCTCTTCCTCCAGTTCCTGTCAGACCCTGCTCCACAGGGGTATGTTGGCTTGAGGAGCTGCTGTCCCACCCCAAACACACCCCCCAAACCCCATCCCCAGAAATCTGGGATTATCAGGGCCCTGTGAGCTTCAGAGGGAGCCAAAAGCACTCAGACCTTTGGTGCAGGATCAAAGTGAGACCCTAAACCAGGAAAACCTTGGAGCAAAGTGTCTTATGGGAGAGATTTCAGTCCCAGGACAGAGCATTCCAGTCAATCTGCCTCGGTGGAATGAGGGGTAGAACAGAAACCTGGATTTTTAATCCTCTGACAGCTGGTTCTGTCAGACCCTGCTCACACAGCTGTGGCCTGAGGAGCTGCTGTGCCACCCCAAAACCCACCCCAGAGGGGCACCAAGATTTACAGAGAACAGGATAAAAGTACAAAAACTGTGGGCTGGCCCAGCAAGAGAGCGGGAACCCACCCAAACCCAGGGCCAGAAGAGCAGCAACCCACCCAAACCCAGGGCCAGGAGAGCAGGAACCCAACCAAACTCAGGGCCAGGAGAGCAGGAACTCAACCAAACCCAGGGCCAGGAGAGCAGGAACTCAACCAAACCCAGGGCCAGGAGAGCAGGAACTCAACCAAACAGTGCCAGGACAGCAGGAACCCACCCAAACCCAATGCCAGGACAGCAGCAACCCACCCAAAATCAGTGCCAGGAGAGCAGGAACCCACCCAAACCCAGTGCCACATGCCAGGAGGTGCCACCAACCCCAACCCAACCCCAACCCAAACCCAACCCAGACCCAGTGGCCACTGCCAGGAGGTGCCACCACCCCCCCAATTGCTCCAGAGGTGCCCAGCTGACCTGCTCCGTGGCTGTGGGGCAGTAGCACACCAGGAGCAGGGTCGTGGAGATGTTGATGAACAGCCCGACGATGGTGATGAGGTTGGGGGCGATCCAGGCGGGCACCCTGCCCACCAGCCATTCCCAGTAGCCCTGCATGAGGGGCTCGAGCAGGGAGCGGCCGGCGCTCTGGTACTTGTGCTCCTCCAGCCGTTTGAGCTGGTGCTTGCTCAGGGGGGGCGTGGGCAGCTGCACCAGCTTGCTGAGCACGCAGCCCCCGCCGGGGCCGTGCCCGCAGCCCCACGGGGCCTCCGGCGGGGCCTCCCCACAGCGCCGCTTGGCGCCCCGGTGCCCGCTCATGGCCTAGCGGGTGTGCTCGGGCAGCAAGGAGCCGGGCTGGACAACCATAAATCCTGCAAGAGGGAGAGAGGGGTGGCAGAGACCGCCTGGAGAAAAGGCACAGCTTGGGGGGGGTGATGGAGCTCAACAGGATCATCCCAGGCCCACGGGGTGAGTTTTGGGGATGGGCAGGGCTGAGAGCTGGACCCCCTGAGCCTTGGAGGTGCCTCCCACCTCAGCACGTTCTGGGTGTGACACTCGAGCACCCAAACGAGGTTTGAGGGTATCTCAAGTTGGCAGGAGCTCAACAAGTTGAGGAGCCCCCAGCAAACCAGGGCGACTCCCTTAAAAAGCAAAGTTTTTTGGAGAGGTGCTGAGGGAAATGTGAGAAATGAGTGTACAAAATCAGCTGTAAAATGATGCTAAGCTGCACCTTTACTCTCCTCACTGCCTTCTGGGGCAAATACCCTGCAGCCACCAGCCAAAATTTGTATTTATACATATAAATACAGGTATAATTTCTACTATCACCAGCTTTCCATTAAGAAAGCTTGGACTAAACCAGAGAGTGCAATAACTCACAGGAGAAATGCTGGAGACCACAGTGCAGCAGCACCCTCGTGTCTCTGGGTGCACCTTGGTGAGTCCCCAGGGCCCCCTGAGCACTTCAAATGTGATTTAGCACTTCCAGGAACACCCCAGAGCAGTGATTTGTGTCACTGCCAGTCCCTCACACCTCTCACACCACTCAGGTTATCAACTGATGGCTCCAAGTTTACCCAAATTTATCCAAACCCCGCCAAGTCTGAAGTTAAACTGGCTTGGAGCAGCTCTGTCTCCTTGGTGATGCTGAACAGCCACCTAAAAACAGTGATGAGCTTTTTTTTTTTTTTTTTCCAGGTTTATGTTCCTTATTTCTGTTTTCCTGGGGCTTTTCTCCTCTCCAGATTGAACCCAGTTGAGGTGAGAGCTCAGTGTCTTGTCCAGCTTTCAAGAAACAAGCAGGAGCTGGAGAGCTTTAGTGGGTCAAAAACGTTTCACACATTTCTCTTATCCAGATCTTTTTTCCATCCTTTTTTTTTTTTTTTTTTTTTTTTTAAGAAAAGAAAAGGAAGTACAGGCTCAGGAAGAGCTTTTCCAGCACAAACAAGAACCCTCACAATGTCCCATCTCCCTTGAACAAAACATGTAACTCTCCATAGGAAGAAGAGTAGAGAAAGGAAACTAAAAATAAGAGTTTGTTGTTTATCTATAGGAGACAATAAGGGGGAGAAGAAAAGAAGAAAACCTGGTGGAAGTGTAGGAAGAGGGCAGACAGCTCTAAATCCACAGGCAGGTAGGGAAAACAAGCTGTGGAAATCAAAGGTCAGCACTTGTCTAAGAACAGGAGCTGTCACTGCCTCTCCACACCCTCCTCAAGGCAAATTCCAGCAGTGAAAAGCCACCTCAGTGGGAGGGGAGAGGAGAAAGCAAGGCCTGGGCTGGGGATAAGCTCGGCAAGGAGCAAAACTGCCCCTCTTTAATCACCCGGAGAGACCAAACTCGGCCGGCGCGGGGGGCCCGGTGGGGCCCGGGCACAAAACACCAGCCCCCCGCGCACAAAACTCGGGGGGTTCTGAGGGGAAAACAACCCGGGGGAACCTCGCCCTGCACAACAAACCCCGGCCGGGGCCGCCACAGGGCAGGGCAGGCAGAGGGGAGGGCAGGGAAGGGGACAGAAGGGGAGGGAAGGGGCGCGAAGGGGTCCCCTCAGCGCTGCGCCCCCACCGAGCCCGGCCCAGCGCGGCCACAGGCCCGGCCCCCTCAGGGCTCCCCCCGCGCCCTCAGAGCCCCGGGCGGGGCCGGGGGGTCCCGGAGGCTCCTGGGGGGTCCCGAGGGCTCCCGGGGGCACTGGGGGGTCCCGGCACAGCCCCGGACAAGAGCCCCGGCCCAGCGCGGGCACAGCCCCGGCCACTCCCCGTCAGGGCTCCCCCCGCGCCCTCAGAGTCCCGGGCGGGGCCGGAGGGTCCTGGGGGTCCCGAGAGATCCCGGGGGGTCCCGGCACAGCCCCGGCCCACAGCCCCGGCCCAGCGCGGGCACAGCCCCGGCCCCCCTCACTGGGCCCTCTCTCAGAGCTCGGCCCGGGGCCGGGGCGGTCCCGGGGGGGGTGTCCGGGGGTCCCGGCCCGGCCGCAGCCCCTCCCTGTGCCCCCCGTTACCTCCGTGTCCCCGCACCGGGCGGCGCTTGCTTTTTACGCCCCGTTTTGCGACGGCCGGAAAAGCCTGGGCGGCGGGGCCGGAGGCGGGGCCGGGGCGGGCGCGGCGCGGGAGCGGCTGAGGTGAAGGGGCTGGGGTGAAGGGTTTGGGCTGAAGGGGCTGGGGGGGCACGGGGACCCCTCGGGCCCGGGCACCGCTTCCACGGCACCCCACAGGGACTCCCCCACCTCCGTGGGACCCCTCAGGAATACCCTGACACCCCCTCAGGGACTCCATGACAAACCCCTCAGGGACCCCCTATGAACCCCTTAGGGAGCCCCTATGAACCCCTCAGGGACCCCCTGACACCCTCTCAGGGACCCCCTATGAACCCCTCAGGGACCCCCTGACAACCCTCAGGGACCCCATGAAACCCCCTCAGGGACCCCCTGGCACCTCCCCAGGTACTCCCTGGCAGCCCTGTCAACCCCTCAGAGACCCCATGGCCTTCCTGTCACCCCCTCAGTGACCCCCCTGTCACCCCTCAAACCCCATCCTTGTCACCTCCTGTCAGCCCCTCAGTGACCCCCCTGTCACCCCTCAAACCCCATCCCTGTCACCTCCTGTCACCCCCTCAGCCCCCCCACCCTCCCTGTCACCCCCTCAGTGACCGCTGGTGTCCCCGGCCCCTTCAGTGTCACTCCCCCTGCTCCTCTTCTGTGCCCCCTCCCTGCAGCCCCCATCCCCAGAGACCCTCGGGACCCCCAGGAACCTCAAGTGTCCCCCCTCCCTCCCCTGACAAATCCCTTTTATCAGAGGGATGTCCCCTTTTCAGCCCCAGTGCCCCCCATTGCTGCCCCAGTGCCCCCCCACCACAGCCCCCCCATTGCTCCCAGTCCCCTCTGTGCCCTGGGGACCCACCTGAGCCTCTCTACCTTCTCCCCCTGTCCTTTCCCCCTTTCCTGTCCCTTGTCCCCCCTTGCAGTGCCCCCATTCCCAGCTGTGCCCTGGAGGTGTTTGCAGCTGCTCTGGGGGGTGGCACTGGCAGTTCCCATGGGCTCATCCCTGGCCCGGAGCTCCCAGCAGTGCCAGAGCCCCAGAGGGCCTGGGGACACCCCTGTGTCACCGTGTCCTGTGCCTGGCACTGCCTGGGCTGGCTCCAGGCTGGGTACAGGGGTGTGGAGACCCCCTGGAAGCTGCTCCCCCCCATATCCCAAAGATTTCGTGGCAGCTCAGAATGAGCCCCCGTCACTGCCCTGTGGTGGGGACAGCAGAGGTGACATTCCTGCTGTGTTTGGGGACCAGTGACCTTCACTCACTGCTTATCAGGGTGACCTGGCAGGGACTCTGTGCTGGCTCAGGAGAGCTCTGACACCCTGCTCTGCCCTTCCCTCTGCCCTGCTGCTGGAGCAGTGGCTGGACAGAGCAGGGATTGTCCTTTAGTGGATCTTTATCCCTCCCTGTCCCTGAGGGAGCAGGGGAGAGGCACGGGGACAGTTCAGGAATTTCCCTTTTCCCACGTAATTCAGCCATCCTTCCAGCCCCATCCTCCCAGGTAACGGGAACCTCCTGCCCTTAAAAGGCCTCCCTCACCTTCCATCTCCATCTGGAGTTCCCATCCCAGGATGTGGCTGCTCCTGGACTGGGGGAAACACCTCGGAGAGGCTTCAAATTCCTTGGCTTTCCAAACACTTCCTTCACTCGGTCTTGATGATGGGAATGGTCTGTGATACCCAGCCTGGAGCTTAACAACCCCTTGGGACACCAGAGTGCCTGGAGAGCAGGATAAATGTTTGGGAAGGTCCCAGTTATGTAGAAAATCAAGGCTGGTGACTGTTGTTACAGAATCTGTTGGCAAAGGGGCTTGTGACAAAACGAGGGGCTTGAGGTGTTTTCCTTCTCCCTGCTGAAAACAGGGACAGGATGAGAGGAAATGGCTTCAGGTGGCACCAAGGGAGGTTCAGGTCCGATTTTGGGATAATTTCTCCCTGGAAAGGGCTACCCAGCCCTGGCACAGCTGCCCAGGGCAGGGGTGGAGTCCCCATCCCTGGAAGTGTTCAGAGAACCCGTGGAAGTGTCCCCTGGGAATGTGGAGTGACCCCTAACCCAATCCTGCCCCGTGGCACCAGCAGCACCGTGGGGTGCCCATTCCCAGGGGGGCTGCTCCTGCCATCCCAGGCACTGCTCCTGAGCCATCCAAACAGCTGCACTCACCTGGTTTTCCTGGGAAGCTCCTCACTCCCAGTTAAATCTTGATGCAGGCAACTCCTGTAAATCAAAATGTTTTTGTTTCCACCACCCCAAAGCTTCACTCCTTACACCACCTGGGCCACGGGACAAACACCCTGTGCCAGTCCAACCCTGCAGTGCCAGCAGTGACTGATGGGAGGTGCTCAGAAGAACAAATCAGGTGAGTAAGAGCTATAAAAATGCCTCACACCTGCATCATTTTCCTTTATGTCCCAGAGAGTCGGGAAAATGAAGCGAGAAGGAGGAGCTTCGGCACAGAGATGACCTCGGGCTCCCCTTGAGGGGCCTTTCCTCAGGTGTCCTCGTCCTCAGGTGGGTGGGAGATGGGGGGTTGGAATGTCCTCAGGGTTGTGGGAGATGGGGGGTTGGAATGTCCTCAGGGTCGTGGGAGATGGGGGGTTGGAATGTCCTCAGGGACATGGGAGATGGTGGGTTTGGGATCTCAGGGCTCAGGAATAACTCGAAGGCACTGGGGACATTCAGTGTGACAGGAACGGTGCCATCTGGGCACCAGAGTGCAGGTGGGAATGACACACCCAGCAGTGTAAGAGGTGTCACCAAATGGGTCAGACCTGCATTGCTCTTCCCAAGTTCCCAATTTATTCCCAAAGGTGGGTTGGGAAGTTGAATCCATTGCTATTTTACTGCCTTGGAGGGAACACCAGAGGGCAACCTTTGTGTGCTGCTGAGAGGTGGGGGAGGAACGAGCAGGAGCAGCCTGGGATAGAGGGGGTGTCCCTGCCCATGGAATGAGATGGGATTTGAGGTGCCTGCCCACCCAAACCAGCCTGGGATTCCAGGATTCTGGAGCCAGGCTGGGAGAGCTGGGAATGTTCCCCCAGAGAGGGGAAGGCTCCAGGGACACCTTGGAGCCCCTGCCAGGGCCTGAAGGGGCTCCAGGAGAGCTGGAGAGGGACTGGGGACAAGGCCTGGAGGGACAGGACACAGGGAATGGCTTCCCACTGCCAGAGGGCAGGGAGAGATGGGAGATTGGGCAGGAATTGCTGGCTGGGAGGGTGTGGAGGGGCTGGGCTGGAATTCCCAGAGAAGCTGTGGTGTCCCTGGATCCCTGGGAGTGTCCAAGGGCAGGCTGGAGCAGCCTGGGATGGTGGGAGGGGTCCCTGCCCAGGGCAGGGGTGGGATGGGATGGGATGGGATGGGATGGGATGGGATGGGATGGGATGGGATGGGATGGGATGGGATGGGATGGGATGGGATTTAAGGTCCCTCCAAGCCAACCCATCCCAGGATTCTGTAACAGGGATTGAAGGAGTTTTAGGTCATTTCCTCCATGTCTGCCCGAGGGTTTATTGAGAGTTTTGAAGGGTTGGTGAGATTTGTCAGAGGTTCCCTGCGAGCTGCTGATGGATCCCCCGTCAGTGCCAGTGTCACACGTGCTCTGTCACCTCCCTGGGGCTGTCACAGCCCAGGACAAGAGGAAAATAGGCTCATTTATTCAAGGTGACCCCTGCCATGTGTGCAGATGGCACTGCAGGTGAATGATGATGCTGCAGGTGAATGATGATGCTGCAGGTGAATGATGATGCTGCAGGGGTTCACAGTGACCATCCCCGGTGTCACTGGGATTGTTTGTTGTGGTTTCTGGGCTCTGAACACAAATGTTCACTTGGGGCTTGCAGGGGAGGCTGAGGGACAGCTCAGACTGCTGGGCAGGGAGGGCAAAACCCCGGAGAAATCCTGGAAAACCCGGAGAAATCCCAGGAAAACCTCAAGAAATCTCAGGAAACCCCTGAGAAATCTCAGGAAACTCCTGGTAAATCTCAGGAAACCCTGAGAAACCTCAGGAAAACCTCAAGAAATCTGAGAAAAACCCTGAGAAATCTGAGGAAACTCCTGGGAAATCTCAGGAAACTCCTGGGAAATCTTAGGAGACCTCTGAGAAATCTCAGGAAAACCTCAGGAAACCTTAAGAAACCCCTGGGAAATCTGAGCAAAACCCTGAGAAATCTCAGCAAATCCTGAAGAAATCTCAGGAAATCCTGGAGAAATCTCAGGAAAACCTCAAGAAATCCGAGGAAAAGCCTGAGAAATCTGAGGAAACCCCTGGGAAATTTCAGGAAATTCCTGGGAAATCCCAGGGAACTCCTGGGAAATCTCAGGAAAACCTCAAGAAATCTTAGGAAAAACCTAAGAAATTTCAGGAAACTCCTGAGAAATCTCAGGAGAAACCTGAGAAATCTCAGCATATTCCTGGGAAATCTCAGGAAACTCCTGGGAAATCTCAGGAAAACCTCAAGAAATCTCAGGAAAACCTCAAGAAATCTTAGGAGAACCCTGAGAAATCTCAGGAAATTCCTGGGAAATCCTGGAAACCCTTCAAGAATCTCAGTAAAGCTTTGGGAACTTTCAGTAAAACCCCCTTGAGAAATCCCATTAAACCTTTGAGAAATCACAGTAAAGGTTTGATAAGTCTCATAAACCTTTTAAGAACTCTGAATAAACCTTTGAGAACTCTCAGAAAACCTTTGAGAAATCTTAATAAAACTTGGAGAACCTCAGAAAACCCCTGAGAATTTTTATTAAACTTTGAGAACTGTCGGTAAATCTTTGGGAACTCTGAGTAAACCTTTGAAAAATCTCAGTAAACCCTTGAAAACTCTCAGTAAACCTCTGAGAAATCCTATTAAACCTTTGAGAACTCTCAGCAAACCCTCGAGGATCTCAGTAAACCTTTGAGAAATCTCAATAAAGGTTCGAGAACTCTCAGAAAACCTCCGGAAAATCTCATTAAACCCTTAGGAACTCCCAGTAAACCCTTGAAAACTCTCAGTAAACCTTTGGGATCCCTCAGTAGACTCTTGAAAACTCTCAGTAAATGTTTGAGAACTCTTCACAAACCCTGGAGAATCTCAGTAAACCTTTGAGAACTGTCAGTAAACATTTGAGAATCTCAGTAAGCCTTTGAAAAATCTCAGTAAACCTTTGAAAAAATCTCACTAACCCTTTCAAGAACTGTCACCAACCCTTGAGAACCCTCACCCACCCTTCAAGAACCCTCACCAACCCCCTGGGGACTCTCACTAACCCATTGAGAACCTTCACTAACCCTTCAAGAACCCTCACTAACCCTTCAAGAACCAGCCCCCAACCCTCTGGGGACTCTCACTAACCCTTCAAGAACTGTCACCAACCCTTCAAGAACCCTCACCAACCCCTTGAGAACCCTCACCAAGCCTTCAAGAACCCCAAGAACTGTCACCAACCCCTTGAAAACCCTCACCAAGCCTTCAAGAACCCTCACCAACCCTTCAAGAACTGTCACTAACCCTTCAAGAACCCTCACCAACCCCTTGGGAACCCTCACCAATCCCTTAAGAACCCTCACCCACCCTTCAAGAACCCCACCCAACCCCCTGGGGACTCTCACCAACCCTTCAAGAACCCTCACCCACCCTTCAAGAACTCTTACTCAACCCTTGCAGAACCCTCACCAACCCCTTGAGAACCCTCACTAACCCTTCAAGGCTGTCACCAACCCTTCAAGAACCCTCAACAACCCCTTGAGGACCCTCCCCCACCCTTTGAGCCCCCTCCCCACCTTTGAGCCCCCTCCCCTCTGAACCCCCCTCCCCTACACTGACCGCTGTCCCTGCTATCCCCCAGCCCGGTGTGTCCATCCCATCCCCTCACTGACCCTGTCCCTGCTGTCCCTGCTGTCCCCGCTGTCCCCAGTGCAGTGTCCATCCCATCCCCTCACTAACCCTGTCCCCGCTGTCCCCGCTGTCCCCAGCCCGGTGTGTCCATCCCATCCCCTCACTGACCCTGTCCCCGCTGTCCCCGCTGTCCCCAGCCCGGTGTGTCCATCCCATCCCCTCACTGACCCTGTCCCTGCTGTCCCCGCTGTCTCCAGCCCGGTGTGTCCATCCCCCGCCCGGCCATGTGGTGGTTCCAGCAGGGCCTGTCCCTCCTGCCCGTGGCCCTGGTGGTGTGGTCAGCAGCCTCCTTCCTGCTCTCCTACGTCACTGCCACCGTCCTGCACCACGTGGACCCCCTGGTGCCCTACATCAGGTCAGTGGTGCCCCCATCCCGGCAATTCCCACAGATCCCGACTCCGAGCACTCCCTGCCCACGGCTCCGCTCGGGGGCTGCTGGACAGGCGGGACTGGGAGGGGCTGGGGGGTACTGGGAAGGAATTCTTCCCTGGGAGGGTGGGGAGGGGCTGGGAGGGAATTCCCAGAGAAGCTGGAATGCCTGGAAGTGCCCAAGGCCAGGTTGGAGCAACCTGGGGTAGAGGGAGGTGTCCCTGCCCAGGGCAGGGGTGGGATGGGATGGGATGGGATAAATGGGATAAATGGGATGGGAGGGGATGGGATGGGATGGGATGGGATGGGATGGATGGGATGGGATGGGATGGGATGGGATGGGATGGGGTGGGGTGGGATGGGATGGGATGGGATGGGATGGGATGGGATGGGATGGGATGGGATGGGATGGGATGGGATGGGATGGGATGGGATGGGATTTAAGGTCCCTCCAACACAAACCAGCCTGGGATTCCAGGATTCTGGAGCCCCAGGGAGGGCTGGGAATGTTCCCCTGGAGAAGGGAAGGCTCCAGGGACACCTTGGAGCCCCTGCCAGGGCCTGAAGGGGCTCCAGGAGAGCTGGAGAGGGACAGAACACAGGGAATGGCTTCCCACTGCCAGAGGGCAGGGACAGATGGGAGATTGGGAAGGAATTGTTGGCTGGGAGGGGCTGGACTGGAATTCCCCAGCCCTGGAATTTGTCTTTTCCAGCGACACAGGGACGATTCCACCCGAAAGGTGCCTGTTTGGAATCATGTTGAACATTTCCACCTTCCTGGGTGAGTGGGAAAAGCTTCAAACGATTTGACTTCCCCCTCAGGTCGTTGATGGGCCCCGAAATCTCAGTTTAAAATCCAACACTGGGCAATAAATCTCCCTGGAGAGGAAATCCAGGAGGATTATCCAGGAACCAGCATGGGAATTGCAGCTTCCAGAAGGGCAGAAAAGGCATTAAAAAACACAACAAGAGGAATAAAAGCAATCAAAATGCCAAGTCCAGGCAATCATTTTTCTGGAAGGAGGGAAAAAACAACCTGGGGGGGGTTAAATACAGAAAATATCAGGAAAATCCCTATATTTGAATTATTTGCTGCTGTGTCCTTCCAGTTTGCACTTCCAGCCCCTCACCTTCCCCGTTCCTGCAACCCAGGAAAAAATCCCTGTATTTTAAGGCATTCTCTGTGTCACTCAGCACCTTCCCAGTGGGAATTCCCCTGGGAATGTGCCCGTTGTCCCTGCAGGGGTGGCCACCATGTACGTGCGATACAAGCAGGTGAGTGCCCTGATCCCAGAGAATTCCAGGATGCTCCGGCTCAACAGGATCGGCCTCGCCCTGGGCTGGGTCAGCTGCTTTGGCCTCTGCATCATCGCCAACTTCCAGGTTTGGCCTTTGCTCTGAGATCCCTGGGAGATTTGTCATGGAAAACTGGGGGGGTTGGGGGCAAATTCCCACCAGGAAACTGTTAAAAAAATGGATTTTTTTTTTTATTAGTTATTCCTTATTTGCTTTGGGAGCAAACTGGGGCTTTTTGGTCCATTCCCACCAAGAAAATGCTAAAAAAATATATTATATTTTAGTTCCTCCTTATTTCCTTTGAGAGCAAACTGGGGGGATTTTGGGTCAAATTCCCACCAGGAAACTGTTAAAAAACTGGATTTTTTTTTAGTTATTATCCAGCCTTGTTCCCTCAGAGCATTCCAAGAGAATTCCACAACAGTCCTGGTTCCAGCAGAGTCATGTGGAGAAATGCTCACCCTTGTGCTTTCCCATCTCCTTTTGGCTGCTGGAATTCTGTTGTGTCTCTCCTGTTTTCCATGACCTGCCCTGGATTCCTGGGGTAGAAATTCCCAGCAGGAATTCCCTGCCCCAATTCCCGTGTTTGTGTCCATTATTAACACCAACAGCTCCCACAAATTCCCGTGTTTAAGGCCCAGCTCTGACCTGGAGTTTCAGGGAGAGCTTCCCAAGGGCTGGAAGCTCCAATTCCAGGGCACATCCCAAGCACATTCTAGGTCTGCCTGGCTGGGAATGTCAGAACACCCCGGTGTGGGGGGGAAGCTCCAAAGTTTCCCCGAGGAAAAGGCTCCTGGGGGCTCAGAGCAGGACGTTTGCTGTCCCCAGAAGTGCATCCTGTACTACATCCACGTGCTGGGGGCCTGCCTGACCTTCGGCGTGGGAGCCATTTACATGCTGCTGCAGACCATCCTGTCCTTCCGCATGCAGCCGCAATTCCACGGCAAGGGAATCTGCTGGGCACGCCTGGCCGTGCTGCTCTGGAGCGCCTGCAGCATCTGCAGCAGTATCCTTTATCCATGGGTCCTTTATCCCTGCATCCCTGCATCCTTTATCCCTGCATCCCTGCATCCTTTATCCCTGGATCCCTGCATCCTTTATCCCTGCATCCCTGGATCCCTGTGCTGCTCTGGAGCGCCTGCAGCATCTGCAGCAGTATCCTTTATCCATGGGTCCTTTATCCCTGCATCCCTGCATCCTTTATCCCTGCATCCCTGCATCCTTTATCCCTGCATCCCTCTATCCCTGCATCCTTTATCCCTGCATCCTTTATCCCTGGATCCTTTAACCCTGCATCCCTCTATCCCTGTATCCTTTATCCCTGCATCCCTGGATCCCTCTATCCCTGCATCCCTCTATCCCTCTATCCCTGCATCCCTGTACCCCTGCATCCCTGTATCCTTCCCTGTGTTCCTCTGGAGCTCCTGCAGCTCCTTTATCCCTGCCCTGGAATGTGGCCCTGGAGCCTCCACGGGCTTTGGATCCAACCTTGTTGAACCCTCCCAGCTGAAAGGCTGGATCCTGGATTCCAGCTGGGAATGTGGAGTGAGCTGGATTCAGGGAGGGATAAGGAGGGGCTCCCCTGGGATCAGGGAGGGATAATGAAGGGATTCCCTGGGATCAGGGAGGGAAAAGGAGCTGCAGCTCCCAGAGAGCGAGGGCAGTGGGGGGAGGGCCAGGTGAACCCTTTGGTGGGACAGCAAGGAATGGTTGGGAGCAGCTCCAGGCTCAGGATGGGAAGAGCCCGTGGCACCAACACTCCCCCTGACCCTGGGGAGCCTCCTGGAGAGCTCAGCCTGGCCCAAAGCTGGGCCCAAATCCAGCCCAAAGCTGTGCCCAAAGCCAGGCCCAAATCCAGCCCAAATCCAGCCCAAAGCTGGGCCCAAAGCCGGGCCCAAATCCAGCCCAAAGCTGGGCCCAAATCCAGCCCAAAGCTGGGCCCAAAGCCCCCTCCCTGGCCTTGCCCGTTCCTTGCTCCTTGACCCCCGCAGTGTTCGTGTCCTCGGTGCTGCTCTCCAGTGGCCTCTACGGACCAGGCCTGGTGCAGAAGCTGCACTGGGACCCCCAGGAGAGGGTGAGGGACAGGGAGCGACACCCAACGCCGGCTGGGTGGGATGGGAGCTCCCCGGAATGCTGGAATGCCGGGCTGGGGTGGGTGGGAAGGGACCTCAAACCTCATCCAGTGCCACCCCTGCCCTGGGCAGGGACACCTCCCACCATCCCAGGTGGCTCCAGCCTGGCCTTGGACACTCCCAGGGATGGAGCAGCCACAGCTTCTCTAGGAATTCCAGCCCAGCCCCTCCCCACCCTCCCAATCAGGAATTCCTTCCCAATCTCCCATCTCTCCCTCCCTCTGGCAGTGGGAAGCCATTCCCTGTGTCCTGTCCCTCCAGGCCTTGTCCCCAGTCCCTCTCCAGCTCTCCTGGAGCCCCTTCAGGCCCTGGCAGGGGCTCCAAGGTGTCCCTGGAGCCTTCCCTTCTCCAGGGGAACATTCCCAGCTCTCCCAGCCTGGCTCCAGAGCAGAGGGGCTCCAGAATCCTGGAACCCCAGATTGGTTTGGGTGGGAAGGGACCTCAAATCCCATCTCATTCCATGGGCAGGGACACTTCCACTGTCCTCGGTTGTTCCAACCTGGCTTTGGGCACTCCCAGGGATGGAGAGTCCACAAGAACCTCTCTGGACAACCTGTGCCAGACCTCGGTGAGGTTCTGCTCCCACAAAACAGTCGGAGCTCCAACTGTGGCCTCAAATCAATCCCTCCTGTCCCCAGAGCCTGAAGCTCCCAGCTCTGAGGGTCTGTTGTTCAGGCCCAGCTCTGGATTGAGCCTTCAGGTATAAAATTCCCAGGGGGTGCCATCCCAGGGGTTTTCCTGGCCATTCCCACTCTTCATTCCTGGGGGCTCTAAGGGATTTTGTTCTCCAGCGGGATGTGGAATGTCCTGTGGGATGTCCCAAGGCATTGTTGTGTCCCAGCAGCTCCCAGAGCAGCTTCTCCCACTGCTCTCCCTCTCCACAGGGATACACCCCCCACATGGTCAGCACCATCTCCGAGTGGTCCTTGGCCTTCTCCTTCCTCAGCTTCTTCCTCACCTACATCCGGGACTTCCAGGTAAATGAGGCCACGGAGCTGCTTCCCAGCCTGGGGAGGGCAGGGAATGGGTCAGGGCCAAGTGAGGACCAAATTATGTCCAACTCAGATAAGATCTGGGGACTGTTCTGGGTTGGACGAGACATTTGAGGTGATGGGGTTGGGCCAGGACCCAACCCGGGCTGGGGGAGCCACGGGGGGAGAGCTGGGAGGGACTCCCAGGGCCTGTCCTGGCTGTGCCCCCCGGCTGCAGCCACCTGCCTGGGGCTGGGGTCACTGCCCTGCTGGCTTTGGCTGGCTTGAACTGCTTTGAACTGGCTTTGACTGGCTTGAACTGGTTTAACTGCCTCAGCTGGTTTGAACTGGGTTTAACTGGCTTGAACTGGGTTTAACTGACTTTAACAGGCTCCAACTGGCTTTAACTGACTATAATAGCCTTTCACTGGTTTTAACTGGTTTTAACTGGCTCCAAATGCCTTCAACTGGTTTTAACTGCCTTTAACTGGTTTTAACTGACTGGACTTCCCAGTGCAGGGAATCTCCGGGGCAGGGGGGGAGGCACTGACCGGAATTCCCAGTGCGGGATCAGGCCCTGACTGGAATTCCCAGTACAGGATCAGGCCCTGACCGTGTCCCAGTGTGGGATGACCCCTGACCGTGTCCCTGTTGTCCCCAGGAGGTGTCCCTGGGGGCCGTGGTGACGCTGCAGGGCCAGGCCCCGTCCCCGCCGGGCTGGGGGCAGGAGGAGCAGGGGCTGCTCTTCCCAGGGAGCGTCTGAGGGAGCTCCCGGAGCTCAGGAATTCCTCCCGGAGCTGAGCAATTCCCCCGGCAGCGGCAGCAGCGACACCTGCGGGCATTGCTGTGTCCCCAGGCCAGGGTGGCTGACGGGACTTTGCTGTCCTTGGCACCGGGGGCGTCACTTTTTACCCTCCAGCAACACCAAACGTGGCCCGAGCCGGGCACGGTCCTGACATTTCTGCCCCAGTGAAGGATTAAATGAAGGGTATTAACGAGCTGTGTGTCCTCGTCACTCCTCAGCACCCCCTCTCTCCAGGCTTTCCGGCTGCAGGAGCCTCCAGCCTCATCCCTGCCCCCCATGGGGCCACGGGGCTGATCCATGACCTGCCCTGAGTTTCCTGGAATCATGGAATGGGTTGGGTTGGAGACACCTTAAAGCCCTTCTGGTTCCACCCCTGCCCTGGGCAGGGACAGCTCCCACTATCCCTGCTGCTCCAGCCTGGCCTTGGACACTCCCAGGGATCCAGGGGCAGCCACAGCTTCTCTGGGAATTCCAGCCTAGCCCCTGCCCACCCTCCCAGCCAGGAATCCCTTCCCAATATCCCATCTGACCCTCTGGCAGTGGAAAGCCATTCCCTGTATCCTGTTCCTCCAGCCCTTGTCCCAGGTCCTTCTCCAGCCCTTTTAGGAACAGCTCCCTGTGCCAGCTGCTCCAAGGGCAAACCCCTCTGCTCCACCTGGAAACCTGGAATGGGTTGGGTTGGAAGCTCCTCCCATCCCACCCCTGCCCTGGGCAGGGACCCCTCCCACCAGCCCAGGCTGCTCCAGGTTCATCCAACCTGCCCTTCCATCTCTCCCTCTCCCCTCTTGGAGCTGGCAGACAGGTGGATCCGGGAATTCCCACGGAGTATCCCTCAGTGGGAGGCTCAGCCGAGGCCACCCCGTGTCCCGTTCCCTTAAACACACCCGGAATGTCACTGGAGCTCCCCAAGAGCCTCCAACCAGAGCCAGCAGCTCATCCTCCTCCAGCTCATCCTCCTCCAGCTCATCCTCCAGCTCATCCTCCTCCAGCTCATCCTCCTCCAGCTCATCCCTCCAGCTCATCCCTCCAGCTCATCCTCCTCCAGCTCATCCTCCTCCAGCTCTTCCCTCCTCTAACTCTTCCCTCCTCCAGCTCATCCTCCAGCTCATCCTCCTCCAGCTCATCCCTCCAGCTCTTCCCTCCTCCAGCTCTTCCCTCCTCCAGCTCTTCCCTCCTGGAGCCTCAGGAGCTGCTCTTCCCACCCAAGTGCAGGAAAACCAAGGGATATTGGATCACACACTCCAGCTCCATCCCTCCTGTCAGGGGGGAATAGCTCAGCTCCCTTCCCACATTATCCCAAGGTGGGAATAGCTCAGCTCCCTTCCCACATCATCCCAAGGTGGGAATAGCTCAGCTCCCTTCCCACATTATCCCAAGGGCTCCAGCAGATTCCTCCCGCTGGGATCTTCCCTTCCTGAAGAGCAATTGGAGCTGGAGCCTCCTGGAGATCCCAGCAGGTGCTGGGGCTGAACCAGCAGGATCCATCCCTGCTGCTGCACTTCCAGCCTGGGATCCACAATCCATGGAATTCCCAACTCCTGGGGCAGGGGAGGAGACAGGAATTCCATGGACTCACAGAGACCCCGAGGGCTCCACAGCCTGGGGGGGTTTCCCAAGTATTTTGGAGCTTATTACATCATATATCATTATTAGACAGCTTTATTATTATCTGGTTATATATTAGATATATATTGTATTTATATATTTATAAATATAGAATATATATTTATATTTATGGGTATTTATATATGTACATAATTATATCATTATATATTTACATTTTTAGTCTATTGTTATACTATTATTATATTATATTATTATATTTTAGGAAAACCCCCATTCCTACATCTCTCAAGAAGGTTTCTGAGGGCCCTTCCCTGCTCCCAGGGCTTCCCTCTCCTTGCCTGTGGTCCTGGAATTCCCTGCTCTCATTCCTGCTCTCATCCCTGCTGCTTCCAGGAGCCATTCCTGCTCTCCAGGTCTCCCTCTGTGATCCCAGCCAGGGCATCCCAAGGTCCAGGCTGGGGTCAGGGATCGTTTCTTCTCCAGGAGGGTCTCCAGCCCTGGCACAGCCCCCCAGGGGGACCCAAAAACCCTGGATGTGGCATTGGGGACGTGCTGAGTGCAGGGAGAGGGGTTGGACTCAGTGACCTCAGAGGGCTTTTCCAACCCCCAAAATTCCACTGCCCAAACCAGCACATTCCTGAGTTAAACCCAACCCCCCAGCCCACAGCCCGTGGGGGCTCCTGCTCGGCAGTTCCACCTCGGGGCAACTGCTGGGGGCAACGACCCCCCCAGTGCCAGGAGAGCCCTCCTGCCCCTCTCCTGCCTCCTCCTGAGGGCATGGGCAGGGATGGGCAGAACCAGGGATGGGCACCCAGGGATGGGCAGCCCCCCGGAGCAGCTCCCGGCTCCCAACTGCTCCAGGGTTACCTGTCTGGGTTGGAGGGACCTTAAATCCCATGCAGTCCCACCCCTGCCCTGGGCAGGGACACTTCCCTCTATCCCAGGTGGCTCCAACCTGGTCTTGGACACTTCCAGGGCTGGGGCAGCCACAGCTGCTCTGGGAATTCCAGCCCAGCCCCTCCCCACCCTCCCAGCCAGGAATTCCTTCCCCATCTCCCATCTCTCCCTCCCTCTGGCAGTGGGAAGCCATTCCCTGTGTCCTGTCCCTCCAGGCCTTGTCCCCAGTTCCTCTGCACAGTTCTTGTTGGTCCCCTCAGGCACTCCAAAGCCTCTTTTCCAGCAATCCCAGTTCTCCCAGCCTTTCCTCATGGGAGAAGTTTTCCATCTCTGGGATCATCTCTGTGGCCTCCTCTGGACTCGCTCCAGCAGCTCCAGGTCCTTCTGATGCAGGGGGGTCTCCCTGAGGGGCAGAGGGGCACAATCCCCCCCTCCCTGCTGCCCCTGCTGTGGGCTCAGCCCAGGGCACAGGGGGTCTGGGCCATGTCCAGCCTGTCCCCCCCCAGCCCCCCAGGAGCTGCTCCCAGGGCTGCTCCATCTGCTCATGCCCATCCTGGATTGATCCCGGGGGTTGCCCTGGCCCAGGGGCAGCACCAGCCCTTGGCCTTGTTGAACCTCCTGAGATTCCCAGGGAGCTTGTCCAGGTCCCTCTGGGTGTCCCCATCCCTCAGGTGTGTCCCTGCACCCCCGGCTCGCGGTCACCCCAAACCTGCCGGGGGTCCTGACCCCCCTGTGTGTGTCATCAGTGAGGATGTGAAATCCCACCGGTCCCAGTACGGACCCTGAGGCCACCACCAGTCACTGGTGCCCGTCTGAGCTGGTGAGCTCTTCCCTCTGGACGTGCCAACCCGCCCCTGGAATGCAGCGCTGTCCAGCTCAGCCAGGAGGATGTGGGGGCTGGGGGAGTCCAGACAAATGACACCCATAGCCCTTCCCTCGTCCACTGATGGAGCTCCTCACGTTGAGCTCATCCCACAGCCCCGCCAGGTCCTGCTCCCAGGGCTGCTCAATCCGTTCACCCCCAGCCCGGGTTTGTTCCTGCAGTTGCTCCAGCTCAGGGACAGGACCTTGTGCTTGATCTCGTTGAACTTCCTGAGGGTCCCACAGACCCCCCTCCTGCCTGTCCAGGTCCCTCTGGGTGTCCCATCCCTTCTCGTGGGGTGTGACCCCTCCAGCTCGGTGCCATCAGCCCCTCCCGAGGGTGCTGCAGTCCCACTGTCCCTGACACCACACAGGTTAAACTGCACCAGTGCCACACCAGTGACACACCAGTGCCACACCAGTGACACACCAGTGACACACCAGTGACACACCTGTGACACACCAGTGACACACCAGTGCCAAACCAGTGCCACACCTGTGACACACCCGTGCCACACCAGTGCCACACCAGTGACTCACCAGTGCCACACCAGTGCCACACCTGTGACACACCAGTGCCACACCAGTGACACCAGTGACACACCTGTGACACACCAGTGCCACACCAGTGACACACCCACCCCAAAGGGCTCCTCGTCGAGCCACGGCCACCACTGTGTCACCGTCCAGGCTCCATCACCACCCCTGCCTGCAGCTCGAGGTGGTGGCACAGGGACAGTGCCCCACTCTGTGCCCAGCCCAGGCAGGTGGGGTCAGTGGCTCTTTCCTCACCCACCAGCGCTGTCACCCCACGGTGACACCACGAGGCCCCGTCAGGCACGATCAGAGAAGCCACGTTGGCTGTCACCAATCACCTCCTTATCCTCCACGTGCAGCTTCCAGAAGGATCTGCTCCCTGACCTTGCCGGGCACCAGCGTGAGGCTGATTGCCCTGCAGTGCCCTGGCTCTTCCTCCTTTTTAAAAAGGGGACCAAACTTCCCCTTTTCCAGCCTGTGGGAACTTCATGGACCACCACAGCTCCTCACACACACGACAGAGAGCGATGGAGGCTCCTCCTCCACCATCTGCCTTGAGATCCTCGGGTGCCTCTCATCAGGTCCCGTGGACTTGGGCACCTTCAGGATCCTCATGTGGTCTCTCTGATCTTCTCAAGTCCAGAGAGGGAACGGAGCTGGGAAGGGGCTGGAGCAGCAGGAGCAGCTGAGGCAGCTGGAGGGGCTCAGCCTGGAGAAAAGGAGGCTCAGGGGGGACCTTCTGGCTCTGCAATCCCTGACAGGAGGGGGGACTGGGGGGGGTCGGGCTCTGCTCCCAGGGAACAGGGACAGGAGGAGAGGGAACGGCCTCCAGCTGGGCCAGGGGAGGGGCAGGGGTGGCATCAGGAGGAATTTCCTCCTGGAAAGGGTGGTCAGGCCTTGGCAGGGGCTGCCCAGGGAGGTTTGGAGCTCCATCCCTGGAGGTGCCCAGGGAAGGCCTGGCCATGGCACTCAGTGCTCTGGGCTGGGGGACAGGGTGGGGATGGGCACAGGGGGCACTCCATGGTCCTGGAGGGCTTTTCCAACCTCCAGCATTCTGGGATTCTCCTGCTGGAGATGGTCCTTCCTCCTGCAGCTGGAGCTGGTGAGGGCACAACCATCCTGGAGAGCCTCAGCCTCCTCCTGGGGAACCAGGGCTCCTGTTTCCTTCTGGAGGAGGGTGAGTCTTCCACATTCCCTGAGCTTCTCCCTCCACACCAGCCCCTCCTGGTGGGTGGGCAGGAGGTCCAGCCCAGCCCTTGCGCCTCATGGAAAGGGAATTCATCACCACCAACACACCCCAGAACCTCCTGGGTCGGTTCTGCCCCGCTGTGTTGGGTGGGTGAAGCCCCCCGAGAGGAGCAGGGGTTGTGGACGTGAGCCTGGGGACTCCTGCCTGTCCAGGGCCTCATCCAGGGGGTTTTCCTGGTCAGGTGGCCTGCACAGACCCCAAAAATCACTCCCAGTTGCTTCCAGTGCCCGCATCTGGTTCAGTGCTGGGCTTGGCTGGGTCAGGTTTCCGGTGGGATTGGATGCCCTGGAGGGTCTTTTCCAGGCTGAAGGATCCCCTGGGTGTGGGGGTGTCTGGGACAGGCCTGGGGGAAGGGCTGTGCCTCCCCAGAAGGCCCTGGTGGGTTGTCCCCAGCTGGGTGGTGACACCAGGCCAGTCCTGCCCAGCCTCAGCCCAGCCTGTTCCGTGCAGCCCCCACTGCTCTTTGGACCTGAAATTCCCAAAAGGTCCTCCAAGGATCCTGCCAGAGGGTTTGCTCCAGGGAACAGCTTTAATTCATGGCCTAAATCCACGGATTTCATCTGTCCTTGGAGGTGTCCCGTGTGGAGCTGCAGCATCTTCTGCACCAGGGAGGGCCAGCAGTGACTGTCACCCCCCAGGGGCACAGCCAGGGCTCCCAGAGCTCCCATTCCTTCAGAAACTCCTCCTGGATCCCGGGATGACCAAGGGCAGAACCAAATCCACGCTGCAGACGACGGGTCCGGCTGAGGAGCAGCTCCAACAACCTCCAGGTCTTTCCCTTTGCTCCTGCTGGAACTTTTCCCCCTCCCAGGGGCTTCCCTTGGCTCTCCATGTCCCTCCCAGCTTGGCATGGATGTCATTCCAAGGAGGCACCTCCATCCCTTCCACCTTGGCTTTGCTGTGTCCGTGGGATCTGCACCAGGAGTGGATTGGGAACGGCCCATTCACTTTTTTCCCACCAAATCCTACTGGCCACATTCCATCCCAACCTTGCAGGGAGGATTCTTCTCCCAGTTTTCAGTTTTAGGGAAAACTCAGGCCCATGGCCCGCCCTGGCTGGGCAGAGGAGCTCCTGGGAGCATCCCACGGATGTTGTGGGATGTTGGTGCTGGAATCCTCCAGGGAGAGGAGAGATCTTGGCTTCATTTCCTTGGAGATCTTGGGAAAGAGGAAGGACGATTGTCAGAAGGCACCAGACAGAGGCTGCTTCCACCTCCTTCCCGATTCCCACCTCTTCACATCCAGTGGGAGGGAGTCAGTGCCCTTCCAGCAGGTTTGGGATGTGGGAGGGGACTCGGGGTGACACATCCTTGTCTGGACATCCAGGATTCCTCCTCCTCCCACTGGGAGACCCCAGAGGGGACTGGGATGGACCAGAACTTGGGATGGACCAGGAGCTGGGAATGGACAAGTTGGGAATGGACCAGGAGTTGGGAATGGATGAGAAGTTGGGAATGGACCAGGAGTTGGGGATAATAAGATAGAATCTGGGGATCAACAAGAAGTTGGGAATGGACAAGCTGGGAATGGATGAAAAGTCGGGGATGAGCAAAAGAGTTGGGAATGGATGAGAAGCTGGGACTGGGCACAGCCAGGACCGTTTTCCCAGCCTGATCCCAGAGATTTTCTGGGCCACACGAGGTCCTGGTCAGCACAGAAAGGCCCAATGGCAGCAGGAGGATGCAGAGACATTTCTGGGCACGGGATTTCTCTTCCCAGTGTCACATCCCACACATGGAGAGCCTGGGAATGGCAGGAAATGGAGCCTGGGAATGGCCAACCCTCTGCCTGCTGACAGGACAGGGATGGAATTCCTGAGTTTGCTTTTCCATCTGCCTTTGGCTGGAGCCACAGCTCCATCTGTGCCTCCCCCATCCCGTGGGAGGGGAAGGAGGGAGCAGTTTGGGACTGGCCAAGCTCAGCCCACGCAGGGAGCGTTCCCACCTTCCCCACAGAACCACTGACTCCTCAGTCCTGCTCACCCTGGCCAAACCTGGGCTCCTCCCACCCTGCTGGGAGCAGCACACAGGAATTGTCCCCACTGGCTGCTCAAACCCCACATTTTCCCCCAAATCCCGTGGAATTGTCCCCTTTGCTTCGCACATTTCCCACTGGAGGTCCCACTCCTGCAGTGGCCACGGAATTCTGGCACGTCCTGGGTTGGGAGGGACCCACAGGGATCTGAGTCCGAGCCCTGGCCCTTCCCTCCATCCAGTTCAGGCCCAAGTCAGCCACATCCCCCTCCCACAGCCCTTCATTAAGTGTTTAATTAATCTGCTTCCCTGGGCCACTCAATGGCATTTCTGCCCCCAGACTCTGCACAGAGTGACCCCCTGGGTGATGCCCTGACCTGCTCAGCAGCCTCAGCCAAAGGCTTTGTTTCCATCACTCACTTCCCTCACCCTCCACTCTGGGCCTGCTCTTCTCTCCAAACTCTGCCCATCCCTGCAAGTGCCCCAGGCCAGGCTGGACTCATGGAAGGTGTCCCTGCCCATCATGAAACGATCCTCAAGGTCCCTTCCCACCCAAACCTGAGATTCCCCAGAGCAGGCACTTCCTTCTTCCTCCCTCTCCAGATCCACTGGAGTTTTTCCCACCACCAGGACTCATAAAAACAAGGGCAGGTGGGGCTGGCAGAGCCCTCCAGGATCCACCCCCAAAGCAACTCCCTCCACCAACCCCCTGTGGGCAATAAAGGAAAACCTGCAGGGGAAAATCGGATTCAAACACGGAAAACAGGAACGATGACACAAAATAACCCCGGGGAGCAACGACCCCCAGGGGTTGGTGATGGTCCCTGTAAACCATAAATGGACAAAGGGGGAAAAAAACAGTGACAAATTCTGCTGGGAACAAATAAAAACTCATTCATTGTTGGCAGGGAGAGGGAGGGGCTGCAGGAGGACAAAGACACAGAGGGTGAGGGTCCAAAGACATCCCACCCTACAACTGCAACCAAGGTACCATCAACGGGGGTGGCACATCCAGGCCACACCAAACCCACCAAGGACTGCTGAGACCCCGCCTGGGGCAACAGAAACACAACTTTCAGTTCTTATTAACAGAGTTCTGGTTAAAAAACACACACACCCCCCCAAAGCAGGCAGAGCCCCACATTGCACAGCTGGCCAAGGCCTTACAAAGGCTCACAGAAACCACGGGGAGAGCCAGGAATCCTCGGAGCCGGCCCAGGGCTCCTTCTCCAGGGTTTGTATAAATAACAATCGGCACCGCCCCACAGTGCAATCCCAGACCCCTCAAACACACCCATGAACCCACCGGCCCGTCCGGCCTGTCCGCTGACAACTGTTCCCAGGGATCCCCAAAAAAGGGTTCCCAGGGATCCCCAAAAAAGGGTTCCCAGGGATCCCCAAAAAAGGTTCTCAGGGATTCCCAAAAAAGGGTTCTCAGGGATTCACCAAGGAAAGTTCTCATGGATTCACCAAGGGAAATTCTCATGGATCCACCAAGGACAGTTCTCATGGATTCACCAAGGAAAGTCCTCATGGACCCACCCAGGACAGTCCTCACGCCTACGAGGACAACCAGACCCACACCCACAGCTGGGCCCTCCCAGTCTGCTCCAGGCCCCGGGACCCCAAAATGCCTTCGCCAGGAGCGGCCCCGAACCCCCCGAGCCCGGCACGGGGGGTGCTCAGGAAGGTGCCCCCTGGGGGGATGTCCCAGGGTGGGATTGGACGGTCCCGTCTCCCACTCCCGGTGTTCCGGCAGGGAATTCCAAACACACCCACGGCTCGGAATGCACGAGGCTGCTCCGGCCAGGAGTGTTTGTTCCAGTGAGGGTTTCTCCCTGCAGGAGGGAAGGAGGAGCTGGGGGGTCTCAGCTCTGCTGCATCTCCCTCCTCATCTCCTCCAGCGCCGCCTCCCTCTCCCGCAGCAGCTGCTTCAGCCGCCGGATCTTCTCGTCCCGGATCGTCTCGTCCAGGTCCGGGGGAGCCGCTGGGAATGCATCATCCCTGAAAGAACCTTCCAGCAGGGAGGCAGAGCCCCCAGCAGTCACCAGCTCCGGCATCTCCGAGTCCGAGCTGTCGCTGCAGGCCGGGGGTGTCCCCGGCTCCGAGTCCCTCGCTGGGGAAGCTCCGCAGGATCCCGTGGGAATCCTCGGCTCTGGGGAGGCTGCAGGGGGTGAAACGCTCCTGGGAGGGGCATTGGGGGGTTCTGAACTCGGGCTTGGGGAGGATCTGGCTGAGTTTCTCCTTCTCTTCCCGCTGTCTGACAGGGGGGACGATTTGATTTTCCTCTTCCTGGTCAGATCCTCCTCCAGATCCACAACGACCTGCACGGGCAGGAACACAAAACGCTGGATCAGCCCCAGCCGTGCTCAGGGAACACAAACCACGAGCTCTCTGCTGAAACCCCTCAGAATTCCTTCAGCAAAGGGACACCTCTCTGTGCTCCGTATTTTTGTGGTCAAGGTTCCCAGTGAAAAATTCCAGAGCCTTCCATTCCCTCCTGGAGGTGGAAGGACACTGCACACCTGCTGGGCCTGCCCACCATCTCCCATGGCTGCTCAAGTTCTTTACCACAAGGGCAGGACAAAGACTTTCTAAAATGAACCAGAACTGCTCAAGTTTAAATTTCCAAAAAGCTCAACCACAGCAGATGTCCAACACCAGGGGAAATTCCCCTCAGATATCCTGGTATTTAAATCATGGAATTATGGAGTGGGTTGGGTTGGGAGACACCTCAAAGCTCATCCAGCTCCACCCCCTGCCGCGGGCAGGGACACCTCCCACCCTCCCCGGTTCTCCAGGTGGCCTTGGGCACTTCCAGGGATGGTTTAATCTGAAGAGGAGCTTTAAATCTGCTCAGTTTTAGCCCAGGATTAGCGGAGCCTGAGAGAGGCTTTGGTTGGGCTGGGCAGGGTCCCAGAAAAGGAAATGCAGGCCACTGGCTGAGCTGGATGGATAAAACCCTCCCCTGCACTGGGATGGGAGTTCCCCCTCCCAGGAACATCCAGCCGAGTTCTCCCAGTGACAAAGGACAAAGTTTTAAGGATTTGCAGCTCCGAACACTGGGCAGGTCCACAGGTCAATTTATTGTAATAAATTAGTTCTGCTTTAGTTCTAATAAACCCCCAGCCTTGAAATGATGGCCCTTGGCTGATCTCAAACTCAACTGATACGATTCCTAATTAATTATAAATGATGTTAATCACTAAATTATCCTCCCACTCCTCTGCTCGTGCTCCTGCCCTGGGGATGCTGGGGTTGAACACCACCCAGGACACAGAGCCCCCAGTTCCCCCCAGGACCATCCCTGGACTCCACAGCCACCATCAGCAGGGCCAAACTCCTCCAAACCATTTCTTGTCCAAACTCCCTCGGGTGGAGCCCCAAAACCAAGCCCAGAGATTCTCAGCTGGTGCTCAGGAACCCCAAACACGTTCTGGGAATGACCATGCCAACAGTTCCCGGTGAATCCGCGGCTGGGGGGGCTCCCAACAACCCCCAGCCCTGCACCCTGAAGAATTCCCAGGTACCTTTTCCTCCTGAGCACACTCCTGAGGGCAGTTCCTCGTTTCCACATCCAGGGAGGACGAGCTGCAGGAATCCCTTTTGCTGTCCAGGCTGGAACAGCCCCTTCCCTTGGGCTCCTCCCAGAACTCCCAGGTCAGTGGGATCCTCCTCAGGGAAACCCTCTCCTCCTTGCACAGCCCAAATCTCCTCCTCAGTTCCGAGTACTGCTTCCAGTGGGGCTGCTCTGGGGGCGGTGTTGTCACCTTTCCCAGGGGATCCATCTGCTCCCACCGCACCTGAAACACAGCATCAGCAGGAGAGCCATCAGTCCCGCTCCCCCTTTCTCTCCATAACAACAGATAAAATACAGGAACATGGAAAAAGAGGTGAGGGAAGGAGAGGGGAACGTTGGCTGGCTCTGCCCCCCCCCCCAAGAGCCCCATTTAGCACAGAGAATAATTCTGGTAAATTATGCACATTATCAGAGGTCTAACACTCATTAATGACTTAAAACTCCATTTTAACCCCCCACCCCCAAAACAGTGAAAATCCATCATGGAACATCCAGAAAACATCCAGTTCAACCATCAACCACAGAAATCAGAGGAGCAACAGGAGAATCCCTTGTTCTCCACCTTCAAATCCCCAAGGAAGAGCAGGGAGGAGCAGGCAGTGCCTCTGCTCTTGAAAATCCAGGGCGAGGCAAATTTCGGGGCAGAAAGCAGCACTTTTGCTCAGCTGTTTGAAGGAAATGCAGAAATAAACTGTATTTCAACCCTTTTTCGGGTGAGGAACACACAGGGCAGGGAGGAAGGAGCTGACTGTGCGTGCCAGGAGGACAAACTCTGCTCCTCCAGCTCCTTTTCCCCCTTGGGAAACTGCAAACTTCTCCTTCTCCACCTCACATCCCACAGCTGTGCTGGGAACGTGGGAGGATCCCCCTTGGAGAGCTCAGAGCACGACCAGCCCCCCTGGGGCTCCAGTTTGTCCCGTGAGGGGGCAAAACCCATCCGTGCTGGGCCCCTTCCTCTTCCTCCTGCATCTCCCACTCAGCTCGACCCCAGTGGGGAGGAAAAGGCCATTTATGGGCCACAACCAACTCCAGACTGGGATCCCCAGTGACAAAACTCCGTGAGCTCCTCAAGGGCCGTTCTGTCCCCTCAAACCCCATGGGAGACTGAGGGGGGGTTAACTGGTAATTAAATTACCTCGGGCCACTCTCCACTGGGAGCACGTTCCTGCTCACCCTGAGGTGACACAGCCCCTGCTGCTCTGGGAGGGGGGTGACTCCTGTCCCTGCCACCTGTGCACTGTGTCCCCAGGGCCGGGGCTGGGCCATGTCCCGGGGCTGGGACAGGGCAGGGACTCCTCTGGATGGCACCCGGATCCTGCTGCTCCTCCCTGGGCGGCACCGGGGCGGCTCTGGAGCCATCTGGGGACGAGTGCTGGGGGTCTGCAGGTGGGCTGGGGTCCCTGTGAGCCAGCAGCACTCCTTTGCCCTTGGACAGCACCAGGTTGACCACCTTGCTGGTTATTTTGTTGACAGTAGAGGAGTCCACTCGCTGGGGCCTCTCCTTCCTGAGGGGAGCCTCTGAGGAGGAGGAGGGGGGGGATTGTCTCTCAGCCTGGGCCGCCAGGATGTCAGAGCCTCTCCTGGTCAGCAGATAGACCTTGCCGTTGTACATCACCAGGGCGTTGTCCTTGAGCGGCGCCAGCTTGGCCTGGGCCCCGCCGGGGCAGGGGGGCAGGACGCCGGCAGAGCTCCCCTCCGCGTTCCTGGCGTCCGACAGCGTCTTCAGGATCCTGGAGGCCACGTTGTTGGAGGATTTGACGGGGATCAGGCAGGGGGCCGAGATGGGGGCGGCCTCCTGCACAATCCACTTCATGGGGCTCTGGCGGCGCTGCCGCCCCACGGGGGGAGCCGGGCCGGGAGATCCCCCCCGCTCCGGGGCCGCCGTCAGCAGCAGCGCCTTGGGCACCTCGGCCCCGCCCGGGGGGCAGAGCAGCCGCTTGGGCAGCGCCTGCGGGCTCCTCACGGTGTTGACGGGGGACACGTAAATCACCGTGGGCGGCCTGGAGCCGTCGGTGCCGGCGGTGGCCGCCAGGATCCTCCGCTGGATGGCCGGGGGCAGCAGCGAGGCCGGCACGGATTTCACCTCCGCGTCCGCCGGGATCTGCAGGTGGTGGCCCGAGGGCAGCACCGGGGACTTGACGGTCACGGGGACGGGTTTGGCGTTGACCACAACGTAGGCCGGGCTGCCCTGGGGGGACGAGCTGGACACGGCCACGTCCTGCACGCACCCCCTGTCCACGCCCTGCATGGCGCTCGGAACCGACCCCTCCTGCTCACAGCCCGCCCTGACACCCTCCTGCTTGTCCAGAGTCCTCGCCAGGATGATCTTCCCGGAATTAGGAGGCTGGAAGATCTTAACGGACGCAGGCGCGGCGGAAGCGCCGAGCTGGCTCTGAAAGGTGAGGTGGACGGGGGCGGAGATGTCCCCTGAGGGGCTGTTTGGCATGGCCGGAGCCTGAACTAGTGGCACAAAGCTTCCCGCAGCCTTGGGAATGGGGAGCAGTTTCAGGAGGTTTTTCCCATCGGGTCCCGTGGTCTGAAGGACTCGGTACATGCAGCCTGCAATGCTTGACAAAGAGAGGGGGGAGAGAGAGAACAGAGAGGCAGGGTGAGTGAACACAGCACAGACACTTCAGCAGCAGCACCCCCAGCGACACCCCAGGACCCAGCCAGAGCTGAGCTCCAAGAGCTTCAGCAGCTTCAGGAGCTTCAGCAGCTTCAGCAGCTTGAGGAGCTTCAGCAGCTTGAGGAGCTTCAGGAGCTTCCTCCTGTCCTGCCCATGGAACTTTGCATCTCCCACCACCACCGACTGGCTGGAGACACCACCCAACTCCTGCCCCTCCCCAGCAGCCAGAAATGGCATCTTTTTCAGCTTAAAAATATGTGAGAAGGCCCAAGGACACCCCTCACTTTGTCCTCCTCCTCCCCTCACAAGGAATTATCCCAAAAATGAAACCGTCGTCTCCTCTCCCTCTTTAGATCCCTCCTGGGTGCTGGGAACCAGGAATTTCAGGAAAGCTCCAGGAAACCGCTAGGCAGATTAGTTTGCATGGCAAGATGGAAGCAGAAATTACTTCAGGCACACACAGAAAAACCCAGGAATTCAGAAGCAGGACAGGGTGGAGGTGACCCCTGTGCCCACAGGTGCTCCTTGAGACACGGAAAGCAAAGCTGGCTCATCCTCAAAGAGATGGAAAACCCCCCAGTGCCACCAGGTTTTGAGCGTTTTTGAGGGCAGGAGGCTCAGTCTGGGAAGGAAAAAGCTTCAAAAACGAGGAGAAAGACACGGAAACAGCACTGGGGACACCGGGAGAGCAAAGGGATTTTTTTGCAGGTGAAGGGACTCAAACCAAGGCTTGTCAGAACACAGGTGAAGTTGGGACTGCTTCAAATGCCAGGATTTTGGAGTCCATGGCAAGACAGAGAACCTTTCCCACCCCAAGGGGGTTGTCCCGAATGCAGGACCTGCCCCAGAGCTCCTGGGCTCTCAGAGGACAATCTGACTGTGAGCCAACTGAGCTGCCCTGGCCGGGAGAGAAGGCACCAAACCCCTGGGATGTGCTTTCCTGGGCCTGACAGATCCAGAGGGAATAAAAGGCGGAGCTGCCAACCCCACCTGGAGTCCCCAAGAGCATCAGCCCCACCCCACGGAGTTCCTATGCCAGTAAACTCCTGGAGAATGTGGATGTGGGATCAGCCCTGGCCCCAGCCAGGATCACCTGGGCCGGTTCTGCTTCCCTGGCAGGGAGTTCCCAAATGGCTTTTTCCCTGTCCCTTTGGGCTTGGAACAGTGCCTGGGAGGTGTCAATCCCGTGTCCCAACCGCTGGATCTGCTCCAGGAGTGGCCAAGGCGTTCCCTTTCCCCACCAGGGGACAGGGATGTTCATTCCCAAGGCTGGGCAGCTCCTGCTGCAGCCCGGGGTGACCAAATCCCCCCTAGAACCTCCCTCCCTGGGACCGTGGAATTAACCCCACACCCGCTATTTTGGGCCAGAGCCTCATTTTGGGGCTCAGTGTGTGAAAAGTGAGGCTCTTGCAGGAGGGCTCAGGGTGGGGGGCAGGAACTGGCCGGGTTTCTGCCTCTCTTCCCCTGCGGGCAGCAGGTCCTGGTGGAAGGCGGGAGAAGAAAACAGAGCTGGATATTCTGGACTCAGAAGTGAGAGCTGAGAGGGAGCAGCACTGACAGGCAGAGCTTGGCTCAGCCACAGAAATCCTGGTGTGTTTGAGAGCACAGGGACAGCGGGGAAAGAAGATTTTTTTGGAGCGTTTTGAACGTCGGGAAGATCGGCAGCTCCTGAGGCAGCGCTTCGTGTGCCGGGCTTTGGATATCCTGAAAACTCCTCAACTGCCCCTTCCCTCAGCAGGAATCAACACCCCAGAGGCAAATCCCGGCGGGATTTTCCAGCAGAGCCCCCCGGGAGCTGCTGGTGGAGCGGAGAGCAGGCAGCACTTACCTCCACCCCCCTACCCAGGGCTGCCAGGGGGCACCTCAGGGCGCAACCACCTCGTCCTCCACCTGCCAAGGCAAGGGGACACCTCTGACCGCGGGGCACGAGGGACAGGGGCACGATCAGAGCAGGAGGAAGGGAGGGAAGCAGCGAGGGAGGAGCCAGAGGGCGTTCCCACGGCAGGGTCCCCGGCGGGATCGCGGTGTTCCCACCCGGAGTCGCTCCGAGGGGCTCGGGAAAGCGGGACGGGGATTGGGGAGGTTCTGGGGGAGGAAGGCGCCGGTTTGAGGAGCTCCAGGATTTCAGGAGGCAACTCTCAGCTGGTTGATGGCCCTGGAAATGAGGGGGAAACCCCAGAGCGGCAGCTGTTGTTGGGTACTTGAACCTCAGGCACCGAAGAACCCCAAAAAAAACGAGGGAGAAGGGAAGGAAACGTTCCAGGAGACCCTGAGGAGTGGGATTCCCACTCAGACACCTCCAGAAGAGGAAGGGAAGGACCATTGACAGCATTTTGGGCGGCATTTAAATGGAAGATGCTTCTCACAGCAGAAAGACTTTCCCAGGAAACACGAAGAAATCACCGGGTTTCACATTGCCACAATAAAATAAAGCACTTTCACCATTTTCACCCTTTTTTTTGAGTGATGGAGAGGAGAGGTAAAAGTTATTTTACTCCAGTTTTCAGGTCACTGTTAATCTGAATTAATGGATCTTTAAGAATCCCCTCATTTGAATTAATGGATCTCTTTAAGAATTCCTTCAGCAGAAGTGGAAAAAATTCCACTTGGATCCCCTTTTCAGGGGGATTATCAGATCAGATCCACTGGGTTTAAGATCAAGTTAATTCCTTTTTCTAAGACAAAAATAATAACAGGAATTCTGGTTTATGTCAAGTTGTCCCTGAGGATTTTTCCCATCATTTCTGGAGTTTTCTTCCTCCTCTTCATCCTCCTTCTCCTCCCTCAGCCCCACAGAATTCCTGTTTTCCTGCCCATTTTATTGTCTAAACTCCCCCTGTTGTTCATCCCTGTCACCAGAGCAGCACAAAACACAAAATACTGAGCATTTAAACTTCCATTTTCTGTCCCTCGTGGTTCATTAACAAATACATTTCCAGGAACCAAGAGCCACTGATTTATGCTGAATAAATTCAATCCCCAAATCCAACCCAGCGGGAGGTGAAATCCCCGAGAAATCCCGACCGTGCCACCAAAAATCAATCGGATTGAAGGGACAGACTGGCACCAACTGCAATTTTCCTGCCAAGGTGCCAGAACAAACGATCCCCCTTGGAAAAACGGGCCCCTTCTCCCTCTGCCTTTGCTCCCAGATGTTGGCTCAGACCCAGCTTTCACCTTCCATGGACGGGAATAAATCACCAGGAACTGGAGCCAGGATTTGTTTGGCTGGGACTGGCTGGGTCCAGGAAGAGGTAAAATAACATTTATGGTAAATTGGAAAAGCACCCCCAGGGCCAAAGTGGAATGGATGGATTGGAGTTTGTATCTATTGATTTTACATAAGTGTACCCAATCCACGGTTTGGCTGAATATTGTAGTAGTAGTAATAAAAATAATAATAATACATTTATTTATATAGTTATTTTATATAGCTGTACCCATTCCAAATATTGGTTGAATATTGTAACAAAATAACACTATTATTTATTAATAATTAATGAGAATATTTAATATATATTAATAATTATACGTATTATTATAGTTATTATATTTATAATTACTATAATTACTGTTATAATTATTATTAATTGGTATTAGTAATACATCATCATTATTATTATTATTATTATTATTATTATTATTATTATTATTATCCAAAGGAAATTGGGATGTGGGTGTTGAATCCCCAGGAATCCTGGGGTTTTCTCCTAATCCAAAAGCTTCCAAGGGTGGCACAAAAAGCACTTTGTGTCCAACAATAATCGTGTCTGGAGACTCCTCCAGCTCTGTGGGGTGTTCCCTGGGAGCAGAGAATTCCAGGCTGTGCCAGGACAGGCTCCGTGGGCAGATCCCGCTCCAGCCGCAGAACCCTCGGGAGAATCCAAGGCCATCCCAGGGCGTTTGGAGTCCCCACCCCTGGGGGGATTTAAAATCCACGTGGATGTGGCCCCTGGGGACATGGCCGGGGTGGCCTTGGCAGGGCTGGGCTGGTTGGACTCGATGGTCCCAGGGGGCTTTTCCAGCCTCAAGGATCCCAGGGCTACAAAGCACGGGAGGCTCAATCCCTCCCTCTGGCACCCCTCACATTCCCATTCCCGGTTTCCCGGGGGCTCCAGCACATCCTGCCCTCCCCCTCCCCGGGCCCCTCGACGGGTCAACGAAAAACAACGGCGAGAACGGCTCCGGAACGGCCCCGGGGACCGCCGGGGACACCCCGACCGGGACAGGCCGGAGCGAAAGGGAAAGTGAAACAGGGGGAAAGGGAAGGAAAATAAAAGGAAGGGGAGGGGAGGGGAAGGGGAAGGGGAGAGGAAGGGGAAGGGGAAGGGGAAGGGGAAGGGGAAGGGGAAGGGGAAGGGGAAGGAAAGAAAGGGAAGGGAAGGGAAGGGATGGGACGAGAAGGCAAAGACAAGGCAGGGACGACGCCCCCAGCCCGGCCCTCCCCGGGTCCCTCTGGGGTGTCCCGTTCCCAATCCTGGTCCCTGTCGGGGGTCGTGTCCGGTCCCGTCCCTGTGGGGTGTCCCATTCCCGCTCCCATCCCGTCCCTGTGGGGTGTCCCGATCCCGATGCCGATCCCGTCACTCACAACTGCGGCCGCCGCTCGGCGCTCCCGGACATGGCCCCGCCCGCGCCGCTTCCGCCGGCCCGGCCCGCCCCGAGCCTTCCGGGGCACGGCCGGGAAACGGCTCCTCCAGCGGCACTGCCGGGAATGGCAGCCGGGAGAGCGGGATTGACAGCCTGGGAGAGCGCTAACGACAGCCTGGGATACCGGCAAGGACAGCCTGGGATGGAGGGAACGCCGGGAATTCCGGGGGAACCGGCCCGGCCCGGCCCGCACCTTCCGCGGCTCTGAGGGGACGCGGCTCCTCCAGCGGCACTGCCGGGAATGGCAGCCCGGAATACCGGGAATGACAGCCCGGAATGCGGGGAATGACAGCTGGGATAGCGGGAATTGCGTCTGGGGAACGGGGAATTACAGCTGGGATAGCGGGAAGGACAGCCTGGGAATACGGGGAATTCCAGGGGTACCGGCCCGGCCCGGCCCGGCCCGGCCCGCGCCTTCCGGGAAACGGCCGGGAAACAGCTCCTCCAGCGGCACTGCCGGGAATTACACCTGGCATGGCGGGAATACCGGGATTGACAGCCTGGAATACCGGGAATGACGGCTGGGATACCGGGAATGACAGCTGGGATACCGGGATTGACAGCCTGAGATACCGGGAATGACGGCTGGGATACCGGGAATGACAGCCTGGAATACCGGGAATGACAGCTGGGATACCGGGAATGACAGCCTGGGATACTGGGAATGACAGCCTGGGATACTGGGGGAAACTGGGAAAACTGGGGGAGAAAGGGGGGAAATTGGGAGAGGGGGGAAGGGGGAAAAGGGGCCCTGGCATTGCCCACCGACACCGGGATGAGCCAGCACTGCCAGGGAAAGGGAAGGGAAGGGAAAGTTTGGGAAGGGAAGGTTTGGGAAGGGAAGGTTTGGGAAGGGAAGGTTTGGGAAGGGAAGGGAAGGGAAGGGAAGGGAAGGTTTGGGAAGGGAAGGTTTGGGAAGGGAAGGTTTGGGAAGGGAAGGTTTGGGAAGGGAAGGTTTGGGAAGGGAAGGTTTGGGAAGGGAAGGGAAGGTTTGGGAAGGGAAGGTTTGGGAAGGGAAGGTTTGGGAAGGGAAGGTTTGGGAAGGGAAGGGAAGGTTTGGGAAGGGAAGGTTTGGGAAGGTTTGGGAAGGGAAGGTTTGGGAAGGTTTGGGAAGGGAAGGGAAGGGAAGGGAAGGGAAGGGAAGGTTTGGGAAGGAAGGTTTGGGAAGGAAGGAAGGAAGGGAAGGGAAGGGAAGGAAGGAAGGGAAGGGAAGGGAAGGAAGGAAGGGAAGGGAAGGGAAGGGAAGGGAAGGGAAGGGAAGGGAAGGGAAGGGAAGGGAAGGGGGGAAGGGCTCTGTGAAGTGTGTGGGAAGAGCACTAAAATAATGAAAGAAAGAAGAAAAAAAAAGAAAAAAGAAAAGAAAAAAAAAGAAAAGAAAAAAGAAAAGAAAAGAAAAGAAAAGAAAAGAAAAGAAAAGAAAAGAAAAGAAAAGAAAAGAAAAGAAAAGAAAAGAAAAGAAAAGAAAAGAAGTAATTATTGTTCCTGCTAATGAGCCCCGTGAAATGACTCAAGGAGTAAATGACTTGGAACTCACAATTTTTAATTTAAAATTTAAATACAATTATAATAATTTTATATTTATATTTTATGTATTAATAAAATACAGTTATAACCATAAATAAAATAAAACAGTGATTAACATTTTAAACCTCTCTCATTTTAAACCTCTTTGTATCGCTCAGCACTGGGATGTCCTGGATCATTGGGATACAGATTTCTGTGCTCTCGGAGTCTGGGAAAGGATTTCGATTCAGCTCGGGTCTTTAGGTACAAAAACTCAGGGGATTTTATAAAAAAAAAAAATCTTATTAAACTTTACATTAAAGGCACCTCAAAGATTAATGCACAAACGGGACACAGATGGGACAGAAAAGGGACATGAAAGGAACACAAAAGGAACACAAAAGGGACACAAAAGGGACACAAAGACTCGAGCGCTGCAGCTGGAACTGCAGCAGGGTTGGTTGGAGCACTCAGGCCCTGGCAGGGGCTGCCCAGGGAGGTTTGGAGTCCCCAGTCCTGGAGGTGTCCCAGGACGTGGCACTCCCTGCTCTGGGCTGGGAGGGCTTTTCCAGGCTCAGGAATTCCGGGATTCCCCGATTCTGCCTCACAGGAGCTTCTCCATCGCTGGAAGCAAATCCCAAGTTCAGCTGCACTGCCCAAACACGGCTCCTCCTGTCCCAGCAGCTCCTGCTCCTTCCAGAGTGGCCCCGGGAATGGCTCCGGGACAACAGGAGTGCAGAGAGGATGGGAGAGCTGGGAATGTTCCCCTGGAGAAGGGAAGGCTCCAGGGACACTTTGGAGCCCCTGCCAGGGCCTGAAGGGGCTCCAGGAGAGCTGGAGAGGGACTGGGGACAAGGGATGGAGGGACAGGACACAGGGAATGGCTTCCAACTGCCAGATGGAGGGAAAGATAGGAGATGGGGAAGGAATTGCTGGCTGGGAGGATGGGGAGGGGCTGGGATGGAATTCCCAGAGGATGCCCCATCCCTGGAGTGTCCAAGGCCAGACTGGATAAACTCGGAGTCACCTGGGATGGTAGGAGGTGTCCCTGCCCATGGAAAGGTGGGATGGGATGAGCTTTAAGGTCCTTCCCCACCCAATCCAGTCTGGAATTCCCTGATCCTGTCCCAGGCACCCCCAGGACTCACTGAAGTTCCAGGGACACAAAATCCTCTGAGCAGAGATCCAGGGAAATGAAGCCCAAACCTCTCAGGGCTTTTGAAGGCAAAGTCTGGGCCTTAAAACTGGGGATGACAAACCCAAACTGAGGACTAAAAACCCCAAACTGGGGACAACAAACCCAAACTGGGGCTACAAATACCAAACTGGGGCTACAAACACCAAACTGGGGATGGCAAACCCCAAACTGGGCTAAAAACTCCAGACTGAGGATAATAAAGCCCAAACTGGGGACCAAAAATCCAAAACTGGGGCTAAAAACCCAAACTGGGGACAAAAAAAACCCTAACTGGGGACAAAAACCCCCAAACGGGGGACAACAAACCCAAACTAAGCTAAAAAAAAAAACAAACTGGGGACTCAAAACCAAAACTGGGGATGACAATCCCCAAACTGGGGACTAAAAAACCCCAAACTGGGGACTAAAAACCTGAATTGGGAACAAACCCCAAACTGGGGATGACAAACCCAAACAGGGGACTAAAAACCCCAAACTGGGCACAAAAACCCCAAACTGAGGCTCCAGTCCCAGACTGGGGGCTCCAATCCCAAACTGGGGGCTCCAATCCCAAATGGAGACTCCCATCCCAAACGGAGGCTCCAATTCCAAACTGGGGCTCCCATCCCAAATTCCGCTGTCCCGGCATTCCCGGGGCCCGCCCCGGGTCAGCACCACGGACAGGGAGCAGCAAATCCCGCCGGGAGCAGCGAGGAATGCAGGGAAGCAGAGGGGATCCAGGAGGCTCCAGAGCAGCAGATCAGCCCTCAGGAACCAGCAGCGGGATGGGATCATTTCCAGGGAAGGTTTGGGAAGGTTTGGGAAGGTTTGGGAAGGGAAGGTTTGGGAAGGGAAGGGAAGGTTTGGGAAGGGAAGGTTTGGGAAGGGAAGGTTTGGGAAGGGAAGGTTTGGGAAGGGA
This sequence comes from Myiozetetes cayanensis, assembly GCF_022539395.1. NCBI lineage: Eukaryota > Metazoa > Chordata > Aves > Passeriformes > Tyrannidae > Myiozetetes > Myiozetetes cayanensis. The sequence continues at coordinate 55,698 of NW_026087510.1, read as the reverse complement.
AGGTTTGGGAAGGGAAGGGAAGGTTTGGGAAGGGAAGTTTTGGGAAGGGAAGTTTTGGGAAGGGAAGGTTTGGGGAAGGGAAGGGAAGGGAAGGGAAGGGAAGGGAAGGGAAGGGAAGGGAAGGGAAGGGAAGGGAAGGGAAGGGAAGGGAAGGGAAGGGAAGGGAAGGGAAGGGAAGGGAAGGGAAGGGAATGTTTTTTGATCTCCAGGAGCCCTGAACTCCTCAGAGAGCTGACTCAGGACTCCCTCTGGCAGAGGATTTCAGTGGGAATCATCCCAGTTTCTGGATTTCAGGGAATCCCAGATTTGTTTGGGTTGGAGGGACCTTAAATCCCATCCCACCCCTGCCCTTGGCAGGTACACCTCCCACCATCCCAGGCTGCTCCAGCCTGGCCTTGGGCACTTCCAGGGATGGGAAATCCATTCCATTCCCTCCCCACCCTCCCAGCCAGCAATTCCTTCCCAATCTCCCCCCTATCCCTGGGAAGCCATTCCCTGTGTCCTGTCCCTCCATCCCTTGTCCCCAGTCCCTCTCCAGCTCTCCTGGAGCCCCTTCAGGCCCTGGAAGGAGCTCCAAAGTGTCCCTGGAGCCTTCCCTTCTCCAGGGGAACATTCCCAGCTCTCCCAGCTCCTCCATTCCCACATTTCTCCCCCCGAAAAGCTCCAGTTGAGCTCGGAGGGCTGAGCTTGGCTCAGGGCACAGGTTGGGAAGCAGCTCCCAAGCCCTGCCGGGTCCTGGAGGCACCGGGAAGCCGCAGGAGGAGCCCAGGTGCCACCTCGTGTCCGCTCCAAGCCCGGCAGCTCTTCCCAAACTTCCTCTCTCCGCTGGAAAAATCCCGGAATCTCAAGGGCCGCCCCCGAGGCGGGACCGACCCCCTGCTGATCCCGCGGGGAGGGGATGGAGGGATGAGGGATCAGCAGAGTCCCGAAATAATCCCTAATCCAGCTCAGCAATTCCCGCCCAACAACTCCACACCCCCCCCCACCCCATCCCACAGCCAGCGGCTTTTCCAGGGAGCTGATTTGCCCCGTTCCCAAAAATGCTCCCAGGCTTTTGGGATCCCCCAGAAGTGAAGCCCCCCGAGGTCGGGGAGCAGCCAGACCCGGGCTGTTTGGGGTGCCCCTCCCTGCTCCCACATCCCGGAAAAACGGGGGGACTCCTGAGGCTCAGGGGAGCACCCAGCAGGAATTTTGGGGGCCAGGGCCCCACACAGCCCATGGAGCTCCTGGGGGGGTCCCGACCCCGCCCCCGCTTTCCCCTCACTGCGCCAAGCCACGCCCCCCGCGCTGGTTTTGTTCAGGGGGCGTGGCTTCCGTTCCCGCCCGCGGCTCTCACCCAATGGCAGCACCCACATTCAAAAAGGAACCGCCCAGAGGGCGGAGCTAGGCCGTGGGTGTCACCCAATCAGCGCACGGGGGGGCGGGGCAGCGAGCGGGGCGTGCGGCCGTTTCCAGGCGACGGAGGAAGTCCCGCCCCCGGCGCGCGCCGCCTCACGGGGCTGAGGGGGGGGCGGGAAACGGGGATCGGACCCTCCGAGGGTAATTAACGGGTCTGGGGGTAATTAATGGGTTTGGGGGGTAATTAGCGGGGCCGAGGGGTAAATAAGCAGCGCGGCTGGAGGTGGGGGCTGTTCCTGAGGGGGTTCTGTGGGGGTGGGGCTGTGTGGGCCGTTCCCGTCCTTTGGGGTTGGGGGAGGAGCCCTTGTCCGTGTGAGGGGGTGGTTAATTGGGCTGGGGGGTTGATTAATTAGGATGAGGGTGTTAATAATTGGGCTGAGGGGGTATTTAATGAGGCTGAGGGGGTCAATAATTGGGTTAGGAGTAATTAATTAGACTGAGGGGGTAACTGATTGGGCTGAGGGGTGATTAATGAGGCTGAGGGGGTTAATAATTCAGCTGAGGGGTAATTAATTAGTATGAGGGGGTTAATAATTGGACTGAAGGGTAATTAATTAGTATGAGGGGGGTTAATAATTGGACTGAGGGGTAATTAATTAGACTGAGGTGGTTAATAATTGGGCTGAGGGGTTAAGTAATGAGGCTGAGGGTGTTAATAATTGGGCTGAGGGGTAATTAATTAGGATGAGGGGGTAACTACTTGGGCTGAGAGATAATTAACTGGGCTGTGGGGGTCAATAATGAGCCTGAGGGGTAATTAATTAGTCTGAGGGGGTCAGTAATTGTGCTGAAGGGGTCAGTAATTGGGCTGGGGGAGTAATTAATTGGGCCCAGGGTTTATTATGGAATATTAAAGTCCGGGGTTTATTAGGGAATATTAAAGCCCAGGGTTTATTCGGGAGTCTTTCAGTCTGGGATTCCTGAGGTTCAGCTGGGCCTGGGGGGTGGGATGGCTCACAGAGCAGCTCCAGGACAGGCTCAGCGGTGTCTGGGTGTCCTCACCCGGCACAGCAGCATCAGGACAGGCTCTGGGTGTCCCTACCCCGGCACAGCGGTTCCAGCCTGGCCGGTGTGTGTTCCAGGGCTGTGTGTGTGTTCCAGGCTGGTCTGTGTGTGTTCCAGGGCTGTGTGTGTGTTCCAGGCTGGTCTGTGTGTGTTCCAGGCGCAGTCCCGAGCGGGCCATGCAGCGGGGGACGCGGCTGCAGCGGGAGCTGTCTCTCCTGGCCGCGGAGCCGCCGCCGGGCATCTCCTGCTGGCAGAGCGGGCAGCGCACAGACCGCCTGCGGGCACGTGGGTACCGGGGCACCGGGGGGGTCCCTGAGGGTCTGGAGTGCCCGAGGGGGGTCCCTGGAGTGCCCGGGGGGGTCTCTGGAGTATTGGGGTGTCCCTGGAGTGCCCTGGGGAGGGTCCATGTGTGCCCGTGAGGGGTCCCTGGAGTATTGGGGCGTTTGGGATCTCTGGAGTATTGGGGGGTCCCTGGAGTGCCCTGGGGGAGGGGGGTGTCCCTGGAGTGCCCTGGGAAGTCTCTGGAGTATTGGGGGTTCTCTGGAGTGCCCCAAGGGGGTTCCTGGAGTGCCCTGGGGCAGTCCCTGTTGTGCCCCAGGGGTTCCCTGAGATGGGGCTGGGTCTGTGCTCACTGCAGGGTTTGTACTTTATGAGCTGCATGGAAGTGTGAAATTTAGGGAGAATACTTGTATTTTTATTTACTTTTATTTATTTGGTTTTCCTGTGATTTTTCTTTCTTCCTGTGATTTTTCTTCCTGTGATTTTATTATTTACTTGATTTTAATTTTATTTATTTGGATTTATTTGATAAATCATTTTTATCTATTTCATTTCTTATTTTGTTTTGGTATATTTATATTTTACTTGTTTTATTTCTTTTGGGTTTATTTATTGTTATTTTATTTATTTATTTTTAATTTTAAATGTTATTTTTAGTTTTATTTTCTTTCATCTTTATTTATTTTGGGTTTATTTCTTTCATTTCATTTATTTATTTTTATTATTGGGGGTTTTTTTAAACATGCTTTGGCTATCCTGCCAAGGTTTTCATTGCTGAGGGGTGGAGCTGCTCTCAGCCCAAATGAGGGTTTTTATTCCTGGATTCTTCCCTGGGAGGGGTTGGAATGGAATCCCCATCCCTGGGAGTGTCCAAGGCCAGGTGGGAGCAGCCTGGGCTGGTGGGAGGTGTCCCTGGGGGGTGGGGTGGGATGGGATTTGAGGTCCCTCCAACCCAACCCATTCCGTGATCTGAGCAGTTCTGTAACTCTGGGAGCTGCTGGACGATTCCAAAGGGTTTGGAATGTGACCTCTCTGTTCTCTCCTGGCTCCTGAAGAAATCCTAGGAGGTGCAGACACCCCCTATGAGAAGGGAATATTCAACCTGGAGATCATCGTTCCTGAGAGGTGAATGGGCATCCAGCTTAGGTTAACTGGGATGAAATCCTTCCCTGGGAGGGTGGGGAGGGGCTGGGATGGAATTCCCAGGGGATGCCCCAGCCCTGGGAGTGTCCAAGGCCAATTTGGAGCAGCCTGGGATGGTGGGATGGGATTTGAGGTGCCTCCAACCCACCCTGGATCTGTCTGAGTGCTGCTCTCCAACAGAGTGAACTGCTGACCTTGCTGCTTCCCCTTATCCTGCCAACAAGGAGTGGGACTGAGCCCCTTTTTCCAAGGAATGGCCTTGCTTCTCCCGTGGCTGGCACACTCATTTCACACTGACCATCCCAGATGTGCTGATGAACCCCCAAAAAGTGCCATGGGTGGAAACAATGGTGGTGAAACAACCAGAGCTACAATCCCTCCTTCCTTTGCTCTCCCCCCTCCAGGTACCCCTTCGAGCCCCCCAAAATCCGCTTCCTGACCCCCATCTACCACCCCAACATCGACTCTGCGGGCAGGATTTGCCTGGATGTTCTCAAGTTACCCCCCAAGGTGAGGGAGCTCCTTCCCACAGATTGAATGTCCCGTGCTCCTGATCAATTTACACCCCGCCGGGAGGGAGGGAGGGCGGCTCTGACGCGGCCTCTCTTTGTGTCCTGCCACAACTGGAGCCACGTCCTTTGTTCCAGGGGAGTTTCCAGGGTTTTAGTGCTTGGAGCCCGAGGGAATTGGGTTGTTCCCACTGCCCTGCTGGGCTGCCTTGGGGCCGGATGGTGGGACTGGGGGGTGTTTCCCGTGGGTGCTGAGGGGCCTCAGCAGGGTCCCTTCTCCCCACAGGGTGCCTGGAGGCCCTCCCTGAGCATCTCCACCCTGCTGAGCTCCATCCAGCTGCTGATGGCAGAGCCCAACCCCGATGACCCTCTCATGGCTGACATCGTGAGCTCCTCCCCGTGGGCAGGGCAGGGCAGGGGGGACCTCAGGCTGGCTTCAGGCTGAGTTTTGGGGACCTCAGGCCGGGTTTAGGCTGAGCTTTGGGTGACCACCCTGGCAGTGGATCCACAGGAGCTGACCAAGGTCTGACCTCCAAGCTCTGCCCAAGTTCCTTGAGCCAACCCAAGGCATCTGCTGCTCTGGGTTTGGGCTGGCTCAGGACCCCTAAAGCCAGGCCTAAGTCCCAGCTTCTTGGTGAGATGTTTTAAGCCTGGCTTTGTCTGCTCTTCCCCTCCAGTCCTCAGAGTACAAGTACAACAAGCAGCTGTTCCTGCTCCGTGCCCGGGAGTGGACGGAGAGGCACGCGGGGCAGGACAGGGTGAGGCCCAGCCCTTCTGCCCCCCTTTCCCTCCCAAAACTGGCTCTATGTGTCTGCCTTTGGCCTCCCCGTCTGCTCTGCCTCTCCTGCGGGGTTTGCCTCAGTCTGTAAACTCATTATCCTGTCATTAATGTCATTAATTTCACGGTGCTCTCTGTTAAGCTTGTTATGTTCTCCCTGCCCAATTAAATGTGCTCCCTCGCTGATGAGGAGGGGGAGGGATGGATAAAAACCCTTCCCTGGGGATCCCCTTCTTCCTCAGCTCTGCTCTGTGTCCTGCAGCTCTTCCCCACCTGCTCATCCGCTTGGTATTCCCTTGGGAATGCAGCTTTCCTTCCTCCTCCCTCTTTCCCTCACCCTAAAAAACAAATCCCACTCCAGCAGATCAAAACCTTCCCAAAAATCTGTTCCCTCTGGGCCTTCCCCCTCCCCTGGGGGGGCTTCCCCTCCCTGCCCCTGGTTAGGAGAACAGCCCTGGGGGGAGGGGGTGTTTTCCCTGTGGGAATCCCGGGAGCTGTGCTCAGTATTCCAGCCCTGAGCCCATTCCCAGGGGAACTGGTGGTTGGAAGGGCATGGGGTGAAGAGATCCCTGGAGCATCGTGGCCCTGCTGTGCTCCATCACTGCCCTGCTCCCCTGCCACCCCCCTCCCTCCAGATCCCGGGATAAGGACCCTGGTGGAGCACAGGGCATTCCAAGGGCTGCACAATCCAATCATTCACAGCTCTCTGCTTTTATTCCTTGGCTCATCACAGGCTCCCGAGCCTTTGGAAGAGAAAAACACCCCCAGGGAAAGGAGCCCCAGCAGTGAATCCTCTGGGCACAAGAGGAAAGGCAGCAGCATCAGCAGGAAGGAGAAGAAACCCTGCCCAGATTCCTGATCCCTGAGGGGGGTTTGTTCCCTCGGGATTGTCACTGTCCCCTCACACAGGGACAGGGGGTTCTGCCCCTAAAGGGCTGCAGCACTTTGGGTTTCTGTTTCCCTGTTTGTTTGGGTTTGTGTTGCTTTTTGTTAAATTTTTCATTACATTAATAAAATAGAAAGTTTTCATTTGTGTCTGTTTTCCCCTTTTGTTGAGTGCAGTTTTTGGGATATTCCAAAGACAACTGGAAGCAGCTCTTCCTTTCCCAGCTTTCAGAGAAGTGGGGACAGCACCAGGAGCTCAATTCCTGTTTCCAAAATCGACCTGAGAGCAGGAGCTGGGTCAGCACCAGCTGCTGGGAATCCTTCCCTGGGGAAGGCTTGGTTTTCCATGGAAGTTTAATGATTCCAGCTCTCTGGGGCGGCCCCTGGAGCTCCAGTTCGGGCCATTTGGGATTACCTGGGTGGTAGCCCCAGGAGGGGTCACCAGGGACCAGCAGTGGCCCAGGGGCAGGAGGAGAAGCCCGGAGGATTTCCTGGAGATGTGGGAATGGGTGGATGTGGAGGACAGAGCAGGATGTCAGGGTGAGGAGCCTGGGAGCATCAGGAGGTTTGTGGGGGGATCCAGAGGAGGGAGGGCTGATGATCCCAGCAGGAGCAGGTTGGATGCTCAGCCTCTTTCCCTGAAAATTCCCTGCAGGGAATTTCCCCCCTGTCCTGTCCCTGCTCCCAGAAAAGCCCAAACCAGGCCTGTCCCTGGAGCAGGGTCAGGATTGGGTGAGACTGGGAAGGGCTCAGGGATGGAGCAGAGCTGGGACAGGGCTGTCCCAGGCTGCTCACGAGCTTCCAGAGGCTGGGAAGGCTCAGGGCTGTCCTTGGCTGCTCCCGGCATGTCGGTTCCCGCTCAGTCGAAGTTGTAGTAGAGGCAGAAGGCAAAGAACATGGCAAAGATCTGGGATGAGGGAGGGGAGGGGGATGAGAGCCCGGCAGGGTCACCCTGGGCTTGGGGGTCAAAACACAGCCCCCTCCCCACCCCCCTGGCACACACAGCCCCCTCCCACCCCCTGGCACACACAGCCCCCTCCCCACCCCCTGGCACACACAGACCCCTCCCCACCCCCTGGCACACACAGACCCTCCCCACCCCCTGGCACACAGACCCCTCCCTGTCCCCCTGTGCCCGCTCCAGTGCCTCGATGCCCAGCACGGCCAGGCTGCAGGTGCCAGGCAGGGACAGGGACCTCTGCAGGGTCCTGCCGAAGGTGGAGAAGCAGCCCTGGGGACAGGGAGAGGCTGGGGGGGCTCTGGGGGGCTCTGGGGGTCACTGGGATGTGGAACCACGGATGGGCAGTGCCCCAGGGGATGGGAAGGGGTGGCACAGGGATGTGGGACAAGGGCAGGGACATGAGCAGGGAGAGGCTGGAGGGGCTCTGGGGGGGCACTGAGGGGGGCACAGGGACACAGAACCATGGATGGGCAGTGTCCCAGGGCTGGGCGGGGGCTCTGGGGGGGGCACAGGGACATGGAGGGGCTCTGGGGGGCTCTGGGGGGCACAGGGACACGGAGCCACGGATGGGCAGTGTCCCAGGGGCTGGGCAGGGGTGGCACAGGGATGTGGAGCAGGGAGGGGCTGTGGGACACGGAGCCACGGATGGGCTGGCAGGGGTGGCCCAGGGACACAGCTGAGGACGGGGGGAGAGGGGTGTCCCACCTGCTCGTGGATGTAGCCGGGAATCCTGTCCCGGCACTGCTCCCAGCCCAGCAGGTCCCCCAGGAGCCCGTCCCGGGCACAGCAGGCACGAGGCCACGGCACCCCCGGGTGCAGCTCCTGGAAACGGGAGCCGTTCCCAAAGTCCTCGGGGCCCAGAACGCCACAGCAGGAGAACTGGGACGGGAGGGGACACCCTCAGCGGGGTGACAACGGGGGGACACCTTCAGGGGGGTGACAGCCTGGGGAGTGACCAAGGGAGGGGGCCCAGCCCAGCCCGGGGGTCATGGCTGGGCTTCACGAGCCCCTCACCCACCTTTGGGGCACCCCGGGCAGGTCCTGTGGGTGCTCCACAACCCCCCCCCCCAGAACACCCGGAGCCTCCTGGGGCTCGCTGGGACCATCAGGGTGGTCCAGGGGGGTTAAAGGAGCCTCTTGGTTACTCACCATGCCCATCAGGGTGTCCCGGGGGCGGACAGGGACCCCCCAGGGCACTCCCTGTGACCAGGAGGGTGTCCCGAGGGTGGACAAGGGACCCCCAAGGGCACTCACCGTGACCATGAGGGTGTTCCAGGCGGTGCTGAACACCTCAGCCCCCTCATCCCCGCGGTAATTCCTCCTCAGCTCCGACAGAAAGCGCTCGGGCCGGACCTGTGAGATCAGTGCCAGGGGTGGGGCTGCCCCACACCCACCACCCACCCACCCACGGGACCCCCCGGCACAGCCCTGGCCTGGTGGGGAAGGGGAGGGAGGGAGGACCCTGCACCGGTCCCTGTGCCCTGGGGGAGCCCTGGGGGGACAGAGGGAGGCTGGTGGCACTGTGGACGGGGCCGGGGCGTGGGGACAGTACCTGCTTCCAGTGCACCAGGAAGAGAATGGCCCCCACCAGCTGCATGAGGAAGACGAGGCTGACGAGGATGAAGAACTGGGGGGCGGGGGGTGAGGGAGTCAGAGACCCCCCGGAGCCCTGAGAGCTCCCTCGGGGTGTCCCTGCCCGGGGAGGGGGGGGGACAGGGGACAGGGCCACATCTCCCACCAACGTGGGCAGGGAAACAAGCCTTGGGTGCCGGGGGCTGGGGGTGCTGCAGGAATTGGGGTGGGGGTGCTCAGGAAGGGGGTTCTGCCCCTCAGTATCCTGGGAATGGCTTGGGAATGCCACGAGGGAAAAGCCAGGGGCTTCAGGGAGAAGGGACCCACTTGATGGCTTTGGGAACCCTCTGGGCTCTGAGTGGAGACTCACAAGGGGTGTGGGGTTCGGAGGGGGTCTAGAGGGTGAGGAACAGCAGCTTCGGGATCCTGCAGGGACACCTGGGTCCCCCAGCACCCTCCTGTACCCCAATCCCTCCAACCCCGACCCTCCATCCCATCCCCTGCACCCCAATCTCCCCATCACACCTCCTGCACCCCAATCCCTCCATCCCATCCCCTGTACCCCAACACCCTCCATCCCCCAACCCTCCATCCCATCTCCTGCATCCCAATCCCTCCATTCCCCAACCCTCCATCCCATCCCCATTCCCCAACACCCTCCATCCCACCTCCTGCATTCAAAATCCTCCATCCATCATCTCCTACACCCCAATCCCTCCATCCCCCAATCCCTCCATCCCATCCCACATCCTGCACCCCAATCCATCAATCCCCCAGCCCTCTATCCCATCCCCATTCCCCAACACCCTCCATCCCACCTCCTGCATTCACAATCCTCCATTCCTCATCTCCTGCACCCCAATCCCTCCATCCCCCAACTCTCCATCCCATCCCCTGCACCCCAATCCCTCCATCCCATCTCCTGCATCCTCCAAGCTCCTTAACCCTGCAGTCCCTCTCCACCCCTCACATCCCCTCCCACCCCCGCAGTCCCTCCCCACGCCCCCCCCTCCTCCGCCGTGCCCCCTCACCAGCAGCAGGAGGGGGCGGCTCCTCCGCAGGGCCCCGCAGCAGCCCAGGAAACCGAGCAGGGCCAGGGCGATGCCGAGGGCGAGCAGGAGCCACGAACCCGCGCTCAGCACGGCCCGGGTGGCTACCAGAGCCTGGAACCCCCCCGGGTCCGCGGCCACCCAGAGCCCCAGAGCAGCCAGGCACGTCCCCCCGGCCTGCGGGACACGGGGGATCAGCGGGGCGGGACGGACCCCACCCGCGAAAACGGGGGGATCCCAGCCCCGGGGCCGGGGTGACCCCCCGAGCCAGAAATGTCACCTGAGAATAGGAATTCTCCAGCCCCGGGACCGGGGTCACCCCCCGAGCCAGATGGAGATGTCCCCCCGTGGGTCGGGGGATGCTCTGCCCGTGGTCCCCTCCCTGGGACACCCTGGCACTGGTGTCACCCTCCCGAGCTGGCCAGAGATGTCCCTCCATGGGGTCACACCCTGGCGCTGGTGTCACCCCCCGAGCTGGCCAGAGATGTCCCCCCATGGGGTTACACCCTGGCGCTGGTGTCACCCCCCGAGCTGGATGGAGATGTCCCCCTGGGTTGGGGTCCCCTCCCCCGGCCCCAGAGCACTCACAAACACGAGCACGTTGAAGATGAACATCAGGTACTTGAGGCAGCTCAGGACGTCCATGGGGACCCCGCGGGGGGGACACGGCCCCGTCTGTCCCTGGTGGGGGGGGAGAGCAGAGCCCTGGCACGGCCAGCCCTGGCACAGCCACCCCAAGAGCTCTACAGCCACCCCAAAACCCTCCACAGCCATCCCCAGTCCTCCACAGCCACCCTCAAAGCCCCACACAACCACTCCCAACCATCCACAGCCACCCCAAAACCCCACAGCCACCCCAACCCTTCACAGACACCCCAAAACCCCACAGCCACCCCCCACCACTCACAGCCACCCCAACAGCCCCACAGCCACCCCAAAACCCCATACAGACACCCCAAAACCCCACACAGCTACCCCCAACAGCCCCACAGCTGCTCCAAAGCTCCCCACAGCCACCCCACAACCTCACAGCCACCCCAAACCCCCACAGAAACCCCAAAACCCCACACCCACCCCTAACCATCCAAAAAAAACCATCCCAAAACCCCCAAGAAACCCCAACCCCCGTGTCCCCTCCAACCCCCGTGTCCCCTAAAACTCCCACGTCCCCTCCCCCCGTGTCCCCCCCGCGCCCCCCTCACCTCCGGGCACAGCCCGCGGTCCCTCCGACCTTTCCCGGCCGCTCCAAACCCCGGGAAAGGCTGGAAAATCCCTGCCCCGCTCCCTCCCCCGCCGGGCCGGGCACCCCCGAGGATCCCCTTCCAGCCGTGAATGATTGATGGGGAGCAGGGAACAGGATCCCCCGGGCCGGGAACGGCGGGAGCGGGGCAGGATCGGAACCCGCGGGGAGGGGGAGCCGGGAAACACCGGGAATTCCGGGATGGGTGGGGGGGAAGAGCGGGGATTTGGGGAAAAGGGGGGGATTTAGACCTGTGAGGAGGAATTGAAACCTGTGGAGCAGGAAAGATGAGGAATTTTGGGAAATTTCAACCTGTGGAGTGGGAAAGAGAGGGAATTTTGGGAGAGACGAGGAATTGAAATCCGTGGGGAGGGAAAGAGGAGGAATTTCGGGAAAGATGAGGAATTGAAACCTGAGGGGACAGAAAGAAGAATTTAAAGCTGTGGGGAGCAATGATGGAATTTTGGGAAAGACAAGAAACTGAAACCCGTGGGGAGGGAAAGAGGAAGAATTTTGGGAAAGATGAGGGATTGAGACCTGTGGAGTGGGAAAGAAGAACTTAAAAGCTGTGGAGTGGGAAAGATGAGGAATTTTGGGAAAGACGAGGAATTTAAACCTGTGGAGTGGGAAAGAGCAGGAATATTGGGAAAGACGAGGAATTGAAATCCGTGGGGAGGGAAAGAAGAATTTAAAATGCAGGAAGGGAAAGAGGAGGAATTTCGGGAAAGACGAGGAATTGAAACCTGAGGGGACAGAAAGAAGAATTTAAAGCTGTGGGGAGGAATGATGGAATTTTGGGAAAGACAAGGAACTGAAACCTGTGGAGTGGGAAAGAAGAATTTGAAGCTGTGGAGTGGGAAAGAGGAAAAATTCTGGGAAAGACAAGGAATTTTGGGAAAGATGAGGGATGTAGACCTGTGGAGTGGGAAAGAAGAATTTAAACTGTGGGGAGGGAAAGATGGAATTTTGGGAAAGATGAGGAATTGAAACCTATAGGGAGGGAAAGATGGAATTTAAACTTGAGAGGAGGAATTTAAACCTGTGGGAAGAGAAAGATGAGGAATTTCACCCTGTGGAGTGGGAAAGATGAGGAATTTTGGGAAAGGCAAAGGATTAAAGCCTGGGAGGGTGGGGGAAAGGTGAGGAATTTTGGGAAAGATGAGGAATTTTGGGAAAGATGAGGAATTTAAACCTGCGGGGAGGAATTAGGGGTACAAAATTGAATAATTTATACAGTTAAAATTTCCCCCTTAAGGGGTAAAAAAAAAATTAAAGCTTGTAGGGGTAAAAATTTAATTGCTTTATACAATTAGATTTCCACGAACTCACTCACAAGGGGTAAACAATTAAAGATCTTAGCGGTAAAAACTGAAAGATTTTAGGGGTGAAGAATTTAACTGTTCTACACAGTTGAAGTTTCCTCCAGAAGGGTTGAACAATGAAAGCTTTCGGGGGTAAAAAAAATTCCATCTTTTAAACAGATTAAAAAATAAATCTGTTTTAACGCGCCCTCCCCGCCGCCAGGGGGCAGCCGAGCGCAAGGGCCACAAAGCCGCGCGGCGCGGCCAGAGCGCCTCCCTCTACCCCGCCAGCTGAGTGAGGCTCCACCAATCAACGCGCGCGGGGGCGGGACCACAGCGAGACAGACGGAAGGGATAGCCAATCACAGCGCTGAATGGGCGGGATCACGGAGTGACTGGCAGCGGGTGTAACCAACCAGCGCTCGGCGCTGCGGGGCGTGGCGCGGGGGGCGGGCGGGTCCCGCTGCCCTCACGGCGTCGCTCCGGGGATGTAGCGGCCGGTGAGGGGTCCGGGCCGGGCGGGGGGGACGGGGCGGCCCCGGGAGCGACCCCGGGCACGGCCCGGCCCTAACGCGGTGTGTCCCCAACCCCGCAGAGCGGCGGCAGAAAGGACGCGCACGGAGCCGCCGCGGAGCCGCCGCCGCGCCCATGGCGTCCCGAAAGGCCCCGCCCGGCGCGGGCAGCGCGGCGGCGGCTGCAGGACGGGAACGGGAGCGGGAACGGGCGCACCTGGAGCTCGCCGAGCTGGGGCCGCTCCTGGAGGAGAAGGGCGAGCGAGGAGCCGCCGGGGCCGCCAGTGTGAGGGAGCCGAGGGGAGCGGGGGGCACCGGCACCCCGGGCACACGGGAGGGACCGGGCCGGGGCGTCCTTCGGGCTGCTCCCGGCTCAGACCCGGGTGGGGATGGAACGGGATGGCCCCGGGATATCCCGGGATAGGGGTGGCCCCGGGATAGCCCCCGAGCACAGGGACAGGGGTGGCAGCGGGAGTGCCCCGGCATCGCCGTGTCCGTGGGGGGGGATCCCGGGGGGTTCCCAATGCCCCCGCAGTCCCACAGCGCTGGGAATCACATCCTAAACTCGTCCCAGCACAGCAGGAGAGCGGGACCCGCAGCGCTCCCAGCTCCAGAGGGACGGTCAAAGTTCCAGGGGGAGGGTCAGGGTTGCAGGGGGAGGGTCAGGGTTCCGGGGGGAGGGTCAGAGTTCCCGGGGGAGGGTCAGGGTTCCCGATCGGGGTTCCCGGGAGAAGGGTCGGTTTTCCCGGTGGGGTTTCCCGGGATCAGGGTGGGATTTCCTGGCCGGGCCGATCCAGCGCTGGTTGCAGGGATGCAAATCCCGCCGTAATCCCGCCTTCCGACAAGGAAAAGCCGGGATTAGCCCGCCCGGGATGGGTCAGGAGTTGCATAAGTGGGGGGTGACCCCGAGTCCTGCCTGACCCCCGCCGGGGGGGATGGACCCTCCAGAGCTCCCAGGGGCTGGAATGGCTCGTCTTCCAGGGGCAGGAACGATTCCCTCCTGGAAGGAAGAATGATTCCCGGGGAAGGAATGATTTGTTTCCCAGGGGCAGGAATGATTCCCTCCTGGAGGCAAAACTGATTCTCAAGGCCAGGAGTGAATCCCTCCTGGAAGCAGGATTGATTCCCAAGGCCAGGGTGATTCCCTCCTGGAAGCAGGATTGATTCCCGAGCCCAGGATGACTCCCAAGCCCAGGGTGATTCCCAAGGCCAGGATGATTCCCAATCCCAGGGTGATTCCCAAGGCCTGGGTGATTCCCGAGCCCAGGGTGATTCCCAATTCCAGGGTGATTCTTGAGCCCAGGGTGATTCCCGAGGTCGGGATGATTCCCAATCCCAGAGTGATTCCCTCCCCGCAGGCAGAGGAGCCGCCGTGCCCGGCAGCGCGGGAGGAGGAGGAGGAGGAGGAGGTGGTCCGGGTGCTGACCCTGCCCCTGCAGGCCCACCATGCCATGGAAAAGATGGAAGAGTTCGTGTACAAGGTACTGGAATGCCCAGGGATCCCCCATCCCTGGGTTTGGAGCACATTCCCCCATCCCAGGGCTGGGATGTGTCGCCGTGTCCAGATAAAGCTCCGCACGGGCACAGTGGGATCCAGCCCTGCTGGGCTGCTCCCAGAGATCCCCTGGGAATGCTGTGGGAAGGGGATGGTTGGGATGGGGGGAAACCAGGCTGGATGAGTGCTGGGAGCAATCCCAGTGTCCCTGTGGGGCTGGCTGGGACTGGGAGTCACCCCATCCCAGTGGCTCCAGCACAGCCCAGGGACAGCCTGGGAATGGGAATTCCCAGTGCAGGGAACAGATCTGGGGGTGTGGAAGGGTTAAAGCTGAGGGTGGGAATTGTTCCTGGATCCCTGGGGGGGCTGGGAATAAACCTGTGGGAGGCCCAGGGATTACTCCCTGGAGGGAACTGGGAATCACTCCCTAGGGGGAGCTGGGAATCGCTTACATTGGGTGGGAGCTGGGAATCACTCCCTGGGGGACCAGGAATCACTCCCTGGGGAACTGGGAACCCCTCCCTGTGCTCTGTGGGGTGGGGTGTGGGAACAGATGTGGGGATGGCTGTGGGCTGGGATGCAGGGATGGCTGTGGGGTGCACTTTAGGGTGGGCTGCAGGGAGGGCTGTAGGGATGGCTGTGGGGTGGGATGTAGAGAGGGATGCAGGGTGGCTGCAGGGTGGGCTGTGGGGTGGCTGAAGGGATGGCTGTGGGGTGCACTGTGGGGTGACTGCAGGGTGGCTGTAGGGTGGCTGTGGTGTGGCTGCAGGGTGGCTCTGGGGTGCACTGTGGGGTGGGTTGTGGGGTGGCTGCAGGGTGCTCTGGGGTGCACTGTGGGGGTGTCTGTGGGGTGGGATGCAGGGTGGCTCTGGGGTGCACTGTGGGGTGGGTTGTGGGGTGGCTGCAGGGTGGCTCTGGGGTGCACTGTGGGGTGGGCTGTGGGGTGTGCTATGGGGTGGCTCTGGGCAGTGCTCCCCGTTCCCGGGAGGGTTCCTCCCCCAGCATTCCTGGGCTGTGTTCCATGGCATGCCGGGCTCTGTGCAGGTGTGGGAGGGGCGCTGGCGGGTGATCCCCTACGAGGTGCTGCCCGACTGGCTCAAGGACAACGATTACCTCCTGCACGGCCACCGACCCCCCATGCCCTCCTTCCGCGCCTGCTTCCGCAGCATCTTCCGCATCCACACCGAGACCGGCAACATCTGGACACACCTGCTGGGTGACTGGGGGGGACAGGGCCTGGGGGGTCCTGGGGGTCCTGAGCACACACAGAGCTCCCAGAGCCCCCCTGGTGGGGCTCAACTCCTGCTCCACAGTGGGATGGGGAAAACTGGGAAAAATGGGAAATCTCCAAGGATGTTCCTCTGAAATCACCCCAGAGGAGACCACGGAGATGCTCCCAGGGCTGTGGAGCCAGGCTGGGAGAGCTGGGAATGTTCCCCTGGAGAAGGGAAGGCTCCAGGGACACCTTGGAGCCCCTGCCAGAGCCTGAAGGGGCTCCAGGAGAGCTGGAGAGGGACTGGGGACAAGGGATGGAGGGACAGGACACAGGGAATGGCTTCCCACTGCCAGAGGGAGGGTTAGAGGGGATACTGGGGAGGAATTGCTGGCTGGGAGGGTGGGGAGGGGCTGGGATGGAATTCCCAGGGGATTCCCCATCCCTGGAAGTGCCCAAGGCCAGGCTGGAGCAGCCTGGGATGGTGGGAAGTGTGCCTGCCCAGGGGAGGGGTGGGATGGGATGGGCTTTGATGTCCCTCCAGCCCAAACAATCCTGGGATTCCATGATCCCAGGAAACACAGGGATGCTCTTTGCCCTGACCCTGCCCTTGGAGCCACCTCTGCCTCAGCCCAGCACCCTGTGCCAGGCCTGGCCCTCAGGATGTGTCCTAAACTCCTCTGGGACACATCCAGGACCCCCTGGGACACATTCTGAGCTCCCCTGGGACACATCCTGAGCTCCCCTGGGACACATCCTGAGCTCCCCTGGGACACATCCTGAGCTCCCCTGGGGCACATCCTGAGCTCCCCTGGGGCACATCCTGAGCTCCCCTGGGGCACATCCAGGATCCCCTGGGACACATCCTGCTCTCCTGGGGTACATCCAGCTCATCCCACATCCCTCTCCCCTGTCCCCCACACCGTTCCTGCCGTGCTGATCCCGGCTGCCCGCAGGGTTCGTGCTGTTCCTGTGCCTGGGCATCCTGACCATGCTGCGGCCCAACATGTACTTCATGGCGCCGCTGCAGGAGAAGGTCGTGTTCGGGATGTTCTTCCTGGGGGCCGTGCTCTGCCTCAGCTTCTCCTGGCTCTTCCACACCGTCTACTGCCACTCCGAGAAGGTTTCCCGCACCTTCTCCAAGTGAGCTCCTCCCCTTCCCGAGGGTGGGAGCCCCAGGGGGAGGGATGGTCACCCCCTCCAGATGGGAACGGGGAATCTGCCCTGGGAGCACCCGGAATCTGCTGCATCAGATGCGGTGGGAAAGGTGTGGGAGCCTTCAGCTCCCACGGGAACAGCCTGTGCTCCCAAGGGAATAGGATCCTGGTCCTCAAGGGAATAGGATCCTGTGCTCCCAAGGGAATAGGATCCTGGTTCCCAAAGGAACAGTCTGTGCTCCCAAGGGAATAGGATCCTGTGTTCCCAAGGGAACAGTGTCTGTGTTCCCAAGGGAACAGTGTCTGTAATCCCAAGGAACAGGCTCTATAATCCCAGGGAACAGGCTCCTAATCCCAGGGAACAGGCTCTGTAATCCCCTGGAATGGGCTCCATAATCCCAGGGAACAGGCTCAGTGAGTCCCCACTCCCCCAGGCTATTCCCGGCATTCCCGGGCTCTGTTGTGCTGGGAATGCCACCCATCCCTCAGCACCCCTCCCAGATCCCATGGAGTGTCCTGCTGTTCCCTGGGGACACCTTTCAGCTGGGATGGGCCCTCGGAGCAGGATCCCAAATCCACGTGCCCGGGGTTGGAGTCTCCAGATTCCTCATTCCCCCCATCCCAGTGGGACCCCCCCCATTCCGGGGAGTTGCCACCCGAGGATGTGGGGGCTGTGTGCCATTCCAGGTTGGATTATTCGGGAATTGCACTGCTGATCATGGGCAGCTTCGTCCCGTGGCTCTACTACTCCTTCTACTGCTCCCCCCAGCCGAGACTCATCTACCTCTCCATCGTCTGTGTCCTGGGAATCTCCGCCATCATCGTGGCACAGTGGGACCGGTTCGCCACCCCCAAGCACCGGCAGACACGGGCAGGTGGGAATGGGGGGAAATGGGGATGGGAATGGGGAAATTGGGAATGGGGGAGTGGGGAATGGGGGGTGGGGAAATGGGGAAATTTTGGGGGAAACTGGGGGGAAAAGGGAGGGATTGGAGGGGAATTGGGGAAATTTTGTGGGGGAAATGGGGAAATTTTGGGGGAAATTGGGGAAGATGGAGGGACTGGGGAGCTCTGGATCCCTGTTTGGGGAAGGATCAGTGCCAGGAGCAGTGGCCAAGGACAGGGAGCATTTGGGCAAGTTCAGGAAGAGTTTGGAGAAGTTCAGGGAGTGTTTGGGGAAGTTTGAGGAACATTTGGCCAAGTTCCAGGAACGTTTGGCCAAGGCTCTCAGGGACAGGGTGGGCTCCTTGGGGCTAGTCCTGTGCAGGGTCTGGAGCTGCACTTCCTCCTGGAGTAAATCCAAGGAGCACCTGGAGAAGCTCAAGGAGAGTTTGGGGAAGTTGGAGGAGCATTTGGAGCAGTCCAGGAGCGTTTGGAAATGTTTGAGGAGCGTTTGGAGCAGTTCAGGAGCGTTTGGAGCAGTTCAGGAGCGTTGGGCCAGGGCTCTGCTGGCAGGGTGGGGTTGGGGAGCAGCCCCCCCGTTCCAGGGCTGTCCCTGAGGCCGCTCTGGGCTCACAGGGGTGTTCCTGGGGCTGGGGCTGAGCGGGGTGGTGCCCACCATGCACTTCACCATCGCCGAGGGCTTCGTGAAGGCCACCACGGTGGGGCAGATGGGCTGGTTCTTCCTCATGGCCGTCATGTACATCACGGGCGCCGCGCTCTACGCTGCCCGCATCCCAGAGCGCTTCTTCCCGGGAAAGTTCGACATCTGGGTGAGCCGGGGGGATGGGAGGCACAGGGGGGTAGAGGGGGGCACAGGAGGGAACACGGGGGGTGAGGAGGGGGTGGGACACAGGGGGAGTTGGGGACAGTGCTGGGAGAGCAGGATGGGACAGTCATGGGGCGGTGAGGAGCTCCTGGTGCCACCTGTGCGCCCTGGCCATGTGTCACCACAGTCCCTGTGCCCCCTGTCCCTGTGCCAGTCCCAGAGCAGTGAGGAGGAGAAGGAGTTCCTGTTTCTGTGCCCCATCTCGGGGAGATCCCACATGGAGAAGTCAGGGGAGAACGGAGGAAATTGGGGGAAAATGGGGGGATTTGGAGCAGAAAATGTGGAAAGGTTAAACTGGGGCAAGAAGGGGGGGTTTGCTCTGCTCTAAAGGGCTCCTCCCCCCCAGTTCCAGTCCCATCAGATCTTCCACGTGCTGGTGGTGGCCGCGGCCTTCGTGCACTTCTACGGGGTGTCCAACCTGCAGGAGTTCCGCTACGGGCTCGAGGGGGGCTGCACGGACGACTCCCTGCTCTGAGGCACCGCCTGCTTTTAGCCCGAGCTGTCCTCAAGTGCTTTTTAAACTCTTTTTGTCTCTGCTCAAACCCAAGGAAGACTCAAAAACCGGGTGTGGGGGTCGCTGGTGGGGGTTTTTTTGTTGTTCTTTGGGGTTTGTGTTTTGTTTTTTTATTTTAAAAAGAAATGGAGAAAAATCCTTTAGGAAAGTTGTTGACCAAATCTCCACCCCCTCCCCCCAGCGGGGGCTGGGGGGGTTTGGGGGCTCCCCCCAGGCCAGGTTTTGCTGCACTGGGGTGTCCCCAGCACAGGGAGCAGCTGCTGCTCCTGCACAGCCGAGCACATCCCGCTCCTCACCCCCCCACATATCCCCCCGGGAATTCTGCAGCTCCCGGGGCACAAAGTGTGTAATTTAAGATGTTGGAATTGTCCTTTTTTTTTTTTTTTTTTCCGGTTTTGTTTTTCTTTTTTTTTTCCTTGACCATGTAAAGAGAAAGGAGAGGATATTTAATATTTAAACCGAGCTTTAAAGGCGCTCCCTCGGCCGGGGAGGGGAAGGGCGGGGCTGGTCGGAGGGAATTAGAGCTGCTGTAGCCGAGAGAAAATAAAGGTCACTGGTCCAGTGTCACCAGGGCTGGCACTTTGTCACCTTCCTGAGCCATCTCTTGGGGTGGGGGGGGGCTCTGGCACCCCAGAGTGGGGCAGTGGGGTCTGCACTGAGCCAATAAACCGGGATTAATGGGAATTCTGGGGGTTGTGGTGGAGGACAGGCTGGGAAAACCCCCCTGTCTGGGGCAGCTCTGGGGGGGAATTCCCTCTGGGATGGGGGGCAGGAGGTGGCACAGCCCAGGCAGGGCCCTGATGGGGGCTCAGTAAAGCCCAGCTCAGGCAGCTGAAGGTCCCTGCTTGTGCCAGGGCTGAGGGACAAGCGTGGGCATCACGGCCACCCCTGTCCCTGTGCCACCCAGGCTGAGCCCAGCTGATCCTGTATCCCTGCCCCAGCTCCAGGGGGTGAGGCCCAAGCCCTGGAGTCCTGGGCTGGCTGTGGGACAGGCAGGAGGGAGGGAATGTCTCTTTGGAGGCCCCGGGCTGAGCAGGATGTCACATCTTTGTCCAACCCTCTGCCAATGTTCCCAGGCTCAAACCCCACTCCCGGTGGGGCTTTGACTCTGTTTGCTCCTCCCTGGGCAGAGGAGAAGCCCCAAAGTGGCTCAGATGTTCCTCGAGGCTTCCAGGATGTCCCAGCCCCCAGCAAGGACCAGCAGGGACCTCCTGGAACGGCACCGGGAAAGCTGCCCGGGCAGGGGGAAGGGCCCGGAGCAGGTGCCGGGATTGGGATCCCGGGGGAAGCCGGGGCTCTGCTGGGATGAGGGTGCAACCCTTCCCCCTCCAGCCCCACCCCAAATCCAGGCTAAAACTTCAGCTGCAGGTGCCACATCCCAGAGGAGACTCCAGGGCTTTCACTCCAGCGTCCCAAGGATGACAAAACTCCACGTGCTCCTCGTCTCAAACCTCCCTGTAATTCCACCCCACACGGAACATTCCAGACGGGAATAAATAGATTTGTCATCTCCTAAAAGTTCTCCTGAGCTCTGGGAAGTGCTGCAGGTGCTCCTGGAAGGGGGGGGAGAGGGACATCCCATCCCGGAGCTCCTGGATGGGATGGGATGTCCCTCACTGGTACTGTTGGTAGTTGCTGAACGGGGCGGGCTGGAGCTGGGAGGGATCCTCGGACAACTGCGGGCCTGGAGAGGGAGAGGAGAAGGCAAATCAATCCCAGAAGGCAGGAGATTCCTCCTGCAAACAGTTCAGGTAAATCCCCCTTGGAATTCATCACCAATCCCAGCGTGGTTTGGGTTTCACAGGAAGTTTCAGAAGTTTCCTGGAATGGTTTGGGCTGGATGGACCTTCAATCCCATCCCATTCCAGCCCCTGCCCTGGGCAGGGACACCTCCCACCATCCCAGGCTGCTCCAGCCTGGCCTTGGGCACTCCAGGGATGGGGAATCCCCTGGGAATTCCAGCCCAGCCCCTCCACACCCTCCCAGCCAACAATTCCCTCCCAATCTCCCATCTCTCCCTCCCTCTGGCAATGGGAAGCCATTCCCTGTGTCCTGTCCCTCCATCCCTTGTCCCCAGTCCCTCTCCAGCTCTCCTGGAGCCCCTTCAGGCCCTGGAAGGGGCTCCAAGGTGTCCCTGGAGCCTTCCCTTCTCCAGGGGAACGTTCCCAGCTCTCCCAGCCTGGCTCCAGAGCACCTTTTGGCAATCCAGGGAAGGTTCTGGAAGCCCAGGGAAGGTCGTGGCAGGCAGGGGGTGTGTGGGCAGCCCAGGTGAAGGGCTGATAAGGGCCAGGCAGACACAGATAACCCATTTCCAGGAAGGCTGGTTTGGTTTTTTTTTTCCTGAACTGCTTCAAACCCCACATTCCTTTTTTTTTCTGAGTAAAACAGGAGGTGGGCTGTCAGTGGAGTTGGTGACTGTGGAAAATCCTAAATCTCTCTGTCAGAGAATCCCAGGATGGTTTGGGTTGGAGGGACCTTAAAGCCCATCCGGTCCCACCCCTGCCCTGGGGTTGCTCATCCAACATGAATGGTTTGGGTTCTTCCCAAAATAAGGTGGAGCATTTCTGCTGGGAGAGCTGGGAACGTTCCCCTGGAGAAGGGAAGGCTCCAGGGACACCTTGGAGCCCCTGCCAGGGCCTGAAGGGGCTCCAGGAGAGCTGGAGAGGGACTGGGGACAAGGCCTGGAGGGACAGGACACAGGGAATGGCTTCCCAGTGCCAGAGGGTGAGATGGGATACTGGGAAGGAAGGTCAGGTTGGACGGGGCTTGGAGCAACCCGGAAGGATGGGATGATATCCTGGGGCTGGGATGATATCCCGGGGATGGGATGATATCCCGGGGATGGGATGATATCCCGGGGATGGGATGATATCCCGGGGATGGGATGATATCCCGGGGATGGGATGATATCCCGGGGATGGGATGATATCCTGGGGCTGGGATATCCCGGGGATGGGATGATATCCCGGGGATGGGATGATATCCTGGGGCTGGGATATCCCGGGGATGGGATGATATCCTGGGGATGGGATGATATCCCAGGGGTCTCCTTGGCTTCCCAGAGCCCCCGGAGCTGCTGCATTCCCTGTGGGATGAGCAGGGGCCCAGTAGCAGAGCCGGTCTGGGAATCCCCCCCGTGCTGGCTCCTCACCGTTGGGGAACTGGGTGGAGGCAAATCTGGTCAGCAGAATTCCAGCTCCTTCGATGAGGGCCAGGAGGATCCCCCCCATGGCAGCAGAGCCCACCATGGCCACGGGCCCGTCTGGAGAGGGAACACAAACACACCTTGGAATTCTCGGCTGCCTCGGCTTCCACAGCAGAAATTCCCAAAATCCTGGGCTGGGCTGGGAGGGACCTCAAATCCCATCCCATCCCACCCCATCCCTGGGCAGGGACACCTCCCCCCATCCCAGGATGCTCCAGCCCTGGCCTTGGACACTCCCAGGGATGGGGCATCCCCTGGGAATTCCAGTCCAGCCCCTCCCCACCCTCCCTGGGCATTGTCACCTCTCCCAAAAGCTGACTCAGCAACTTCCCATCCACTAAGGGGCTCGCTAAGGGATAATTCCAGGAACTCCAGGAACCTTTGGGACCTCAGAATTCCCCTCCTAAGGGAAGTCTGGGGTGATTTTCCAGTGGGAAGCAGATCCCAATGGGGGGTGTCCCACGCTCTGCTCTGGAATGTCTGGGGGTTTCCAGGGATTTGGGATGGGTTTTCCCGGGTTCTTACTCCGTGCAGCCAGGATGGCTCCGGTCAGGGCTCCGCTGGTGATGGAATTCCAGGGATCCTCCTTGCCCCGCACTCGGACCATGCTGCAGTCGATCATGGAGAACAGCCCCCCCCACACGGCAAAGCTGCCTGCGAGGACAGGGAGGGAGACTGGGAATGCTGCCCGGGAAACTGGGAATGCTGCCCTGGGAAACTGGGAATGCTGCCCCAGGAAACAGGGAATGCTGCCCCAACCCACCCAGAGCAGCTGAAATCAGAGCAAAGGGGAAATTCCCACCCTGTCATTCCAGGGATCACTCAAACGTGGAAATTTAAATGAAATCCAAATTAATTCATTGCATTAAGTTAAATTAATTTGTCAAATTAAATTTCCACACCTAGGGTTTGAAGTGAAATTTAAATAATTTCATTAAATTCATTCATTTAATTTAATAAACTAAATTTCCAAACTTGGGAATTTAAATGCAATTCAAATTAATTCACCCCATTGATTAAATTAAATTAATTTAATAAATTAAATTTCCAAACTTGGGTATTTAAAGGGAATTGAAATTAATTATTAAATGAACTCATTTAATTTAATAAATTAAATTCCTGAACTTGGGAATTTAAATAAAATGTAAATCAATTTGTTAAATTAATTTAATTCCCGGGGAAACCAGGGAATGGATTAAATTAATTATTAATTATTTATTATTTAATATTGATTATTATTTATTAACTCTGTACTAGTTAATAATGCATTAAATGAAATCATTACATTATTTTAAATTAATTATTTAAATTCCCAAACTTGAGAATTTAAATGGAATTTAAATCAATTAATTAAATTAATTCATTGAGAAACCAGGTAACGAATTAAATTAATCACATTAGTTTAAAAGTAATTATTATTAATCAATTATATATTAAGTAATAACCACTTAATTTAATAAATTAAATTTCCAAACTTCAGAATTTAAATGAAAATTAAACTAACTCATTAAATTAATTTAACTTAATGAACTAAATTTCCAAACTTGGGAATTTAAATGAAAATTAAATTCACTCCTTGAATTAATTTAATTTCATCAATCCAGTTCCCACGCTCAGCTATTCCAGTGCCATCCCCATAACCCCACTCAACAATTTCACTTCATCCCCCGGTACCTCCGAGCTGAGGTGCTCTGGTCCTGATGGCCGTGAGGCTGCCCCGCAGCCGGTGGGACACGCCCTGGAACAAGGGAAACCAGCTCAGTGAGACACTGAAATCCTAACTCAAACCCAACACTGACAGCCCAACCTAAACCCCCTGGAACGAGGGAAATCATCTACAGTGAGACACTGAAATCCCAAACCAAACACTGACATCACAACCCCAACTGCCTGGAACGAGGGAAATCATCTACAGTGAGACACTGACAGCCCAACCCAAACCAAACACTGAAATCCCAACCCCAACCCCCTGGAATGGGGTAAATCATCTGCAGTGAGACACTGAAATCCTAACCCAAACACTGACATCACAACCCCAACTGCCTGGAACGAGGGAAATCATCTACAGTGAGACACTGAAATCCTAACCCAAACACTGACATCACAACCCCAACTGCCTGGAACGAGGGAAATCATCTACAGTGAGACACTGAAATCCCAACCCCAACCCCCTGGAATGAGGGAAATCATCTACAGTGAGACACTGACAGCCCAACCCAAACCAAACACTGAAATCCCAACCCCAACCCCCTGGAATGGGGTAAATCATCTGCAGTGAGACACTGAAATCCCAGCCTAAACCAACCCAAACTGCCTGGAATGAGGAAAATCATCTGCAGTGAGACACTGACAGCCCAAACCCCTGAAACCAGGGAAATCACCTCCAGGGAGACACTGAAATCCCAACTCCAACCCCCTGGAATGAGGGAATTCATCTCCAGTGAAATACTGAAATCCCAGCCCAAACCCCCTGGAACGAGGGAAACCATCTCCAGTGAGACACTGACAGCCCAACCTAAACCAAACACTGAAATCCCAACCCCAACTGCCTGGAACGAGGGAAACCATCTCAGTGAGACAATGACAGCCCAGCCCAAAACCCCTGGAATGGGGTAAATCATCTCCAGTGAGACACTGACAGTCCAGCCCAAATCTCACCTCAAACCAAACACTGACATCCCAAACCCAAACCCCCTGCAAAAGGGAAATCACCTCCAATAAAAAACACTGACAGCCCAACCCAGACCTGACCTCAAACAGAGCACTGATATCCCAAACCCAAAC
Source organism: Myiozetetes cayanensis (assembly GCF_022539395.1). Taxonomy (NCBI): domain Eukaryota; kingdom Metazoa; phylum Chordata; class Aves; order Passeriformes; family Tyrannidae; genus Myiozetetes; species Myiozetetes cayanensis. The sequence goes on along the minus strand of NW_026087510.1, from coordinate 30,930 downwards.
CCCCTGGAATGAGGGAAATCACTTCAAACCAAGCACTGACAGCCCAACCCCAACCCAGACCTCACCTCAAAGCACTGAAATCCCAACCCAAACCCCCCTGGAATGGGGGAAATCATCTGCAGTGAGACACTGACAGCCCAACCTAAACCAAACACTGACAGCCCAGCCTAAACCCCCTGGAATGAGGGAAATTGGTAATGAAATGGTAATAAAAATTGTAAGGATTAAACAAAAATGATAATAAAATTAAATAAAAATTGGTAATGAAACGGTAATAAAAATGGTAAGGATTAAATAAATATTGTTAATGAAATGGTAACAAAAATGGTAAGGATTAAATAAAGAAGGGTAATAAAATGGTAATAAAATGGTAAGGATTAAATAAAAAATGGTACTAATTAAATAAAAAAAATTATAAAATGGTAAGGATTAAATAAAAATTTGTTAATAAAATATTAATAAAAATGGTAAGGATTAAATGCTATTAATGAAATTTAACAAAAATTGAAAGGATTAAATAAAAAATGGTAATAAATTGTTAATAAAAAGGTAAGGATTAAATTAAAAATGGTAAAAATGGTAAGGATTAAATTAAATATTATGGTAAAATGGTAAGGATTAAATAAAAATTGGTAATAAAATGGTAATAAAAATGGTAATGATTAAATTAAAAATGGTGATTAAATGGTAAGAATTAAATAAAAATGGTAATAATGTAAAGATTAAATAAAAACTGTTAATAAAATGGTAATAAAAAATGCAAGGATCAAATAAAAATGGTAATGAAATGGTAATAAAATTAAATTAAGATCGTTAATAAAATATTAATAAAAATGGTAAGGATTAAATATTGTTCATGAAATGTAACAAAAATGGCAATGATTAAATAAAAAATGGTGATAAAATGGTAATGACTAAATAAAAATGCCTAATAAAATGGTAACAAATGGTAAGGATTAAATAAAAATGGTGATGAAATGTAAGGATTAAATAAAAAATGGTGGTAAAATGGTAAGGATTAAATTAAATATTATGGTAAAATGGTAAGGATTAAATAAAAAATGGTGATAAAACGTAAGGATTAAATTAAAAATGGTGATAAAATGTAAAGATTAAATCAAACAAACTGGTCCTGATTAACCAAGGGCTAATTAAGAGGGGCAGAGCTCTGAGCTCGAGGTGTTTGGTCAGCCCCATTCCCTGCTGTTCCTCCTTCCCGGGGCTCCCCCATTCCCATTCCCATTCCCACTCCCATTCCCACTCCCACTCCCGGGAAGGCCGGGCCGGACTCACCATGGGGGAGTTTCGGAAGCCCTTGATGGCCTGGAAGATCCCCCCTCCGATGGCCCCCATGGTGAAGGCACCTCCACAGTCATCCACGATCCGCCAGGGGCTGCGGGGACAGCACACAGGGATGGCACATTCCAGCCGGGAACGGGCTGGGATCGCACATTCCAGCCGGGAACGGGCTGGGATCGCACATTCCAGCCAGGAACGGGCTGGCACGGGGCAAACACAGCCACCCACGGGGCTGCACGGCCCCACTCCCACAGAAAACTGGGATACTGTGGGAAAACCTGGGATACTGCAGGAAACTCAGGAATACTGCACGAAAATCCAGGGAATACTGCAGGAAAATCCAGGGAATACTGCAGGAAAATCCAGGGAATACTGCAGGAAACCAACCCATGGGGGCTGCACTGACCCACTCCCACAGAAAACAGGGAGACTGCAGGAAACTCAGGGAATCCTGCAGGAAACTCAGGGAATCCTACAGGAAACTCAGGGAATCCTACAGGAAAACCCAGGAATCCTGCAGGAAACCCAGGGAATCCTGCAGGAAACCAACCCAACTCGGCCATCTCATCCCCCTTCCCAACGTTCCCAGAGCGGGAAGGATCCAACCCAGAGAGTTCCTTCCCACACTCCTGGACATTCCCACGCTGCCCACACAGGACAGAGCGGGATTTCCATCCTGGAAAAGTGCAGAATTCCAGCTCTGCCCTCCTCCCATGGCATCCCCTGATCCCACTCCTGTCTTTCATCCGTATCCAAATGTTCCAGCCCAGCACCAGGGATTTGACTCCTGCGCTGCCAAGAGTCGGGAAAGGCGGGAAAAATCAGCTTCCACCCCTGGCAGGATCCAGGATTCCTGGCTTCTCTGGGAATGGGGGAGTGCCTGAGGATCCCCACAGTCCATGAGGACATGGAACCCCCCTCCTCCTGACAGAGCACCCCAAGGGGCAGGGGGAGAGAGAGGGGAGGGGCTGGGAATGAGGGGCTGAGGATGAGGGGGAGTGACTGGGAGTGAGGGGGGAACTGGGAATGAGGGGGGAACTGGGAATGAGGGGGGAACTGGGGACAGAGGGCCTGAGCATTGGGAGGGTCTGTGGATGAGTGGGGGCTAAGGATGAGGACGGGGTGACTGAGCATGAGGGGGAAATTAAGGATAGAGAGCCTGAGGATTAGGAGGCTCTAGATGCGGGAAGGCTGTGGATGAGGGAAGGCCCTGGATGAGGGAAGGCCCTGGATGAGGGAAGGCCCTGGATAAGGGAAGGCCCTGGATAAGGGAAGGCCTTGGATGAGGAGGGGCTGAGGATGAGGAGGGGCTGTGGCTGAAGGGGACTGAGGATGGGGGGTGGTCTGTGCATGAGGGAAGGCTGTGGATGAGGAGGGGCTGTGGATGAGGGGAGGCTGTGGATGAGGAGGGGCTGAGGATGAGGGGAGGCCCTGGCTGAGGGGGTTTGTGGATGAGGGAAGGCCCTTGATGAGGAGGGGGCTGAGGATGAAGGGAGTCCCAGGATGAGGGGCTTTGTGGATGAGGGAAGGCTGAGGAGTGACAAACCCCTCCTCTGTCCCATCCCCCCTGTGCTGCAGACTTTGACTTTGTCCCAGGGTGTTTTCCCCCAGAACACCCCTCTGACTCGCAGCCCCTCCTCCCCCTCCTGTCCATGGCCTCCTCTGGCATCTCCCCCTGCCTGCACCCCCACCCAGGGCACTGCTGTGGGCACAGGGGACACTTGGCTTGTCCCCAGTGCCACCCCCACCCGGATCCCATCCCCACCCCATGGATTTGATCCTTCCTCCCGTTCTGCCCCTGTGCCCTGCTCTCATCCCCCCTCACAACCCCCACCTCCCTGACTGAATTCAGTAATTCAGTTTATTTCCCTTCCTCTCCCACAAAGGGGCCAGAGCAGGAGGAAAGAGATGATTCCATTATTAATTTACCACTTCTCTCCAAGCCTACTGTTCCAGTCCGTTGTCTCCCTGGCTCTGCAGGGAGGGGATCTGGGGGATGAGGTTGGGTTCCTGCTCCTCAGGGCTTATCCCAGGAAAGGGGTGAACCCTCCCAGCCCCAGGGAATCCTGCAGCTCTCCAAAGAGCTGGAAAACCACCGGGATCAGGGGCTGGATAAACAAAAGGGGCCTTTTCTCCACAGGGGAGCAGCCTGAGCCCAGGAAGAGCAGCTGCTGGGGTTGGATAAAGGGACAGGACATGGGGTTTGGAGTCCCCATCCCTGCAGGTGTCCAAGGATGTGGCACTCCCTGCTCTGGGCTGGGAGGGCTTTTTCAGGCTCAGGGATTGTGGGATGAGCTGGAGCCCACGGCAGAATATCAATAAACAAATCATTTCACTCATGTGCCAGAATTTGTGCTGTGGAGAAAGTTAACACGTGGTAACAGAGTGGCTGGCAAAGTTTGGGAAAAGCCTCAGGAACAGCCCCAGGTCTCTGTTTGCAGAGCTGAGCACAACCACGGAATTCCAGACTGGTTTGGGTGAGAAGGGACCTTAAATCCCATCCAGTCCCACCCCCTGGTGTGGGCAGGGACACCTCCCACAGACCAGGTGGCTCCAGACCTTCAGAGATGGGGCATCCCCTGGGAATCCCATCCTAGCCCCTCCCAGGGAAGGATTTCTTCCCAGTATCCCATCAAACCCTCCCTCTGGCAGTGGGAAGCCATTCCCCTCGTCCTGTCCCTCCACCCCTCGTCCCAGGTCCCTCCCCACGCTGATAAAGCTGCTCAGGACTCTCTAACCCTGAGCCCGAGCCCGCATTTAAATCCTTTAGTACTGCAAATAAAACCCCTGAGTTGCCACTCACGTGGCTGTGAAAGTCCACATGGACAGCCCTGAACTGCCGGGGGGGCTGGGGGGGCTGAGGGTGAGAGGGGGGTCTGCGGCTGAGAGAAGGCTGAGGGAGCAGGGACTGACGGGGGAAGGCTGGGGGAGGCTGAGGGGGCTGTGGATGAAGGAGTGGACTGAGGAAGAAAAGGGGGTTGTGGATGCAAGGGGTGAGGATGAGGAGGGCACTGAGCCCCAGGAGCCGCGGGAAGGCCGGGGGAGGTGCTGAGGGAGCTGTGGATGCAGGGGTGAGGATGAGGAGGGCACTGAGCCCCAGGAGCCGCGGGAAGGCCGGGGGAGGTGCCGGGGAGGGCGCAGGGCCCGCAGCCCCGCCCGCCGCGGCCCCCACAGGCCCCTGAGCCGCCCGGGCCGCGGTCCCGCCGCTTCCCCGGGCAGCTCCGGGTGCTCCGCTAGGCTCGGCACCGGCGGGCTCCGACCTGCCCGGCCCCGCGGCCGCCGCCGCCTCCCTCAGGGGGCCCGGCCAAGGTCACACCCGCCCCCACCGCAGCGAGCGGCTCCTGCCCCTTCCCGGGCCCGACCCCACTCCCGGGCCGGCTCGTGATCCCAATCCTGTTCCCGATCCCAATCCTGTTCCCGATCCCGATCCCGGTCCCGGTCCCGATCCCGATCCCGCTCCCGCTCCCGCTCCCGATCCCGCTCCTGTTCCTGGTCCCGATCCCGATCCCGCTCCTCACCAGGGTTCCCTCGCGTACTCCTCCATCTTGCCCCGGCCCCGCCGCCTCCCCGCGCGCCATTGGCTGAACCCGCCGCGCGCCGCCCAATGGGGAGCGCGGGGCGGGACCGGGGGCGGGGCCAGGGCGATGATTGACAGGCCCCGAAATGGCGGTCTGGGGGGACAGCGGGGGAAGGGCCCGGGACGGGAACGGGGACGGGAACGGGGACGGTCCTGGAATTCCACCCCTGGAATTCCACCCCTGGAATTCCACCCTGGCCCTGCCCCCGGCACCGACACCCCCCGCACGGCCGGGTTACACCAGCTTTGTCCAGCCTGGCCTTGGACACTGCCGGGGATGGGGCATCCCCTGGGAATTCCATCCCAGCCCCTCACGGTTGGTGACTGTGGGAATGCTTGGCTGTGGAAAATCCTAAATATCGCTGTCAGAGAGTCCCGCACTGGTTTGGGTTGAAGGGACCTTCAATCCCAGCCCTGCCCTGGGCAGGGACACCTCCCCCCATCCCAGGCTGCTCCCGCCTGGCCTTGGGCACTCCAGGGATCCAGGGGCATCCCTGGGAATTCCATCCCAGCCCCGATGGGGTGTGTTGGACACGATTTAAGGTGTTTATGTGGGGCGAGTGACGCAGTTTTGGGGCTTACTGGGAAATGCTGCTGTGGCTTCTGCCTTGGCCCAGGAGGGGAGATGGGAAAGTGGAAAATCCCGGGTTTGGGGTCCCTTTCCCTGGAGTGTCCAAAAAACGAGAGGCTGTGGCCCTTGGGGACAGTTTGTAGCGAGGGGGGTGGGTTGATGGTTGGGCTGGGTGGTCCATCCCAGCATCTGTAACTCCAGGTTCTCTCCCTGACTTTCCAAGCTGGAAAAGGACCGGGCAGGACCTCAGGGAGCCCCAGGGCTGGGGGGATGGGGGACACTCCTTTGGCTCCTTCCAGCAAAGGAGGCACCAAGTGGACCCCAAATGTTCCATTCCCTGTGGATCCTGATGGCTTCAGCCCTGGCACAGCCATCAAAGTGTCAGGGGAGAAGAGTCAAGGAAGCTGGACAGGGATTCTCCACCAGGAGTGGTGCCAGGACACAGGGAATGGCTTCCCACTGCCAGAGGGAGGGATAGATGGGAGACTGGGAAGGAATTCCTGGCTGGGAGGGTGGAGAGGGGCTGGGATGGAATTCCCAGAGGATACCCCATCCCTGGAAGTGCCCAAGGCCAGGTTGGGATGGTGGGATGGGATTTAAGGTCCTTTCCAACCCAACCCATCCAGGATTCCATGGGAGCAGAAGGGGCAGGGATTGGCCTTGGCCCTCCTGATGCAAATGAGCTCCAAGGCTCGGGCTGTGGGACCAGGGCTGGAGTGGGATGGGATCCAAGAGGACAATGTTTAGGGTTGTGCACTTGGAAACCAAAGCCAACACTTTCTGCTCCAATCTGGAAAAAATCTCAGCCCTGCTGGTGAATCACAGGAAGGGAATGAGCAGGAGCTGGGGCTGGAGATAAAGGAAAGCCTGGAATGCCCCAGGAATGTGCATTTCCAGTCAGGATGGGGAATGTCCAGGTTGGAGAATCACCTGGAGCCCTCCCTGGCTGTGCTGAGGATGAGGGAAACTGGGATGAAAGGGCAGGAGAATGAAGGGTGGGAAAACTGGCTGGGAATTCCCAGAGGAGAACCTGCTTGGGAGAACTCCCAGGTGCCAGGGGAGCTTCCCTAGGGATTGGGAATCTGTTGGGAGAACTCCCAGGTGCCAGGGGAGCTTCCCTAGGAATTAGGGAGAGGGAAAGTCAGTGCCAGGCTTAGGGCACTGCCTGGAGCAGGAGCAGGAATTGGGGCTGTGCAGAAGGAGGGAGGTTTTGGGGCATGGCAGGGGCAGGGGGGGAGGGAGGGGAACTGCAGGAACAGCCCTGCAGAGGTTTGGGGATTGCAGGAGTTCTGATAGATCCCAGCCCAGGGATGATTTTGGATCAGATCCAGCAGAGATCTGGGAATTGCAGCTCTGATAAATCAACCCAGTGATTGTTCCAGGATCAGACCCTGCAGAGTTTTGGGGATTGCAGGAGCTCTGATAGATCAGCCCAGAGCTGGTGTGGGGGCAGATCCAGCAGAGATCTGGGAATTGCAGGAGCTTTTATAAATCAAACCAGGGCTGGTTTCAGGATCAGACCCTGCAGAGGTTTGGGAATTGCAGATCTGATAGATCAGTCCAGGGATGATGTCGGATCAGATCCAGCAGAGGTTTGGGGATTGCAGGAGCTTTTATAAATCAGTCCAGGGATGGTTCCAGGATCAGACCCTGCAGAGATCTGGGAACTGCAGGAGCTCTGGTAGATCAGTCCAGGGATTGTGTTGGATCAGACCCTGCAGAGGTTTGGGGATTGCAGGAGCTCTGATGGATCAGTCCAGGGATGATGTTGGATCAGATCCAGCAGAGATCTGGGAATTGCAGGAGCTTTTATAAATCAACCCAGGGCTGGTTTCAGGATCAGACCCTGCAGAGGTTTGGGGATTGCAGGAGCTCTGATAGATCCCAGCCCAGGCCAGTGTGGGGTCAGATCCAGCAGGAGCCCTCTCTTCCAGTGCCTCCATCCTTCCCAAGAGAACCAGCCTGGCCCAGCACCACCAGCTCCCCCTCCTTCCCAACCATCAGAGAGCAGAACCCCCTCTGGAGCGGCTGCTCCGTGTCCAATCCCTCCAGGAGCCATCCCTACCCCTGCACATCCTCTCCCCACCCCTCGGTAGCCACACTGCTCTCTTTGGTAACCCCCCCCGGCACAGGCTGCTCCCCCTCCCCGTGCCGCGTTTTTCCCTGTTTTCCCGCGGCTTGGCCCGTTGCCTTTAAAAGGCGAAATGCTCCGCACTAAATTTGGGCATGAGGCTCTGGCCGCTTCCCTGGAATGTCCTGGGCTCTGGGGCTGCTCCGCTCGGCCCTTCCCCGCCTCCCGCCCGCTCCAGCGGCTCCCCCGGCACCCGGGATTGGCCGAGCCCCTCTGGAAAAACCGAGGCAGAGCGGCTGGGATTTAACACTTGAGCACCTGCTGCTTCCCGGGGAGCGACTTCGGGAGCTTTTTGTTTTTATTTTTGTTTTTTCTCTCCTGCCTCGGGCACCCCAAAAACCGCCACCGTGTCTCGCCAGAGAGCCAAGATGTCCAAGGTGGCCAAGTACCGGCGCCAGGTCAGCGAGGACCCGGACATCGACAACCTGCTGTCCACGCTGTCCCCGGAGGAGGTGGAGGAGCTGGAGAAGGAGCTGGATGTGGTGGATGCTGAAGGGAGCGGCCCCGGAGAGAAGGAGCGGGCGGAAAACTCCTCGCCCGGCCCCCAAAACTGCGAGGCTGAGCTGAACCACCACGGCAGGGAGCACAGGAGGGTCCTGCGCAGGGAGCAAGCCGTGGATGTGAGTCACGTTCCCGCTGGGAAAGGGGGGATGCACCTGGAATTCCCCCCATGCCCTTGGGGAGGACACAAATCCCGGGGAAAGGCTGTGCTGGGGGGGAGCTGCTGTCGGGGAGGGAGCAGGGAGGTGGTCCAGGAATCCGGGAGGGGATGGGGTGTCCCTGAAATCCTGGTGGTCCCCTAAAATCCTGGTGTTCCCCTAAAATCCTGGTGTGTCCCGAAAGTCCTGGTGTTTCCCCTAAAATCCTGGTGTTCCCTGAAAGTCCTGGTGTTCCCCTAAAATCCTGGTGTGTCCCGAAAGTCCTGGTGTTTCCCCTAAAATCCTGGTGTTCCCTGAAAGTCCCGGTGTTCTCCACAGAGACAGAGCTGTGCTGGTGTCCAGGGATTTTCTCTCTGTCCCTTTTGTGACATCCCTGGGCAGAGCTGGGGATGGAGATGGGATGGGAATGGGAATGGAGATGGGATGGGATGGGAATAGGAATGGAGATGGGATGGGAATGGAGATGGAGATGGGATGGGAATGGAGATGGAGATGGGATGGGAATGGAGATGGAGATGGGATGGGAATGGAGATGGAGATGGAATGGGAATGGGAATGGAGATGGGATGGGAATGGGAACGGAGATGGAATTTCCAGGCAGGGCAGTGACAGCAATCCCAGGGGCTGCGTTTTTCCCTCTCTTTCCCCCTGTGGACATCCCTGAACTCTCGCTCCTTCCAGCTGCAAAAGCTCCGGCAGCCCCTGGGATAAAAAGCCTGTGGGAATCCAGGAGCGGGTTTGGCCCCAGAGCGTTTGTTTCCCGGTTAATTGGTCAGTTCAGATCCATCCCTGAATTTGGACTGGGGCTCGTTTCTCTCCTTCCCTGCCCTGGGCAGCTCGTTGGGAGCTGGAGAGCTCCGTGCCAGTCCCTCAGCATGAGCGGATCCAAGGATTTTGTGGATCCCCCCCTTTGATTCCAGATCTATCCCGGGCCGCCCAGCGGGTCGGCTGAGCCCGAACCGCCCCGGGAGCTCTTGGGAACGTCTCTTCCCGGGAATTTCGGGAGTTCGTGGAGGATGCTCCTCTCCTCGGAGCGACCCCTCTCCCGGAGAAACATCGGGAATGACAATTCCAGCCGCGGGAGGAGCTCTGAGAAGGGGCTGAGCAGCTCCCCCCGCCCCTTCCCGGGACGTTCCCAGGACGAGGCACAGCTGGAAAAGCTGCTTTTTTGGGATGGGGAGCTCCTGTTTCACTGGGAAGCGGCAGAGGGAAGCGCCCTTGATTAGGAGGAAAGTTGGGGTGGGGTTTTTTGGGGGGAAAAGAGAGGAAATTGCCTGTTGGGACCTGGAAGATTCCCGGGAGCACCACCGTGGGAGGGGATTCGGGCTGTGGGAAGGGGCGGGAGGGACACCCAGGAGGTGGGAAAGGCGCCTTGGGAAAGCTTTTCCCTGAGTTCGGGAGGTTCCGAGGCGAAAATCCCAGCCCTGGCACTACCGGGAGCCGGGATCGGCCCCGGGAACTGCCGGATCCCGCGGGAATAATCCCCAAATCCAGCGCCGGGAGGGGAATTCCCCTCCGTCTGAGGCAGCGCCGGGGCTGAGACCCCCAAACACCACCCCCAAACACCCCCAAAATGACCTGGAGACCCCCAGGACACCCCGAGACCCCCCCCAAATGACACACACACACACCCCCCTCCCCTCCCCAGGCAAAGGCATCACGAGAGGGAAATTGGGGTTGGGAAGGGGAAATGGTGGCATTAAAGTGCCAGAGGGATGGACAGGTGGGATATTGGGAAAGAATTCTTCCCTGGGAGGGTGAGGAGGGGCTGGGATGGAATTCCCAGGGGATGCCCCATCCCTGGAAGTGTCCGAGGACAGGTTGGAGCCGCCTGGCATGGTGGGAGGGGTCCCTGCCCATAAAGGTGGGACTGGGTGAGTTTTAAGGTCCTTCCCACCCAAACCAATCTGGAATTCCAGGATTCTGGAGCCCCTCTGCTCTGGAACCAGGCTGGGAGAGCTGGGAATGTTCCCCTGGAGAAGGGAAGGCTCCAGGGACACCTTGGAGCCCCTTCCAGGGCCTGAAGGGGCTCCAGGAGAGCTGGAGAAGGGCTGGAGGGACAGGACACAGGGAATGGCTTTATGTCCCTTCCAGGATGGGTTTTAAGGGAATGATCTTTAAGGTCCCTCCAAGATGATCATTGGAAGTTGCCAAATCCACAGCAGGAGGTTTTTCCTTCTCCAAGAATTCCACAGGATCCCCACAGGGATCTCCCTGCTCCAGCACTGCCACCTTCCCTGGGAGTGGATGGAGCCTCCTTCCCCCACCTCAGGGAATCATGGAATCTGCTGAGTGGGAAGGGGCCCACGGGGATCACTGAGACATCCCAAAATCCCCCTGGAGAGCGCTGTGGAAGGGAAGTTGTTCCCAGTGTGGATGGTCCCTGTATTCCCATGTCCTGAAGGATGAACCCCCTTCCCGTGGGAAGGGCTGAGCTGGCTCAGCGATCTTCCAGCACTTCCCCTTCCTCTTGGATATCCCACTCCCTCCTCTGCAGGAACAGCTCCTCCTGCTCCAGATCCAGGGATCTTTATCCCTGCAGGCTCCTGGGAATGTCCTGGGCAGGGAACAGCCCCTCCTGCTCCAGATCCTGGGATCTTTATCCCTGCTGGGAATGTCCCGGTGTCCCCAAGCTCCGTAGGCTGGGCAGGTTTGGCTGCAGATGGAACACCAGTGGCCTCAGGGGGGTTCTTTAATCCAAATCCAGCCTTTCTGAAGGATGCTGGATCCAGAGGGGGTCCTGCTGCCATGGAGGAGGATTCAAACTCCTTGGGAATGCCACGGGGAAAGTCCTGCCTTCCTCCCACTCGCTGGGGTTTGTCCACATGCCAGGACTGTTCCTGCTGCCTTCCAAGAGTATCCAGCAGATCCCAACCCTTTCCTTCCATCACCACGTCCTGGGCTCTTTTCCCTCTCCAGGGAATTGCTGAGGTTGGAATGGACCTGTGAGGAACAGCCCAAAGAATCCTGGAATGGGTTGGGATTGAGGAACCTCAAAGCTCATCCCATTCCATCCCATGCCCTGGGCAGGGACACCTCCCACCATCCCAGGCTGCTCCAGCCTGGCCTTGGACACTCCCAGGGATGGGAAATCCATCCCAGCCCCTCCCCCACTCCCAGCCAGCAATTCCTTCCCAATCTCCCATCTCTCCCTGGGAAGCCATTCCCTGTGTCCTGTCCCTCCATCCCTCATCCCCAGTCTCTCTCCAGCTCTCCTGGAGCCCCTTCAGGCCCTGGCAGGGGCTCCAAGGTGTCCCTGGAGCCTTCCCTTCTCCAGGGGAACATTCCCAGCTCTCCCAGCCCGGCTCCAGAGCAGAGGGGCTCCAGAATCCTGGAATCCCAGGCTAGTTTGGGTGGGAAGGGACCTCAAATCCCATCCCATCGCCCCCCTGCCCTGGGCAGGGACACCTTCCCCTATCCCAGGCTGCTCCAAGTTTATCCAGCCTGGACATTCCTCCAGGGGAGTGGGCAAAGCTTTGGCTCCTTCCCCCGACACAGAGGGGATAGAGAGGGCTTTGCCTTTTCCCCCCCTGGATCATATCCAGGACATCCAAACCCAGCACAGCTTTGGGAAGGAGCCAGAGGGGTCGAGTTGTTCCTCTTTGCTCCTCCAAGGGGCTCAGTCCAGCCCCACAGATCCCTCTGGGACTGCAGGGCAGGAGGGGACACTCCCAGGGAACAGGACAGGACGAGGGGGAGGCTCAGTGACCTCGGGGGGCTTTTCCAACCTCCTGATCCCGTGACATCCCGGAGATCCCTCGGATCTGTCACCTTGTGCTGCCCAGCAGCGAGAGCCTTGCCTGTCTGGGCCCACTGGGAACATCCCAGCCCCTGGGGACGGGCAGAAACAGCAGGAAAGGGAGCTGGGACCCCCCTGAGGTGACAGAACAACCCTCTGGGGGCAGGAGAAAAGCAGGGACGATCCCGTGGGAAATCCCTGAGGGATTTGTGTGGGAACAGAGTGAGGGGACAACACCCCAGGCTTTGAGCTGCTCCCAGAAAAGCTGTGTGAGGAGAGACCTCCCAGCCACAGAGGGGTTTTTGGGTGGCAGAGCCCTTGTTTTCCATGGTTTTTTTCCACGTTTTCCATGTTGTCCATGTTTTCCTGACGTGACCAGGACAGGGGGCAGCACAGAGTGTTCCCAGTGGTCACCCCGAGGCACTGCCAGGGACATCCTCAGCCCATCTAAGGGCACAAAACAGGAGGGGGAGGAAAAAAACACAACAATCTGGATTTCCAGAAAAACAGGAGCAAAAACCCCGAGCTGGGTATTTACAGAAAGCACAACTGGGATGCAGGAAACAATCCCTGGAGATGTTTGGAGGGTTTATGGCTGAGCTGCCCGGGAGGTTGGACGGGGGTTGTGTTGAGGGGGTAAATTGAGGGGGGAAGAGCGGGGTCTGCTCCAGCTGGGTCTGCTCCGTCTGAGCCCCTTCGGCAGCTTGGGAGGGGGAGGAAACCATCCTGGGGATCCCAGAAGGACACTGGGATCAGCAGGACACTCTGGGATCAGGGGGATCAGCAGGATAATGGGATCAGCTGGGATCAGCAGGACACTCTGGGATCAGCAGGACAGTGGGATCAGAGAGACACTGGGATGAGCAGGACACACTGGGATCAGTGGAACACTCTGGGATCAGTGGGATCAGCAGGACACTCTGGGATCAGCAGGACTCTGGGATGAGCAGGATGGGGGATCAGCAGGACACTCTGGGATCAGCAGGACAGTGGGATCAGCAGGACTCTGGGATCAACAGGATTCTGGGATCAGCAGGACTCTGGGATCAGCAGGACTCTGGGATCAGCAGGACAGTGGGATCAGCAGGGGGATGGTCAGACCCGATCCCAGAGGGCTTTTCCAGCCCCAGTGATTCCAGCCATTCCATGGGGAGGTGTCAGCAGGTCCAGGGGCTCAGACCCCACAGCTGGGTCAGGATTCCCACCTGGATTATCCCGAGGGCTCCCAGGAGTCCTGGCAGGGGCACAGGAACTGGCCCTGGCACCACCCCCAGAACCCCGACAGAGGATGGGGGTGGGATTTGGGATGGGATTGGGGATGGGATTTGGGGATAGAATTTGGGATGGGGTTTGGGATGGGATTTAGGGATGGGATTGGGGATGGGATTTGGGATGGGATTGAGAATGGGGTTGGGGATGGGATTGGGGATGGGATTTGGGGATAGGATTTGGGATGGGGTTTGGGATGGGATTTAGGGATGAGATTGGGGGATGGGATTTGGGATTGGATTTGGGATGGGATTCCAGGCTCACTAGAGCTGAGTGGCGCTTCCCCTGTTCCTAAAAACCTGTGGGATTCTCCTCGTGGGCTGCCCAAAAAGTGTGTCAGGCAGAGATCCAGCCCGGAGGTGTCCAGGGTGAATCCCTGGAGTTCACAACCCCTGGGATGGGGCTGAGGAGGAGGAGAGCAGGGAAAAGGTCTCCTCCTGGGAACACCCAGTTCAGGAGCAGGGCTGGGAATTCAGGGGGTGGGAGTTAAAAACCCTGACTTCCCAAAGCAGCTTTTGCTGGAGGAGAAAAGCTCTCCATTCCCAGAGCATCCAGAGCTCCGAGGCTCCCTGGAAAAGGGCTTTGTGTCCATGGAAAAGGGCTGTGTGTCCCTGGAAAAGGGCTGTGTGTCCGTGGAAGGCTCTGCTATTAAAGGAAACCCTTTTGGGATGTTTGTTGTTCACCCAAATTCAGCCAAACAGGCCCCAAACCGGGCCCAGGAGCTGCCCAGTCCCGGGGGGGCGGAGGGGCCACTTTCCAAAAGCCCTGGCAGCGATTCCCGGGGTCAGGCAGGGCCGGGCAGGCAGAGGGGACGGGAAAAACTGCGTTCCTCGGGAAAACACCGGGAATGCTGGCAGGGCAAGGGGTTGTTTACAGCCCTGTTTATGTCCCAGAGCTCTTCCCTCCCTCCCCCCCTGCCCAGGGACCCCCCTGTGCTGCCCCTCCAGGGTCTGGGGGTGCCAGGGGGGTCTCTTGGGACACCCCCGGGGGATCTGTCCCCAGCTGAGGGGCACGAGGGGCATCCTGGCTGTGCCAGGGCCAGTGGGGGCTCGAGGGGTCTCTGGGGGTCTCTGAGGATCTCTGATGGTCTCTGTTGGTCTCTGGGGGTCTCTGATGTTCTCTCGTGGTCCCTGGGGGTCTCTGGGGGTCTCTTTGGGTCTCTGGGGTCTCTGCTGGTCTCTCATGGTCCCTGGAGGTCTCTGGGGATCTCTGGGATCTCTGGGGGTCTCTGATGGTCTCTGGGGGTCTCGGGGGTCTCTTGGTCTCTGGGGGTATCTGGGGGTCTCTGGCACTGCAGGTCCAGCAGCTCCCAGGGCTGGGCCAAGGCCATGGAATTCCCTACAGGAATGTCCTTGGCTCTGAGCTGCTCCCAGCTGGCAGAGGGACGGGGGGAAGGAGCAGCCTGACCAGTTTTTTGGGGGGTTTGGCTCTATTTGAACCCCCCTCTCCTGTGGCTGGAGCAAAACAGGAGTGGGGAAACACCCACCAGGGACCCCAAACACCCTGCAAACCCCCTGGGGGGTGGGACAGCCCTGGGGACAGCCCTGTCCCCTGGGAGCTCCCCTGGGAAGGGGTTGGAGGAGACAGGGGGGACTCAGTGACCCTGGGGGGCTTTTCCAACCTCAGGGATCCCGGGACAGGGGACAAGGAGTCACTGCCAGGGCTGCAGGGTGAGGTGGCCTGAGGGGCTCTGGGGACCCCCCCTCCTCCTCCCCAGCCGGGACCTCCTGGAGGAGCCCCCGGGACTCCTCATGGAATCCTGGAATGTGTTGGGCTGGAAGGGACCTCAAAGCCCA
This sequence comes from Myiozetetes cayanensis, assembly GCF_022539395.1. Lineage (NCBI taxonomy): Eukaryota > Metazoa > Chordata > Aves > Passeriformes > Tyrannidae > Myiozetetes > Myiozetetes cayanensis. The sequence continues at coordinate 15,889 of NW_026087510.1, read as the reverse complement.
TCCAGTCCCATCCAGGGCAGGGACACCTCCCACTGTCCCAGGTGGCTCCAAGTTCATCCAGCCTGGCCTTGGACACTCCCAGGGATGGGGCATCCCCTGGGAATTCCAGCCCAGCCCCTCCCCACCCTCCCAGCCAGCAATTCCTTCCCCATCTCCCATCTCTCCCTCCCTCTGGCAGTGGGAAGCCATTCCCTGTGTCCTGTCCCTCCAGGCCTTGTCCCCTCTCCAGCTCTCCTGGAGCCCCTTCAGGCCCTGGCAGGGGCTCCAAGGTGTCCCTGGAGCCTTCCCTTCTCCAGGGGAACATTCCCAGCTCTCCCAGCCCGGCTCCAGAGCAGAGGGGCTTCAGTCACTGGAGCATCTCTTTTCCCTTCTCTTTTCCCTTCTCTTTTCCCTTCTCTTTTCCCTTCTTTTCCCTTCCCTTCCCTTCCCAAACCTTCCCTTCCCTTCCCTTCCCTTCCCAAACCTTCCCTTCCCAAACCTTCCCAAACCTTCCCAAACCTTCCCTTCCCAAACCTTCCCAAACCTTCCCAAACCTTCCTTCCCAAACCTTCCTTCCCAAACCTTCCCAAACCTTCCAAACCTTCCCAAACCTTCCCAAACCTTCCCTTCCCAAACCTTCCCAAACCTTCCCAAACCTTCCCTTCCCAAACCTTCCCTTCCCAAAACTTCCCAAACCTTCCCAAACCTTCCCAAACCTTCCCTTCCCAAACCTTCCCAAACCTTCCCTTCCCAAACCTTCCCTTCCCAAACCTTCCCAAACCTTCCCTTCCCTTCCCAAACCTTCCCTTCCCAAACCTTCCCTTCCCAAACCTTCCCTTCCCAAACCTTCCCTCCCCACCCCAAAATCAGCCGTGGGACCCTCAGGGCAGACCCGAGACTCCCCATCCCCTCCCCCCCCGCTCCAGCCTCTCCATCCCCATTCCCGGCTCCAGCCCCATCCCGCTCCTTTTCCCGGCCCCGCTCGGATTCCAGGCGAGCAGTTCCCGACTCTCCTTTGCCTTTTAAGGCAACATCGGCGAGATTTTGAGGCTTTGAGGCTTTGAGGGTTGCGGAGTCTCCGCCGCGCTCGGACCGGGACCGGGACCGGGACCAGGGGGCGTTCGGGTTCCTTTGGGTTCATCTGGGTCCGTTTGGGTTCATTTGGGTTCATCCAAACCCTGGGGATTCACCAGCGCCAGCCCAGCTTGTTTTCCTTGGGCTTTTATTTTTAAAGGTCTGACAGGCTGGGTAAACAAAATCCTGCCCGAGAACCGTGCCCGTGGGCGCGGGGACGGCGCGGACAGCGGGGCTGGGTCCAGGGACCGCGGGAAACATTCCCGGTGGGAGCAGGCAGGGATGGCCGCGGGGGTGACAACCGGAGGGGACCGCGGACCCCGCGAGTGTCCCCGGGCAGCTCCGGGGGTTTGAGCCTTGCCTTTGGAAGCTCAGGAGCTGCTTCCCTGCCCGGATCCCTCCCGATCCCTCCCTTCCCTCCCGCTCCCGGGGCGGCTCTGGAGCAGCTCCGACTCCTTCCACCCCCCCGGGAGCATCCAGGGATTCCTGCGAGCCCCTGCAGCTCTTCCGTGGGATCATCCCAGGTTCGCTGGACAGAAGGGAGGCCACAAACACCCCCGGGGTGGCCCCAACACCGTGGCCAGTCCCTGCACACCCCGGGCAGTCCCTGCACACCCCGGGCAGTCCCTGCACACCCAGGGCAGTCTCTCGTCCCCACACCTGGGGCACAGCTGGATCCTGTTCCCTTGACTCCTTTTCCCTAGGTCCTTCTCCCTGGATCCTGTTCCCTTGGTTCCTTTTCCCTGGATGCTTTTCCCCTGGATCCTTTCCCTTGGTTCTTCTTCCCTGGTTCCTTTTCCCTTGGCCCCTTTTCCCTTGACTCCTTTTCCCCCTGACTCCTTTTCCCTGGATCCTTTTCCCATGGTTCCTTTTCCCTGGATCCTTTTCCTTGGATCCTTTTCCCTGACTCCTTTTCCCTGGTTCTTTTTCCCTTGGCCCCTTTTCCCTTGGTTCCTTTTTCCCCTGACTCCTTTTCCCTGGATCGTTTTCCCTTGACTCCTTTCCCACACCTCCTGGACTAACAATGGGATAACAAAACATTCCCAGCAGCTTTCCCAAGCAGGGGTTTTTGCTCTGCTTCTCCTTTCCCCTTGGTTTCATCTCCTTTGGAAAAATCCCTCACATTTTCCAGGCCTGGGAGAAGCTGCAGCTCCTTCCTCTGGGATCTGCCCCTTCCCAACCAATGCCTTGTTGGGCCTTGGATGTGCTGGGGGGGGGGGCTGGGGGGGCTGAGAAGGAGGAGGATTTTTGGAGTGGACACCCCTGGGACCCCCATCCCTGTCCCTGCAGCCCCCAGGACATCTGTGGGAGCTCCTACAGCCCCCTGGACACCTCTGGGACTCCCATCCCTGCTCCTGCAGCTCCCAGGACACCCCATGGAGATCCTGCAGCCCCCAGAACACCCCTGGGACCCCCATCCCTGCTCCTACAGCCCCCAGGACACCCCTGGGAGCTCCTACAGAACCCAGGACATCTCTGGGACCCCCATCCCTGTCCCTGCAGCCTCCAGGACATCTCTGGGACCCCCATCCCTGTCCCTGCAGCCCCCAGGACACCCCTGGGTGCCCCATCCCTGTCCCTGGGGCTGGGCTGGGGGGGTCTGGCCGTTCCCTCCGGTGCCTGTTCCGTCCCTGCCGGGGAGCCAAGAAATCCCTTAACTAAACAACCCTGTCCCCAATGGCAGCTGTTTATGCAGCAGGGACAAACAGTGCCCAGCCTGGGCTCTCCACAAAAACCAGGCCCTGGGGGCCTCCAGAGCCCTGTTTTGGGAAGGCAGAGCTGCCCCAGCAGGGACCCCACGGAGCCCTGGGATGGGGGAGGAGGAGGAGGAGGAGGAGGAGGAGGAGGAGGAGGAGGGGGAGGCCATTCCAGCTGAACACTGCGGGGTTTGTACATGGATTTGGGGGTTCCAGGCCTGGATGAAGCCCCAGCACAGGCAGAGATCAGCTGCCTCTTCCACAGGCACCTCCTGTGCTCCCTTCCCGGGAATTCCAGGGAATCCAAGATCCCCCAGCAAGGGGGATGAGGGGGCCTGTGTGTGCCCGGGGTGGGGAGCGGGGAAAGGGGGTTAAAGTGCCCTTTAACATCTGGGGTGGAATTTAGGGTGGGATCCTGCTCTGTGCAGCAGATCTGACCCCGGGGATGTCAGGGGCTCATCCACCCTCAGGGATCTGTTGGGAGCATTGGCTCCTCTCCGTGGGGGGATCTCATGGAATTCCAGACTGGTTTGGGTTGGAGGGACCTTAAATCCCATCCCATCCCACCCCTGCCCTGGGCAGGGACACCTCCCACCATCCCAGGCTGCTCCAACCTGGCCTTGGACACTCCAAGGATGGGGCATCCCCTGGGAATTCCAGCCCAGCCCCTCCTCACCCTCACAGGCAGCAATTCCCTCCCAATCTCCCATCTCTCCCTCCCTCTGGCACTGGGAAGCCATTCCCTGTGTCCTGTCCCTCCAGGCCTTATCCCAAATCCCTTTCCAGCTCTCCTGGAGCCCCTCCAGGCCCTGGAAGGGACTCCAAGGTGTCCCAGAGCTGCTGGTGCTGGTTGTGTCCTGCAGCAACACCCAGGACAGGCTGTACCAGGGATCAGGGGCTTGGAAAAATCCCCAGGAATTCCCTGTGCCCTTCTCCCAGCCCCTCCCAGCTCAGCCCTTCCCTCCTGCTCTGCCCATGGACACAGGAGCAGGCTGTGCTGGGACAACTCCAGGCATGACAAGCAAGAAATTCCAGGTCCCCATTCCCTTGGTTCTCTGCTCCGAGCTCCAAGCTGATGCCAGCAGGGTTTGGAGAGCCCAGGGCTGGGGACAGCAGTGTCACCGTGGCCCTGGCTGTGGCTGCTGCCCTGTCTGCACACGTGGCCAGGATGGTGTGGGGAGTGTTGGGCTCCAAACTGGGCAAACCCACGGAGAATCCGGCTGGAAACAGCCTGGGAAAGGTGGGAAAGCACCTGGGGCTGCCAGGGGGAGATGGGCATTGGATTGGGAATGGGATTCAAACGAGGAGAACTCGAGGGAGGAGGGACAGGAGGGTCCCCTGGGGATGCAGGATGGGGGCTCTGCAGCCCTTTGGGAAGGGGTGGGGGCAGCAGGGATGGCCTGGAGAGCTCTGAGGAACCCTCCCTGGAGCCATGGCTGGGCAAACATTCCAATTCCAAAGGCTCCAGAGGGGCTGGGATGGTGGGACAGGGCTGGGAAACCACCATCTGTAACTCCCAGGTGTTCTTGCCTCCTCAGGAAACCAGGCTGAGCGAGAGCAAAGGAGACAAAACTGGAGAGGAAACGGGAAAGGAAACTCCCCCCAAAGACCCGGCCCGGAAAAGAGACACCAAAGACCCCAAAAAGGAGGAAAATGTTCCGAAAACAGAGCCCAAAGGCAAAGCTGAGGCTGAGCCCAAGAGCAAAGAGAGCAAAGCCATGAACGATAAAGTGAAGGCCATGGAGAAAAAGCTGATGGGGAAGGACAAGAAGGAGGAAGAGAAGAGCTCAGCGCTGAGGAAGGAGGCAGGGAAGGAGAAAAGGGAGGAGGAGAAGGGCTCAGATGTGAAGAATAAGGACACAGGGAAGGAGAAAAAGGAGGAGGAGAAGAGCTCAGCAGCAAAGGAGGCAGGGAAGGACAAGAAGGAGGAAGAAAAGGTTTCAGCCTCCAAGAAGGACACGGGGAAGGACAAAAAGGAGGAGCAGAAGAGCTCAGGACCAAAGGGACAGGCAGGGAAAGACACGGGAGGGGAAGGGGAGAAAGACAAAGACAAAAAAGGAGAGAAGGGTTCAGCTGGGAAAACACCCAGGGGGGAGGAGAAGGAGAAGGAGAAGGAGAAGGAGAAGGAGAAGGAGAAGGAGAAGGAGAAGGAGAAGGAGAAGGAGAAGGAGAAGGAGAAGGAGAAGGAGAAGGAGAAGGAGAAGGAGAAGGAGAAGGAGAAGGAGAAGGAGAAGGAGAAGGAGAAGGAGAAGGAGAAGGAGAAGGAGAAGGAGAAGGAGAAGGAGAAGGCGGGACCCCCCAAGGCTGCAGAACCACCCAAGGACGACGAGGCCTCGAGCATCTTCGACGAGCTGATCGAGAAGGTGAAGAACAACGACGCCGAGGTGACCGAGGTGAACGTCAACAACTCGGACTGCATCAACAACGAGACCCTGGTGCGCTTCACCGAGGCCCTGGAGTTCAACACCGTGGTCAAGGTGTTCGCCCTGGCCAACACCCGCGCCGACGACCACGTGGCCTTCGCCATCTCCATCATGCTCAAGTCCAACAAGGCGCTGACCAGCATCAACCTGGACTCCAACCACATCACGGGCAAGGGCATCCTGGCCATCTTCCGCGCGCTGCTGCAGAACGACACGCTGACCGAGCTGCGCTTCCACAACCAGCGCCACATCTGCGGCGGCAAGACCGAGATGGAGATCGCCAAGCTGCTCAAGGAGAACACCACCCTGCTCAAGCTGGGCTACCACTTCGAGCTGGCCGGGCCGCGCATGACGGTCACCAACCTGCTGAGCCGCAACATGGACCGGCAGCGCCAGCGGCGCCTGCAGCAGCAGCGGCTGGCGCAGGAGGTGGGCGACAAGAAGGACCCTCAGCAGGCGCCCAAGGCGGGGGCGCCGCCCAAGGGGGCCCCCCCCAAGGCGTCCCCGCAGCGGCCACAGGCCAAGGCGCCCCCCAAAAGCTCCCCCGAGAAAGGGGGGGGCCCCGCGGCGCCGCCCCCGCCGCCCCCGCCACTGGCACCGCCCCTGGCAATCAACGAGGGCCTGAGGAACTCGCTGTCCCCCGCCAGCCAGAGGAAGCTGCCGGTGCAGGAGAAGAACTCGCGGGACCAGCTGCTGGCGGCCATCCGATCCAGCAACCTCAAACAGCTCAGGAAGGCAAGTGGGGCACGGCGGGGCCGGCTTGGGGGATGGGGGGCCTGGGTGTGGTCACTCGGGCGGTGCGGGGGGAGGGGAGGGTTGTGCTCCACGGGGGGGTGGCTGTGGGCCCGAGTGGACACGGACACGGGGGGTCCACCCACTGGGCAGGGGGTCCATCCATTGCCGAGGGCATGGGGGGCTAAAGGGGTCCTTTAGCATCCCCGGTGGGGCAGGTGGGGTCAGCAGATCCAGGTGGGATCAGCAGATCTATCCCTCGTGGAGCAGATGTGATCAGCAGATCCATCCCTTGTAGGGCAGTGGGATCGGCAGATCCAGGTGGGATCAGCAGATCCATCCCTTGGCAGAGCTCCTGGCGTGCGCAGATCCAGGAGGATCCAGGGTTGGGACAGCAGGAAGGATCCATCCCTCGCTCCTGCTGCCCCGGCTCAGCCACAGCTGGGGGTGGGAGGTGGCCCAGGGGGGTGGGAGAAGCTGCATCCCCCAGCCCTGGAACCCCCCTCATTCCAGGTGTTGTATCCCTGTCCTGGGGCTGGAGCGTGGGGACAACCAGCCTGGCCAAGGGAAAGAGGCCCCAGAATCCCAGGATGGTTTGGATGGGAAGGGACCTCACAGACCCTCCAGTTCCAATCCCAACACCTCCCACTATCCCAAATGGCTCCCACCTGGCCTTGGACGCTCCCAGGGCTGCGGTAGCCACAGCTTCTCTGGGAATTCCAGCCCAGCCCCTCCCCATCCTCACAGCCAGGAATTCCTCCCCAATATCCCATCTGACCCTCTGGCAGTGGGAAGCCATTCCCTGGGTCCTGTCCCTCCAGCCCTCTCCAGCCCTTTTAGGAACAGCTCCCTGTGCCAGCTGCTCCAAGGGCAAACCCCTCTGCTCCAGGTTTCCTGGAATCCTGGAATGGGTTGGGTTGGAAGGGACCTCAAAGCCCATCCCGTCCCAACCCCAACACCTCCCCCTCTCCCAGCTCGCTCCAAGTTTATCCCAGGGATGGGGCATCCTTTGGGAAATCCATCCAGGGAAAAATTCCCCCCCCACCCCAGCATTCCCAGCATTCCCAGTAACGGGGTGTCCTCCCTGCAGGTGGAGCTGCCGAAGCTGCTGCAATAGGGGCTGGGGGGGTGTCCCCCCACGGCCCCCGTGGACCCTCCCCGTCGTCGCTGGCCCGGAGAGCCCCGGGGGTCCCGCGGGGACGGCGGGACGAGCGGGGACCCCCGGGCAGGCGGGGCCGGGCCGGGCCCGGCGGGACTCGCCGCGGGACCGTCTATTTATTGTTGGGGACGCTCGGGGAGCCCCTCCGGCTCCTTCTCCTGCCCGGCAGCCCCCGGGGGTGCCACGGGCGGGGCTGACCCCGAGGGAACACCCCCCTGAGGGTGGGGGGGACCCCCCAGCCTTTTGGGGGCACAGGGGACACCCAGGGCGTTGTCGCGGCCCTGAGAGGTCTCCGGGGGAATTTTTGGGGTCTGAGGGGAATGGGGGGGGTCACAGGAGGGAACATCCAGGGGAGGGGGTGGGACAACGGGGGGGGCAGGGATGGGAATGGGGGGTCGGGGCATCACTCGCAGCCCCAACCCCGCCTGGGGACCCCCGGAGACCCCCCCAGGAACCCAACACACCCCGAGGGGAGCAGGGAAAGCACCGGCTCCGGGGGGGCTGGAGGGTTTTGGGGTCACACAGTACCCACCTCACCCCCCCACTGATCGTTATTTGTATTGATTTGTATGGATTTGTATGGATTTGTATAGATTTGTGTGGATTTGTTCAGCTGCATCACAATAAATTCACCCAACGCTTCCCAAGCCTCCCATGGCCCCGGGACCCCCCTGGATTTGGGGCTCTGGGAATGGGATCAGCCCCCTCCCCCAACTGGGGCAGCTCTTCCCTCTCCCAGCAGGCACAGCCCTCCCTGGACTGGGCACCCTGGGGCCACCCAGACCCCCCAAACTGGGCACCCTGGGAGCGCTAAAACCCCCCAACCTGGGTCATCCACCCACCCGGAACTCCCCCCAAAATGGGGCACCCAGGACCCCCCAAACTGGGCACAGACAACTGGGCACCCCAAAACCCTGGGGTCACCCAGAGCAGGCTGCCTCAGAGTCACCCCAAAACTCCAGTGCCACCCCAGAACTGGGCACCCGCAGGTCACCCCAAACTCTGGGGTCACCCCAAACTCCAGGGTCACCCCAAAACCCCGGGGTCACCCCAAAACCCCGGGGTTACCCCAAAACCCCAGGGTCACCCCCAGCCTCACCGAGGGGCCCCCACTGGACCCCCCATGCCAGGACAGGTTGGGGGCATCACCTGAACACCCCAAAACATGGGAGTGTCACCTGAATACACCAAGAATGTCACCGGAACACACCAAGAGTGTCACCTGAACACACTGGGAATGTCACCTGGAACACACCAGAGTGTCACCTGAACACACCAAGAGTGTCGCCTGAACACATCGTGGGTGTCACCTGAACACACCGTGGGTGTCACCAGAACACACCGGGAGCTCCGTCAATGAACTGAGAGGGGGGGTCGGGGGGGGTCCCTGCCGGTGCAGTGCGCGGCGGGGCCGCCAGGGGGCGCTGTGACAGACACACCGGGGCCGCCAGGGGGCGCTGTGTCACTCACCGGGGCCGCCAGGGGGCGCTGTGACAGACACACCGGGGCCGCCAGGGGGCGCTGTGACACACACCGGGGCCGCCAGGGGGCGCTGTGACACACACGGGGACCGCCAGGGGGCGCTGCGTCACTCACCGGGGCCGCCAGGGGGCGCTGTAACAGACACACCGGGGCCGCCAGGGGGCGCTGTCCCGGCCCGCCCTGTTCCCCCCGTGCCCCCGGCCCGGCCCCGCTCTCGGGGCTGTCCCGGCTCCGTCCCGGGCCCGTCCCGGGTGTCCCCCCCGCTCCCCGCGCTCGGCCCCGGGGCCCCGGCGCGGGATGGGCGCGGGGAGGCGGCAGGAGGAGCAGAAAGAGCGGGAGGAGCAGGAGGAGGAGGAGGAGGAAGAGGAGGAGGCGGCGGGGGGACGATGGCGGCGGCGGGAGGCGGCGGAGCGGCAGCGGCGCGGCGGGGGCTGCTCAAGCGCAAACCCAACTTCACCCTGCAGGAGCTGGAGGTGCTGATGAGCGAGGTGCTCCGGTACGAGCCGCTGCTGTTCGGCGCCGCCGCCGGCACCGTCAACGCCTACGAGAAGCAGAAGATCTGGTGGCGGATCACGCACAAGGTGAACGCCGCCGGCCGCCACCAGCGCGACATCGGCGAGGTGAAGAACCGCTGGCGGGGGCTCCGGCGCCGCGCCGGGGACAAGATCAGCCGGCACCGGCTGGAGCGGCAGGGCCCGGCCGGCAGGGCCCCCGGCAGGAGCGGCGGGAGCTGCGGGAGTAACGGGAGTAACGGGAGTAACGGGAGCGGCCCCGCAGAGCCCGGCCCCGCACCCGCCCCCACGCCCGCCTGGGACACGCGCGGGGCCGGCCACGAACCCCCCGCACGGACACAGCAGGGACCGGCATCCCACGGTGCGTGCGGGGCACGGGGGGACACGGGGGGGACGGGGCAGGGACCAGGGAGGGGGAAACGGGATGGGGACAGAGGGAACGGAATGGGAACGAGGGGAACGGGAACGGGAAAACGGGATGGGGATGGAAGGAAGGGGATGGGGATGAGAGAACAGGGGAGGGACGGGGGGAATAGGATGGGAATGAGGGGAACGGGATGGGAATGAGAGGAATGGGATGGAGACGGGATTGGGATGGGGCAGGGACATGGGGGAACGGGATGGGGACAAGGGCAACAGGACTGGGACCAGGATGGGGGACACAGGATGGGATGGAGGCAACGGGATGGGGACATAGAGGAATGGGATGGGGACTGAAGGGAATGAAATGGGACCAGGATGAGGACAGGAAGAACAGGATGGGGATGGGACACAGGGGAATGGGATGGGGATGGGGGAATGGAAACGGGACTGGGCTGAGGATGGGGGAATGGGATGGGGATGGAGGGAACAGGGCAGGCACACACAGGAAGGGGATGGGGACCAGGGAATGGGGCAGGGATTTGGAGGTACTGGGGCCGGGATGAAGCAGTGAAGGGACAGGGATGTGGGGGACAAGGACATGGACATGGGAAACCAGGAATGGGATGGGATGGGGAGGAATGGGATGAGGATGAGGGGAGGCTGGGACCAGGATACAGGGGGACTGGGACCAGGATACAGGGGGACTGGGACGAGGATGTGGGGGACCAGGACAGGGACATGGGGGCCAAGGACAGGGATATGGAGACACAGGGCAGGGATATGGGGGGACAGGACAGGGATATGGGGACACAGAACAGGGATGTGGGGACACAGGATGACATGGGTTGCAGGCCTGGGATGGGGTGGAACAGGACAGAGGGGAAGGGGAGCAGGATGTGGGGACCAGGGACAGGGATGTGGGGACCAGGACACAGGGACAGGGACAGGGGAACTGGGACTGGGATGTGTGGGGACCCTAAGGCTGGGCTGAGGGCACTGGGACCAACACAGGGACAGGGGGGCACCAGGACAGGTGTGTGCAGGGACAGGGACCTGGACACGGGGGGGCGTGGGCAGTGTCAGGTGCCCTGGGACGTGGAGAACAGGGCAGGGACAAGGGGACAAGGACGGGGACACGGACCCGGGGGGACAGGGCAGGGACAGGGAGGGACTGGGAGACAGAGCCATGAAGGGACTGGGGGTGGGATGTGGGGAAAAGCAGGAGCGGGAGCAGGACAGGTGCGTGCAGGGACAGGGTGGGGACAGAGGGGACTGTGCCGGGGGCACCAGGACGTGAGAGGGACGAGGGGTCAGTCACTCGTGGGGGGGTCCCACAGCTGCTCCCCCTCCCCCCGCAGGCATCAAGGAGGAGCCGGTGAAGGAGGAGCCGGTGGAGGTGAAGACCGAGCCCGACGGCATTCCCGGTGTTCCCGGCGTTCCCGGTGTTCCCGGCGTTCCCGGCCGCGGCCCCGAGCGCCTCCTGCCCCGCGAGGGCTGGAGCCGGAGCCCCCCGCCCCCCGCGCCCCCCGAAGTGGCGCTGGGCGAGCTGGGGGGGCAGCAGGACCCGCTGGGCTCCGACTTCCCGAGCCTCCTCCTGGAGCCCGAGCCGGAGCCCGGGCGGCTCAGCCGGGACGAGGAGGGTCCCCCCGGGGCGGGGGGGCCGGACGGGACCCCCGAGAGCCCCGAGCTGAGCCTGGCGCGCTCCAACGAGCGGCTGGTGCGGGAGATGCGGGAATTCCGGCGGGAATACGCCGAGAGCCGGCGGGAGAGCACGGCCGTGCTGCGGAGCATCGCCCAGGCGCTGGCAGCGCTCGGCCGCAGCCTCTCCGAAATCCGAGACCTCTACCTCCGGGACAGGGGGAGCCCCAAGCCCTGAACACCCCCCCAACACCCCCACGCCACGCAGCTGGCTGTGTGTGCCCCCCCCGGGCCGGCGGGAACACCCCCAACCCCCCCTTTCCAGCGCCCACCTCGCGGCTTTTATTCTTATTTTTATTATTATTATTATTTTTTCTTGGCCCCTCCATGAATAAAACTCGGAGCTGCCCCCTCCCCCGCCGCCACCGGCTCCCCCCACACAGCCCCGGGAGGTTCGTGGGGTTTTTGGGGGGATTTTGGAGGGTGGAGTTGCACCCCCGGGGGGGCCACCTGGCTTTTCCCTCCACTGGAAGCAAAGGTGATCCCAAATCCCAAATATTCCCTCCCCAGGTCCTGGTGATGGTTTGGGGTGGGGATGAATCCCACCAGGAGCAACCATTGGGGTGACCCCCCTGCCCCCCCAGGGGACCTGATCAGGAGAGGGGGGGGATGGGGGAACTGTCCCCCTCCTCCCAGGCAGGATTGGCTGTTTTCTCACCCAAAATGTGCCCGGGCGTGGTTTCGTGCCCTAATTTTGGGGGGGGACGGGGGGGGGCAACGCTCCCAGGGCGATTTGGTGGGAATTGCCCATCCCAAGCACATCCCGAGGTGCTGAAGCCCCGGGAGCAGAAGGGATTTATGGATTTGTGTCCCCCCCCAACTCTGACATTCCCGGGGTGGGACTGGGGGGGTTCTGGCCCCCCTCCCCCCATTCCGGAGCCACCGAACCGACACAGCGTGGGCACAAGAAGTGGTTTAATGCCGACCCCGGGGGGGGGCGAAGACCCCCGGGGGTGTGGGGGGGTATCCAGAGACGGTCGTGCAGGGGGGGCAGCAGCGCGCGGCCCTCGGGGGGCCCCCTGCGCGTGGCCGGGCCCGTTGGCACCCAGAGGCGGGGGGGGTGTCCCCCACAAAGGGCCCAGTGTGCGGGACAAGGGCCGCCCTGTGCTGCTGCCACCGCAACCCCCCCGCGCCGGGACACCCCCCCAGCGCCTCGGGGGGGGCACGGGGGTCCCCAGCCCGGCCCCGCTGGCAGGCGGCGGGTGCGGGGGTGCCCGGGGGCCCAGGCTCCGGGATAGTTGGGCTATGCCGGCACGTAGGGTGGGGGTGCTGCGGGGGAGCACACGGGGGGGTCACCCCCTGCCAGCCCAGCGAGCCCCCCGCGGGACGGGGGGGGCCCCGCGGCCCCCCGCGCTGCTCACCTGAGGGGTTGTAGACGGGGGGCCTGAGGGGTACACGGGGTACTGGGCGGGCCTGGGAGGGGGTACATGGCCATGGGGGTGAAGCCGGGCTGAGGGGCGCGGGCCGACTTTGGGGTCCACGGGGAACGGGGCCGGGGGCCGCGGGGGTAGCTGGACAGGGGGATCTCTGGGCCTGCGGAGAGATTTGGGGGGTTCCGGCACCCTGGACAGGAGGTGCCCCTCGGGGGCGGGTGGGCACCGGGGCAGTACCAGCGGCACCCACTCACCCCCCCAGTGCCCAAATTCCACCCCCTGCATCTCTCCAGGCCCCACAACCTCGCCCCTACAAAACCCTTCACTCTGTACTGCAGGAACCTCCTGCATCCCCACCCTGTCCCTGCAGCGACCCCCCTCCCCTGCACCTCCCAATCCTTCTCTCCATCCCCCAGGTCCCCTCAACCCCTCTGCCCCCTGCACCTTCAAGACCGTCCCACAACCCCCACCACCCTCCTCTCCCTTCCTGCCCCTCCAGTCCTACACTCCCTCCACCCCCTTTTCCCCCTCTCCTGCCTCCTCCCACCCCAAATTCCCCTGAATCCCTCCAGTCCCCCAGTTCCCCTACACCCTGTACCTGCAGGACCCTCCTGCAACTCCCACTCCTGCACCCCCATTCCTCCCTCACCCCTCGTCCCAGCCCCCCAACCCGGCATCCCCCCAGGACCCCCGATCCCCCATGCCCCCTGCCCCCCGTGCCGCACCTGCCAGGGGTGGGCGGGGCCCTGCGCCGCTGGTACAGGTAACAGCAGGAGCACATGAAGCAGCACACGATGGTCGTGACGATGGCGATGAAAAGCACCACGGCCGAGGCGATGCCCGCGATGGTCTTGGGGCTGCGGGAGGGACCCCCCGGGCGTGGGCACGGCGGCCTGGGGGGCACCCCGGGCACCCCCCGCCCCAAACAGTGCCCACTGGTGCTGCCCGGGGACACTGCCAGTGACAGTGACAGTGACCAGTGACACTGCGCAGTGACAGTGACCAGTGACAGTGACAGTGACCAGTGACACTGCCCAGGGATGCTGCCAGGGCCCAGTACCAGTGTCCAGTGTCCAGTACCAACACCCAGTGCCCCACACCCAGTGCCCCTGCCCAGTATCAGTGCCCAACACCAGTGCCCAGCCCCCAGTGCACAGTACCCCGTGCTGGGCATCCAGTACCCAGTGCTGGTGCCCAGTGCCCAGCACTAACACCCAGCACCACTGGCCAGTGCCCAGAACCCAGTGCCAGACCCCAGCACCCTGGACCACTGCCCAGGACCGATGCCCAGCACCAGCACCCAGTCCCAGCACCAGCACTCAGTCCCAGCACCCAGTCCCAGTGCCCAGCCCCCAGCCCCAGCCCCAGCGCCCCGGGGGTGCCCCCCGCGGCCCGGCAGTGTCACCTGAAGGCGAGGCAGTGGCGCTGCTGGCGCTCGGTGAGCAGGCGCAGGGGGTCCCTGCAGCAGTAGCGCTGGTGGCAGGTCCCGCAGCAGAAGGTGAAGAACTCACAGTCGAAGCCCGGGTGCCACGAGCCGTTCCTGTCCACGTACCACAGGCAGTCCTCGCCCCCGGCCACTGCGGAGGGTCGCCTGTCACCGGGGCCACCCGGCCACCCCACCCCGGGGGCAGCGGCAGCGCCACTGTCCCCTCCCTGCCTCACCTGGCACAGCCCGGACCTCCGCCGTGTCCCCGCTGCTCCCCCTGCACGCCGGGCAGTCCTGCCCTGTGCCCACCCCCGGACCCCGGGGCATCCTGCCCCAGAGACCCCAAAGTGTGGCCCATGTACCCCAAACCCTGCTCCATCCTGCCCCAGAGACCCCAAAGTGTGGCCCATGTACCCCAAACCCTACTCCATCCTGCCCCAGAGACCCCAAACCCCTGCCCCTATGCAAACCCCTCCTCCATCCTGCCCCAGGGACCCCAAAGTGTGGCCCATGTACCCCCAAACCCCTGTCCCAGGGACCCCAAACCCCTTCTCCTGTGCAAACCCCTCCTCCATCCCACCGCAGGGCCCCCCCCAAACGTGACCACGTGCACCCCAATGCTCTGCTAAGTCCTGCCCACGGACCCCCAAACCACTGCCCCACGGACGCCCGTTCCCCGTTCCATCCTTATCTCCTGTATCCCCCATCCCCTGCTCCCTCCTGCCCCCCGTACCCCCAAACCTTGCCCCTGTGTCCCCCCATCCCCTGCTCTCTCCTGTCCCACGGACCCCAAACCGTGCCCCTCTGTACCCCCATCCCCATTCCTGCGCACCGCCCCCACGCTGTCCTGCAGCCCCCTCCATCCCACGCAGCTCCGGGACCCCCCGCCCCCTCGCGGCTGCTCCAGCGGCTCCTCCCGTCCTATTTCTGGCCGGAGCCACCACCTGTTCTCCCAGAAATAACCGCCCAGCGGGGCCCGGGGGCGGCGAGAGGCGCCGGGACACGGGAGACAGCCACGGCCGTGGGCTGCCTTCCTTCGTGGGCTGCCTCCCTCCGTGGGCTGCCTTCCTTCCGCGGGGGGTCTCACAGGGGGGCCGCGCACCCCAAAAAGTGCACCCCCCGCCTCGGCAGCTCAGGCCCGAATGGGGAAACTGAGGCACGGGGGGGGAGTGAGCGTGGGAAGCCCCAGAATCCCCCGGGATGGGCATCCCGGTTCCGTGCCCGCTGCTCCCGCGGACCCCAAAAACGGGAAATGGGGGCGGGGGGTTCGTGGGGGGCCCAGAGCGCCGGGGGACGCGTTGGGGAAAGGGTGAAAGGGGCCGCGTATGGCGAGTAATGATCGCGGCCGGTGGCCCCCAGCGGGACCTCCCGGCCACGGGGGTGGCCCCGGGTCCCCCCCCAAAGGGACCCCCCGGTCACGGGCGGTGTCACCGCGTCCCGTCGCAGGGTGGCACCGGGCTGCCCATCCCCGGGACCCCCGTGTCTCACCCATCGAGGTGGCCACGGCCACCAGCAGGGTCCCGGCCAGGGGCCACCCTCCCCCGGGGCCGCCGGGCCCCATGGCGGGGCCGGGCCCGCTGTCCGCGCTCAGCGCTGTCCGGGACGGGGGCGGAGGCTGCGCTGCGGCACCGGGGCCGCTCCTGGTGCCTCCCGGTTCCTCTCGGTTCCTGCCGGGGCCGCGGGGCCGCTCCCGGTGCCTCCCGGTGCCTGCCGGTGCCTCCCGGTTCCTCCCGCTGTCTCCCGGTGTCCCCTAGCGCAGCCTGGTGCCTCCCGGTGCCTGTCGGTGCCTGCCGGTGCCGCTGTCTCCCGGTGCCGCAGTGCCTCTCCGAGTGTCCGCCGGTGCTTCCCGATGTCTCCCGGTGCCTCCCGGTGTCTCCCGGTGTGCCCCGGTGTCCCCGGTGCGGGGCGGGCTCAGGCCCGCAGTGACGCCGCAGCCGGTGGCGCTCGGTCGGTCCCTGCTCGGTGTCCCCC